>NW_020447752.1:3604809-3730774 GCF_003343035.1 Apteryx rowi | reverse complement strand
AGGATGTGGGGAGGAGGATGCATTTTATGGCGAGGGCTATAAACTCTTCGCTGCCAGGGTCGTAAAACACGGGTGCCTTCAGCCTGGAATCTCAGCTGCTTTCACATGTCGTGCTTTGATTGTCTCCAATTCCTAAAGGAACAGGGCAGGCAGGATTGCTGCAAAAGTACCTGATTATGGTTTTAATCACGGCATGGCATCTCTCGAAAAGTAGCTTTTTTTTCTTAAATAAGAAACCCTGAGAGGACTAGAGASGTAGCCTTGGGAAAGTGACTGCATCCACTATAGAAAAGATACTTACAGATTTTGGAGACAGAGATCATTTTAAAGTGAGTTGCGTTTACTTTTATAAGTTCAGCTTTGAGATTTGTTTTGCTTATTGATCTATCAGAGCTCAAATGAGGAAGTTAAATCCCCAGCCAAACAATAATTCACAATCTTACAGGCCAAAAAGGAGCATTGTGATCAAAAGTCAAAAGATTAGCTCTACTTTTTTTTTTTTTTTTCATGCTGAGCTTAGTTTTAGCGAACATATTAATGAGGAAGGAAAAATCTCTCCCTCTCTTCATTCATGCACGCCCACACAAACCGGGCTCCTCTCCATTAGTGCCTGTTTCTTATCGAAATGAACACGGATTCTCCTGGGAACTACCAAATCCCGCAGGGTCAGAGTTAATACCCCACCAGCCTCTCGAAAGGAAACTGTTGGCTTCCTCAGTTGTGATAAGGGTGAAATGGATCCAAGCAAGGACAACAAACCAGGGCTCGTGTTTGTCTTTGAAAACCCTGAAGATGCGGCCAGTTTTTGCCTAGAAAAGCCATCATAAAAATGCTGTGAAACAGTACTCTTTCCTTTTCGTGGCTTTTCAGTGGATCGAGGAGATCACACTTATAAAGTATTGGTCGTACAAACTGACCTTTCCTTGGGCATTTTTACATTCCTTAGGGAATGTTACAAAAGCAGACAGTGTTACATGCAAAAAAGCTTTATTTATTTTAGTGTGTGTGTGTATATATGTATGTGTGTGTGCGAGAGAGAGAGACTGTGTGTGTGTGTGCATGCGTTGGGGCATTTCCATTCTTCATTAATGTGAGCCTGTTTTCTTAGTATTTGTATGCAGCCTATTCCTCTTCTGGAGAGCTCTGTTGGGGGTAGCAGGGAAGTGAGGGGAAGGCTTTTATAAGGGACAAGCCACCTTTTAAAAAGTAAGGTTTAAATAATAATTAAGATGAACACTTTTAATATTTGCTTTGTGTAGCTTGATTGTTTGGGATGTTGTTTTTCTTTTTTTCAACAAGTATTTTTGAAAAGCATTTTATTATCACAGTCCACATGAAAATAATCTAGAAAAAAATACATGAAATAAAACATGGTCTGTATTCTTCTATGCCACTGATAACAACCTCTTATTTTTCTAAGAGGCAAAAAGAAATATAAATGAAAATGAGGAAAAAAAGGGAGGGGGGAAGCCCCAACCTTTGTAGTTGCCTCTCTTAATTGAACTTTTATGTGCCAGTTTAAATCAGCCCGTTTTTTTCTAGCCATTATTTTAGCCAGCACACCCTGCTTTAGATCATTTCTTTCAGTTTCTATATTTTTAAAAGCTCTCTAGAACTATCTCCCATTCAAGGAGCTCGAGTCAGGGAAACTAACAAATAGAACATTATTATAGAAAAATGAGGGCGCTGAGAAATCAGCAACTGGAAGATACCTCTGTAACTAATAAATGAAAAGGGCCTTTTGATGGCTCCAGCTGAAAAGATATTTTATTTTATTTTTTTTTCTCCTGTGTGTGGGATTTGCGATGTGTGATTCTATGGAGCAGCCAGGCACCCCTGCTGCTAGGCCCTGGCTAGGAGTTGGCCCCCCTCTGGCAAATGTTATGGAGAATTGGGAGGAATTTTATGGCTGTCTTTTCCCTTAGCTCTTTTTTCTTTTGTCTTCTTTGAAGAATGACTTTAGACATTTTATTTACATATTTAACCATGGATGAAAGAGGAAAAAGAAAGCATTTGGGCCGTTGTGGGAATAGTGATATGTTTAAATTAATGGAAATCTTATTAGGCTTCTAAAATTTTAAGCAAAAGATTTTTAATGAAACTTTATAATTAAACACGATTTCAAATAATGTGCCAACTCATAGGAAAGATGCATTTCTCCCTCTAGCTATCAAGCTCCCCATTTCCCAAAAATGTGCAGAGGAATCATCTGTATCTTAAAGTCCAGCTCTTCTTCTGTACCATAAGCAAAAGATTAAAAAACCTGAATATTTAATAAGCCACGTCATAATTTAAACCATAGCTAAATATTTTGTAGGTATAGCAAAGCATAAATAAGGCAAGAAAAAAGCCCCCCCCCCCAAAT
This sequence comes from Apteryx rowi, assembly GCF_003343035.1. Lineage (NCBI taxonomy): Eukaryota > Metazoa > Chordata > Aves > Apterygiformes > Apterygidae > Apteryx > Apteryx rowi. The sequence goes on along the minus strand of NW_020447752.1, from coordinate 3,728,409 downwards.
CTCTGGCATAGCAAAGTTTAATGCTGTGTAATCTATTGCAGTGACAGTGTAATAAAATACTTTGATATGGGTAATGGTGAAAATCAAAGTTGCAGCTATTCTATACATGTTAGAGTCAATGGAAATTACAGTGCTAGGCAAGGTTTTCTGAAATGGGATTAAAGAAAACCCAAATAATCCTTTTGAGATAAAATGTTCTGACACTTCAGCAGCAAAGAGAAATGAAATGATAGGTTTGGGGAGTCAAGGAGTTAATTAATACATTAAAGATTTTTAATAAAATATTCTAAATGACATTATGATGATAGTATGTTATGACAGAACATAAACTGATATTGATAAGCTAATGTTTTAAAAAGTCTGTGGCTGTAACTGTATTTCAAATTTAATGAAATATTTTTGGCCAGCTGTTGATTACACAAAAAAGAGAGATGAGTTTAATGTTAGTCCTGTTCAATAATCCTGTCTTCATCTATATTTGTACTGAATCATTCAGGCACTTTTTAACTGCTGACATCTGATAAACATGTCATTTTGGTAACAAATTCTAACACATATATTTTAAAAATGTTAGATATACAGAATGTAGTGACTGTAAAATAAAAATATCACATGAAAAAATGAAAGTTGATAACAATTTTATCAAATTTCTAAGCCTGCCTTTCTTACTGAATTTGCATGCAGAAAATGTTTACTGTTTAAACTGAATGGGCTCATTTTTCATAGCCACAGAATTTCTGTAGCAGTTTAGCTACAATATTTAAATAAACATGTCTGCCTAATAGGACGGGCATACTGAGAAATATTCCCATGCAAGTGCAAATATTCACAATGCACAAAAGTTTTAATTACCTTAGAAAGCCACCACCAACAGTTAAAGGAATTAAAAACAAAAACAAATCATAAATGGATGAGTGGGTTGTATAGTATTGCTCTAATACAATTTAGCTGGCTATTTTAAGGGCACTTCCCTTGAAATGTGGTTTGAAATATTACCAAAGGTTCGACGGGGTGCATTAGTGTGAATTGCAAATCAGAACATTTCTTTAATCCCCTTTTCATGGCCTGGCTTCGGATCAGTGGCATCTAAGGGACTCCCCACTGATTCTGGCTCAGGAGGAACCATTCACTGGGGCAGCTTCCCTCCTCTATTCCCACAGTCTAGAAAACAACACCACAGACAGACACCCTCCAACTAAATTAGATTAAACTCCTTCTCTTCCACAGCACATTAGCCTTTTCACTGCCCAAGATTCATTATTCAGCTACTCCTAATTTAAAGATACAGTATTTTTCTCCTCTTAAGAACAAAAAAATCCTAAACAAAATCAAAGTAAAAAAAGGATAAAATTCCTAATCAGAAATAAACTCCAATAATTTAAAAACTATATAAAGGTAGAGGAATACCCTTTTCACTTATACCCTAATATTACAGAGATATTATCAATTTAAAGCACAGGCCACAGCAGAAAGTTCTATCCAGATTAAAAACAAGAACAGCCTTGTAAAAGAGAAAATGCACACAGATTTTCTTTTCTAGTATACACCATTCTTTAAACTTCATTCATCCTTCTTGCATGCACTGTCTGCGTAATATCTTGCAGCAAGATCTAGACTTGTGAAGGCATAAACACAGTAAAAACTCAATATGAAAGTGAGGATTGATTAGTTCTCTTCTAGTCACTTCCTCCTTATTTTTCTTCCACAACTTCGCCCTTCTTATCTTGAAAAATAAGAAACAATCTTTTCGCAACTCCCTGACACTGCTTTCAGGTACAAGTACGTACTTCTTCACAAATACGCATGCAAGCAGCTGACAGTGGACAGGAGGAGGAAGACCCCATGCTCGCTGCCTCATGGATCTCAAGGGTCCGGGTGGCTATTGCTGCACCAGCTGCATCAGGCGTTGCAGGGACGTGAACCAGCTGCAGCTCCCAGGAACTCCCACTCCTGGGCACTGCTTACATAGCTAACGTTATCTGTGTACCCCCTGAATGGTGCAAAAGGAGAAAGGTAGAGAATCTCCACCCTTTAGTCAGTCACCATCTTACTCTGGTTAAAAAAACAAAACAAAAAACCCAACAAAACCTACTACAGAAGAATCTTTGCTCCTCCTGCTCTTTTGTGAAGCATTGCTGAAGCAGCTTCACAGTAGAATTCTAGTACAAATATCTGCAGAGAGCTGGAAAAATCGTTTTACTTTTGTGCTTCTGGAAGATCCTGAAAGACGCACTCAGTGCCTGAAGCTCCCAATTGTAGTTTCAGTGCCTCTAAATTAGCACCTAGATTATGGAAAGATGAGGGAGTAGATGAAAGCAGCCTGAAATATATGGCTCTCTTTGTGATATATGGATGTTATCCTCTCTTACCTGAGCTTGCAACAGACCAAAAATGTGGTTCCTGGCCCTCCTCAGTCCACCAGATTTACTGAGGCCTTCAGACCTAGGCATTAATCTTGCAGAAACCTCCCTTCTTGGCTATTAAACTTTTGCAGTACACTAGTCTTACTGTTGGCCATGCATCCAGATCTCCTGAATATTATTCTATTCGGGTTTCTCACTAATATTGTATTTTTTAATTGCTTATGCAATGCCTTGAGCATTTTGGCACCTCCGGTGCAGGCAGGGACTTTCAGAAGTAAAGTGATGGTAATAAATACATTTTTTACTGCTGCAGTAGAAGACAACAAAGTCTGTTCCCCTAATACTAAATGTCACTACGTCATGAACCTTCAAATAAATAAACAAAAATCCAGAAATCTGAGGGTTACTCTACTTTGCTCACAGGAAAAGTTAATGAGAAATGTCATAAGATTAGGCTTTCCTGTGAAGGTGCCAGCACTGACTTTTCAGGCCTGAAATCCCTAAAAGAAAGGGAGACGTAGCTGCAGGATAGATCTAAGGATTGAGAGCTTTGGAGGCTTACTCTCTTTTCCAGTAATGCTTCTTCATGCTGTTTTAGTGGTGGAAGAATTTGCATGTGAGCTACACATTAATGCAAAAGGTAACTTCCCGCTGCCTGTTATTGTTGAAATAGTCACATCCCAGGTTCTGTACTGAACAGCCTGGGGACAGGCCAGAAGTAAAGACTGGAAATATGGAATTAGGAAGGGAACAAGGCTTCAGAGAGCCACCAAGGTAAGCAAACATGAGCCGCAGGTCCCTAGTGTTTTGACATTAGGTATTTTCATCCCCAATCCCACGATTTAAGAGCCTCAAAGACAGCACAACGTGTCTTTTTATGTCCACCACAGACTTCCTATTTTACCTTGGGGAAAGTATTTTTTTTTTCCATTTCTTAGTTCTTAATTTTTGATATTTTAACATCACTTTCTACATCAAAGTGATCCTGAAAGTTTTGTAAAGGTCACCAAACTTGTGTAGGTAGAAGGCAATAAATAGGATTACATACTCCTTTGATACTTCCATAACTGGCCAGAATCAAGAAGTCATGAAAATGATGTACAGGAAAAAAAAAAAAAAAATTGAAAACCAGCATATTTTCCGACTTCCCCTACACTGCTTGGCCCTGGGATAATAGTTTAAAAAATACCTAGCAGCATTGTCCTGCAAAACTTCAAAAATCTTCCTCACTGAAAATCAGTGACAGTTAGACTCTTTAATTCTCTTAGGTGCTTTTTGAAATATCCCTGTTCCATAAGAACATGGCATTGGCCTTCATCAGCTCTTCAGTGGCAGAAAGTGGGATGCAATAGACAATTCAGTTCTCTTTATCCTGTATCTTCCAAAAAAATTTGTTATTCTGCTACTGTTTCTATAGTCTTTTTCATTTCAGAAGTCTATTTTATACTTTTAAAGCGCTTCACTTCATAAAGCCTCCATTTGTCCCATAAAGCGCAAAGAGAACAATTTTGCAGTTTTGTCACAAATCTAACCTTTCAGAAGTTAACTAACAGCGGTGAGCTTGTTTTAGCAATCTATTAAATGTGTTTAAGGTGATTTTCAAGCTTAGGAGGTAGCTAAAATCTCAGAACTCTCTGTGTGAACCCTCACGTCTTTTCAGCATCTCTTACTTATATTGTTGTCTTAAGGTAATTTTTTTATTTGCACGGTTTTAATAATAGTAACAGTTTTAACCTTTAACAGTCCTTGACCCAGTTTTTATGTATCTACCTAAATGTCAAATTAATTATAATAATCCTCAGGGGGGACGAAAACACATCCGAAGAGAGCTGGAAGGTGACTTACGACCTGGGGCCGTTCTGGCCCGCTTCAGCCGCTGACACTACGTTCTGCCAGCTGAGGTGCAGCAGCTTTCTGACGTACCCTCCCCTTGTCCTTGTCCTCACACCTCGCTGCGGGAGCCGCGGAGGACCGGGCCAACACTCCTTTGCCCTGCTGCTGAGGCTACCAGGCTTCCCACGTGCTCGTTAAGTAAATAGCAAAGATCTCTCAGGCCCTTTAATGCAACCGAGTTCCCTGATAGCACTGCACGGTATATTGTATCGCACTTTGCAGTAAAGGTGGTGGCAGCCACAGCAGCACCTTTCTGAAGTTCTGAATAAAGGTTTTCAATTCATTTTTCAGAAGACTGCCAAGACAGGTTTACTTTCCTAATACCAGACTGGTTTTCTTTGATTTCTTGTATTCTCTCTTCACAAAGTTTTAACTCTAACATGACTTAAAAATTCTGGAAAAAAAAATCAGTTTAGAAACTTGCAGTATACCTTTTCTCATGCCTAATATAGAGCACTCTAATATAAACATAGCCGGATTTATCAGCTTTCTTAGTTGACAAACAGAATTCTAGCATTAATTTTGCCTTCCTGTCTCAAGTTCATTCTCTTCATAGGAGCCTTTCAAAACTGAATTTAATGGAGAGCCGTGTCCCTCAGTGTTTTGCAGGCATTACTTAATTACAGCTTTTAAAACCCTTGTGAGGTATTGTAGGTGTTTTTACGACTACTACAAAGCAGGATAAAATGTGATACAAAATACGCACCCTGCATCTGAAAGTGAAGCAATGGCACAGCAATAAAAGCCTGGCATTCAAATCCAACCCCTGCTCCCTAGACAGGGGTAATCTTTTCCTTCGTCGGAAGATGTCTACCAACGCCTGTCATTCGCTGGACAACACACCGAAGCCAGGTCTGAAAGGCACCTATGGCATGCATGGTACATATAGGATTGGCTGTCTTGTCTCATTCTTGCAACAGTAGATTATTTGTTGGTGATACCAAAACGGGGAATATATCCTGGTAACTGCACACGAAGTTAGTGCCAGACGGTTAATACTGTGTTACCTGATGTGTACTTCTTGTTAAGCAAAGGGAGGAAGCAGAATGCGCTTCTGAAAGTCACGGCATGTCAGTGAGGGGCAGCAGCTTTTGAGCAGGGGGTTTGCTTGAGCACACTAAAGCTTTGCAGCAGTGCAGCTGTCAGCTAAACTGGCCAGCGTGAAGCAGGCCAGAGCACGTTGTTTTTCACTTCTAGGGGTATGTGATATTTCTTTAGATTATGAGCAGGATGTTCAAGAGAATCACTCTGCAAACGATCTGGGGCCTAAATTTCATCCTCATCTATACCACAATAAATCAATATCAACCTGAGCACTGGAACAGGTTGCTCAGAGCACTGGAACAGGTTGCCCAGAGAGGTGGTGGAGTCTCCTTCTCTGGAGATATTCAAAACGCGCCTGGATGCAATCCTGTGCAATGTGCTCTAGGTGACCCTGCTTGAGCAGGGGGGTTGGACTAGATGATCTCCAGAGGTCCCTTCCAACCTCAGCGATTCTGTGATTCTGTGATTCTGTGATTCTGAGTTTCACTAGTGTTAAAAGGAGTATCAGGCAGTCTGGGCCAAGAGAAATCTGACTTCCATGATTCAGATATGCTTCTGTGATGGATCTGAACTAAAATCTAGTAATACTCCCATTGGTATATGACAGGTAGGGCCAAGGCACACAACTGGCCCTCAAGTCCCTGGTTTGGATAATGCTGCAATGAAATTTATGGAAAAGGACAAAGAATACTGTTGTTAAATCAAACTAAACTAGTACTTAGTGCAGGACACACAGAATTAGGTCTTCAGGACTAGGAAAAAATAATGAAGAAGCAAAACCAAGAAAATTAATCCATCTCTACAAAATATTATCAATATTGGGGGAAAAAACTGTGTAAACACTCCTAGTTCTTAGAAGATCTATTTTGAACCTAGTGCATCCTTGACCATTTAAAATGAAGAATTATATCATATCATAGTTATGTGTGTTTCCCTTAGGCTTTCTAGTATAGTGAGACATGGCCTAATATAAAATATATACAACATATATTTTCCCCATAGTAACAATTTTTTGCCATTAGACATCCACAAATTGGATGCAAATACTGCTGTCATAGTTGCCTACTAGTACGGAACTACGCTGACATGTTTCTGACACTGTCCTTACCACTCCATTATTGTGGTAAAGGCCTGTGGTAATAAAGAAGAGCCTAGGATACAGTTTTTTATATCTTACAAAAGTTTGCTATTCTGAGTGCTGCTGATTTGCAGTATAAACTTTGTCAAATCACATTCAGTGCTCTAGTTTCCTTAGATGGTGGAATAACTATAATGTCTGTCCTCACAGAAGCATTAGGAAGTTTAAATAATTAAGCACTTAACTATTCTAGGATGAAAAGTGAAAGGTGTTGTAACTTTTCTTTAACTTAACTAGTCACATCTACTTTCTCAAGGGTCTGTTCTAGATACCACTGAAGCCAATTGAGCTTTCATCACTATATTAGTAGAGGCCCCACCTTGTACATTTAAGTACTTTATTTTCATTCTGCTAATGAAGCATAACACCAGTTGCTATACAAAGGGAGTCACTGGAAGTACTAGGAAAGGGATGGAGAACAAAATAAAAATTATCATTATGCCATTGTATGAAACTATGTGCACCTGCTGCTTCAAGATCGCATGTTGTTCTGGCCCTCGCATCTCAGAGAAGAATGTAGAATGAGAAGAGCAATTAAAGATATGGAAGAATGACTAAATAAGTCTCCTCATCCTAGAAAAGAGATAACTGAAGGAGAGCATAACAGAGGTTTCTAAAGTCACTAACTGGGTTGAACAGGGAATGATTATTCACTGATTCTTCTAAAATACCAGTTAGGGAGCACCACATGGCCAGTTCAAAATGAATAAAAGGAGATATTTCTTCATGCAATATGTAGTGGAATTATTTCCTTCACAATATTGTGAATGCCCAAAGTTTATATAGCTTCAAAAATAATTAGACAGATTTGCTGAAGGAATATCTATGAACATCTATTATAAACAAAGATACCACATTTGGATCTGGAAATCCAGCATCACAAATCACTGAAGAGTGGGAGAGTATATTGGGGAAGTAGCACTTTCCCAATTGCTTTGTGCTTTACACATTCCTGTAGTCTTCCCTGGGCATCTACCATGGGGCACTGTTAGAGACAGGATATCGCGCTAGATGGACTTTTGGCCTGACCTGCATATCCACTCTACATTCTTATACTCTCAGATACCATGAATGGATATGGGCTTAATCACTGCTGTATGTTGCTCTTGGACATTCTCCATCTGGCATTTTAATTTTAAGGGTGTGATGTCAATAGTTCTGAAATGTTCTCTGAAGCAAGCATGAAAAGTGTGAAATTTAAATACCATTGTTTGGAATGCTATTTATTATTTCCAGGTTACAAAAAAAGAATTGCTTTACAGATCTCACAAGCAAGAGGCACAGGAGAGGCTGATCCAGTAGTTATGGCAGACACGTCAAATTTCACAAACAGCATAAAGGTCACATATAAAAGTTGATTTTGTCCTCCAACAAGAGCCGCATCTGATGTGTTTGTAGCGCAGTCCTTCTCTCACCCCTTGACACCACAGACTAGCTGTAGCTGGTCAGCAGAATCTCAAATCCAGCATGTCATCTCACAGGAGAAGAGAGACCTAGTTAAGCTGTGTTTTGGTCTGGAGTGTGCCCTGGCTGTTCGAGCCCCATATTCACTTCCAGTCTAAGCCACAGTCCGTTCTCGTGTCACAAAATCCAGTCTAGACCCTCCTCTGTCTTGGGCCCCAGCTCATCACACACAAGCTGACATGGCTGTGTTTCCCACGTCAATGCAGGAACTTAAATATTAAGGCCTTAGACTGAGACTCAGCCTGGCTCAAATCCACAAACTACCAGCATGGTGTAGGAATAAAGCACATAAAGGTTTCCGATACAGTGCAGTTATACCAGTATGAAACACAGTGAGGAAGTGAGTGTTACGTTTAGATCACTCTCAGATGCTTTTTTCTATTTAGATTTTTTTGATTTGGAAATGATTTAAACAAGGTGGGAGAAAAGCTACTCTTACTCTGAAAAACTTGTATCTGCACAGGAAACGGAACAGACAGACCAGCAATGGTTTAAGTATAATGATATAGCATTACTGGAAAAAGCCTGTGTGTACACAAGCCCATTGTCTGACTTTGCATTTCCCCCATTGTTAACGAGAACGAGGAATATTCTGCCTGATGCATGGGAAGTGCTCAGAGCCTGCAGTGGTAGAAGAATATCCATACTGCCTCACGAGGGAGTGATCAGAAAACTCAGACCTTCGAAGATTCGGATAGACCTCTTTAGACTGATTGCAAGCTCACTACACATAATGTTCCAGTTTTGCCAATCTCATGTTCAAGAGCATAAAAATAGTGTTACATGTTGCACACATTAGGCAACCAAGTAAACAGAATCAATTAGAAGCAGCTGTTGAAGATCAGAAATTTTAGGGAGCTATAGGGTGAATTCCTCCATCTATACATCTTTTTTTGGAAGGGGGAATGAAAAGGAGGAGGGAATGAAAAATTGATACTGCTCTGTGCTCCAGATGAAAGAACAAACATAATTTTATTTTCTTTAATGACTGCACTGGATTCTGAAATTAAACCCAGCGGGTAAAAAGATCCTGTGCAGATTTCAAAAGAGATCATGTAGTCTGTCCATGTGCTAAGTCAGGCACATTTTTTAAGCCCCGCCATGTTCTGTAAAACTGAAAAGGGTTATCCCTCTAAGCATTTTGCTTTTCAAAGCCATCTTTCTCTCTCCACCTACCCCAAGTCCGTGGATATTCCAAAAGGAACGTCATCCTAACTTTAAATGTCATTTTCTGGTTCTTCCCTCTAACTTCAGAAGGAGAATTCCTGTATACTCTGCATTAAATATTATTAGAGCTCAAAATATAGACAGCACTCTTTTTTTTTTTAACCTCTAAGCAGAGCCAGACAAAATAAACCCCCCCCCCCAGCCTTATAAATAACTGGATATAATCCCCAGTACCGATTTTAAACCAACTGAACTGGGAACAGCTAACCTTCGCTCTGAACTCACTGCAGCTGCAGGTTGCTGCAGCTGACTGCAGAGCACCTGGCGAAGGCCGCGGTGCGCGAGTCATGGCACAGCGCACCCCGGCCCGCTGCTCCTGCGGACGCCCGGGGGCAGCTGGCGGTGCCCTGCTGGCTGTGCCAGCGCACGGTCAGAATTCCCTTCTTACGTGCAAAAGAAAGGCTGTGCTTTAAAGCACGTGCACGTATGGCTAAGGCTGTGGTTTGGGCATACACCGCCTCCAGCAGCAATGCTGACTGAAGATACACCCAGCTGCCCTCCAGCCCAGACCCCGCCGCCGCTCGCCCTCCCTGGCTGGGCACGGCTCTGGCAGTCGTGCGAACACGGCTGCTGTGGGTCGCGCTCCGAACTGGATCAGGAAATCCAGTCTTCTTAAGAATCAACCCAAAATATATTTACAGATTTATAACACTAAAACAGTGTATAACATTGAGCTAGTATTGCTTCGGGAATTAACACATTCTCAAACTGTGGCCTGTGAGTGTGGACACAAAAACCGACATACACATATGCACACGTATACACGTGTGCTTTCATTTGCATGTGTGTGTAAGACAGAAATATTTTTTGGTGTACATGTACACACACAATACTTCAGACACAAATACAATACATGCTTTTAAAACCATGGCTAGTCCTGTTTAGTTTGAGTTTTAGCACTTTTTAAAACTCCACAACTGATTTGCAGAAAAAACATAGCCCTTATCTTTGGAAAACCTGTTCTCAGACATAGAAGTATTTCTAACATCAGTAGTAAAAAAGCATACTGAATTAACTGTTTACCTAAATATTATAATGTATATGCATACAACATATGCACAACCATGTGTGTTTTATACATAAATATCTAAGTATACATGTAGAAATAAACATATTTGTGGCACTGAAATGCCTACTAGGTCTTTTGGTATGGGTGAACTACTTGTAGATACTTGTAAGTTCTTGCTAGGCTGGGATTGATTATGTCCTACTTATGAAAGTGGTTTGCTGCTTTAAACTGGTAAATATTATTTTAAAAGGGTGGGACAGTGTTTTGAAAATAGTTGGTCACTGCCTTATCTTGCACAGACATAACTAACTTTGAAAGTACAATCTTATTTATCATCACGTATATTCTGAATTACATTTCTTTTCAAAGGTTTAATGCAATTGTGTCACATGACATTCAGCTACAGGTGATGCATAAACAATGTGAAAGGGATATAAAGAAGATTAGTGCAGAAAAATTTGTGAAAAGAAGGCAACTGAGCTGCATTGAACATGTACTTAATGTACAAGGTATCATTAATTTTGTGTAAGAACTGTATTATAAGACCAGGAGTCTGGAAATTATAAAACTGCCCTCTCTTTGGCAATACTGATTTCTTGTTTCTTTGATGTGTGTTAGCTCAGAAGATTAGGTTGCTCCTTAAATTATACACAAACAACAATCAGACATTGTCACAACAATCTTGATGTTGTCATCTTTTCCATTATGCCATTCCACTGCATTGGTTGGCAAACTACCACTGAAATACCAAAGTACACTCTTACAAGTGTTACAATTTCAAGCTACTTATTTTCAGTCTGCCTGATTTTTTTTTTTTTTTTTTTGCACCTTGCTTGGTTAAATGCCCTCATACACACCAAGTATGCTGTGAGTGTAAAATACTAAATTTCTGATTTCATGGCATTTGATGATTGCTTTGTCTGAGCATAAATTAATAAAAGAGCAAAATGAAAGGAAGTGTTTCGCTACGTTCTATAAGCCTCCACAGTGTGAGCCTTCTAAAAAACTGGGATGCTATCTTTTGGACAGAAAAGGTCATATCTACTTCCACTGATATTGCATCGAAACTCCCACTGCTTTATATGGAACCAGGATTTTGTAACTGGAGAGTTCAAATGCAACTTCTGAGCTAACAGTGAGACCACACTGCTGGGATGAGTGATGCAGCCAAAAGAGCAGCCGATTTAGCCATGCTTACAGGGATACAAATCAATCTCATTAAATTAAAACAATTTCTGTCTACGATGCGTGGATTGGAATAGAAAGCTTTCTATCTCTGATGTCTCTTAGGAAGACTGCTGACTTTAGTATCTTAATCTATGACTAAGATTTAAATAATCTAAAGTTTCCTTAATTACAGTCAGTTTAGCATCAATCCCAGGGTATCAATCCAATCAATATCTCCACAATCCCAGGTCATCACAATCTCCCTGTCTTCCCCACTTGCAATCAGTATTGGCTGGTGCAATTGGGCGGGACACTTCTGCATCATGTATTATCATCACATAGATGTGCATCTACCCCGATACTGTGACAGGTGAATCCAAATCACACAGTTTAGTATCTACAGTAGTCTACTTCAGGCATAACTCAATTACTGTAAATTAAGATGAACTCACCCTCTGTAAGGGCCTGAACAACGTCCATGCATCACTTAAGCTCCTTAAGTAATGTCTAAATGATGTACAGTGGAGAATTTCACCATGAGAAATTGGGCCCATCTTACATTGTCTCTAAACCAGAATATATGAAAAAGCCAGGAGTGATTCAAAGTCCGTAGAATGAAAGGATGCTCCAGCAACCATAATTTTGCTCAATTACGGATTTTAGATTTCAGTCTAATGGTTTTAATGTTTTCAGTGTCCTTAGCTTTAACTTTATTAGATCTTCAACTTGAAACTCAACTTGGCAGTACTTAATGTTATTGCAGTAAATACAGTTTTATCATTAGTTTGGTTATTTACTTCCCGTTTTGCTTCTCCATATCATAACAGTGAAATAAAAGAGTTAATCCTCCTATTTCTACTGGTTCCTGGGATTCCTGCAGAATCTTTCTTTCAATTCTAGAACAAGTGTTCATAAAAATGCTCTGTCAAAGGTAAAGCAGAGAATATATACATCCTTGCTTGATTCTTACGATGAATGCTTGCTGCCACGGGTCATAAACTTTATAACATTTATTCCAACCAAAAGCCTGCTATTATCTAGGGGGGTTATCTGTAACAGGGGAAAGAAAAGAGAAACGCTTGCTCTTATTTCTACAGTTAAGAGTTTTATTTTATTACTATTCAGCTGATGTTACAGTTTTTAAAAAAAGAGGGGAAGAAAAAAGTGTGGAGTTCATTTTGTCTGGCTTATAATCTCTTGCCAAATGAATTAGCTAGAAGCATTTTACACTGACAAAATACAGTCTAAGTTGTAACAGTTCTGACTCATCTGTTGCTGCCCAGTCTCCCTTGAGAATTAGCTTACTGTGGCCACAGAAAGTTTTGGTCCACAGCATATCTGTTAATCTTCTTTATTACTGGAGGTACTTCTTTGAGCCTGGGATCTCACTGGTTTATGAAATAGTAGAATAGGAGAAACCCACCCAAGTTTACGGGCTAAGACAAGTGATCAATCAGCGCAAACAACAGTGCCATGCAGACAAGCTTTAATAAAAAGAATGAATGGAACCAGCTAAGCCTGCAGGGACAGATGAACCCACTTCTCATTTTCTGTTTATTAAAAGCATTCATGTCAATTTGTCATGTGGAAGCATTTAGTTCATTCAAGCACACATGTAATTTAAAAATGCTATTAATAATACTTTAAAATGGAGACTGTCAAATTCTTTACACACAGGTGATAAGGAAACTGGAGTGGCAGCTTAAGATCTCTAGTTCCAATCTCAGTACCAGATTTACTAAACAATGGGTCAAATTCTGTTTTTCTGAAACTACTCTGAAACTAATGTAGTTATGGCAGGCACAAATTTAGGAAAACCACATCTATTCACTGCCCTCCAAAGGCCAGATTAAAACTTCTCTGAAGCTATGAGAATTTTTTTCATCAGTTTCCTGAGATTTATCTTTCCATTGTCTCTAACTGGCTGTGGACTGAGTTCAAGAAAAAGGTCCTGGAAAACTCAAAAAGCTTTTTTTCTCAGGAGTCAGAAACATCTTGCAAATGCCTCTGTTACTGGCACCAAAGGATATTCATTCTGGCAACAAGGTACTTGCTGTGTTTTGCATACTCACTGCAGCTCTCCTTATCCATGAGATGGAAAGGAGCCAAAACACAAACCTGTTTCACTGGGCAGAACTAAGCCAGGTCATTAACAGCTGCAGTCACTGTTCTTTGGAGAATGTTCTTTGTGAGCTACTTAATGGCAAAATTTGCCCAAAAAAGGTGAACTGCTAGGGAACCAGCCCTGTTACCCTGTTTCTCTGCATCAGTCAAAAAAATGGCATGGTTTTCCTTGTGCAAATTTATATGTTTTTATGAATGAGAAGGATCCTGTTTGATTCAGTGCCCTCATTGTCTCCGCAATGATTTATGATTTTGGGCTTGATCCAAAGCCTGGTGAAAGGATAATCTCTCCATTTACTTGAACTACCTATGAATCTCTACATCTCAGTTTAAAAATATTATGAATATCTGTGCAGTTTGGGAGTGTAATTTCCAAAGAGCACACTGAGATGCAAAACAAAAGTCTTCCTCGTGTGGCCTTGTGTTTGACTTCCCTCATACATCCATGGCCAATAAGTCAGACACTTAGCTTTAGCATAACATCCATCTCTCATATATAATTAGTATCACACCTACAGGCTCTGTTTCTTTTAAACAATCCTTTGATGAATGCCAGAGGTATTTAGCATACTGTTAGAATGAGATGGTGCTTAAAAGAAGCAAAAAATGCTATAACTCCTGACTGCTCTGTTCTTTTGAATTATTGCACAGTAGAGAAAGAAAACAAAACCTTTTTTCTCTATCCAAAGGAATATACAAAATGCTGCTACAGATCTGGCTGAATTGTTTCAGGTTTTAAGTAGTTACTAATAATCTAAGGCAGGAAGGACTGGGAAGGCAACCTCAAACCCTCGAAATATTCAATAAACTCATGGTTCAGGAACAGCTTAATACATGACAGACTATAAACCTCAAGGCTGTGAATTGAAACAGCAGCTTGATATGAAGCGACTGGACCAGACCTCCCTCCTTAAACTAAGCAAGTACAGTACCCGGTAAAGTTTTATAGCTCTAACAAGATCTTTAACAAATTAAAGCCACTGGGACTATGACTTTGTTCTTTCTTTTCAAGCTGCTCACCTTCCCGTTCCTATCCACCAATGCTACTGCCAAACGGATGGTTTTAATTCAGGTCCCGGAATGCGACAAAGCTTGGTAGTCATACAATAAACCTTTGAAAGAAGAATTTGGGTTCATGGGGGTTATTTAACTGTTTTGGAAGCTCCACTATAATAAATAAAGACTTCTGCCATTCTTGTCTCTTTGCTATAATTGACTAAATCTATTAGAATATATTCATAACTCAGGAAAGACTGGGTTCCCTGTGACTGCACTTATATTTGCATTATTTATGTACCACCAAGAACTACATAAGGCAAAGAAATAAGATCCTTGATCATTATCTCCTTTGATCATCTCCCTCTTCCCCCACCATGTATACACTGCATACCATAAAGGTATTCTGGGTCCTAACTGGAGCTCCTCATACTAAATACCAGGAGAACTAGACCAAAATTTATCCAGCATTTGAAGGTATGTGGGATTGTTTTGATCTGAGCCTTTACTGTAGGATTATCTTTGTGACTGTGGCAATACTAGTGCTCTCTCTCTCTCTATAGTGCCTTGCAAACTGCTGAGCGTATGCACCTGCAGTACAAGCTACCCTATGCTGCCTTGCAGCCCAGTAGAGGCAACATGCAGTACAAATATCAGAAGGAAACACAAATGTTGCAAGTTCTTCCTCACCAGAAGTCAATCTAAACTGTTCATATGCAAAAGACTTGGATCAACAACAGTTCAGCCTACCTTCAAAGCCATGCCAGCTCTCAGTCAGCGCTGAATCCAGGTAATATCTGCTTTTGCTCCCCCTGCTAGGCTGAGGTGTCTGTGCAGTACATCCCAAAGTGCTATGGATGCCCAGTCATTTTATTTCTCTCCTTCCTCTCGGAGCCTTTTGTTTTCTGCGGCCTTTCACTGTTAAAATTCCTGGCCAAGATGCACATCAGAGCCCAGGCACTGCTCCAAAGGGAGTCCCTTTGCATACAAACAGGAGACAGACACTGACATTTTCTTCCCTTTTAGGTTAGGAAAACAATCACATTCCATAAACTGTGCTTCAGGTCTGTTCAGGATAGTTCTTAGTTTTAGTATGAGGCTACCAGAAAGTAGTAAATTGGTACCAAGACTTTGAATACTTAAAGGAAAGGAAAAGCACATTAATACACATAATAGGATGTAAACCATTTCAATAAGCAGAAAGAAAATGCTAGAAAAATCCTTTCCTATTAC
Organism: Apteryx rowi; assembly: GCF_003343035.1. Lineage (NCBI taxonomy): Eukaryota > Metazoa > Chordata > Aves > Apterygiformes > Apterygidae > Apteryx > Apteryx rowi. Next base: position 3,712,751 of record NW_020447752.1, on the reverse strand, counting down.
GTGCAGGGAGATTTGGCCTCCATTCTAGAGAGTTTGCATTTTGAATTCATACTCAGGTTTGGCATGTCCCTGTCTATTGCTTACACAAGACTCTAAGAATCAAACAGAAATCCTGAGGATGTTGCACTTGAAATCAGATCCGCATTTGTTAAGGAGCTTTCATGGTCCAGGTGTAAAATCTCCAATAAACGTTAGACATAATTCAAGCAGAGAAAAACGGCCCTTAGTTCTACAAGCTGCTAACCACAAGGCCACCAAGCACAAAGCAGCAGCTCTGACATCAAGACACATGACCCATAAAACAGAATCAGTCAAAATGCAATCTTCACCAAGGCTTAGAGCTATGTTTACTGCACACTTTGAATGAAAATTCCTGGAAAAGAAACCTGAAGTTTTAATTGCTGAAACTCAACTTTGGAAATTAAATTCCTGAAATATCCTCATTGCAGGGTTTAGCGTACTGACTTCAGTGATTATTCTCAAAGAAAATAATACTATTCATGACAAAAATCTCAGAACGTTTTAGGGTGTTGCTGCTCCTTAAAACTATACGGCTGACAAATAAACTTACTATAATATGTAGTGTAAAAATATACCAATACAAGACCAGTTCCACTTAGCTGAAAATTTCCTCATGATAACTAGGAAAACACACCATCCAATGGCAAGAATTTTTTTCACATTTTCCACAATACATCCTAACCATAAATGACATTTGGCTATGAGAGGCTGAATCTCTTATGGAATGTCTTGTTCTACACTACATGCTGTATTTCCCAGAGTGCGTTATTTTGCATTTCATGACTTGTAAATTCAGCAGACTTTCTTTTCTAAGAGAAATTAAACTACAGTTTATCAACATGATGGTATGTTTTATCTCTGATTGTCTCTAATTCCTTCTACAGAAATGTGTGTTTCTTTGATGACGGCATTAATGAAGGATTTTGTCTGCCAATGAGAAGTGAATGTTTACATTTCCACTGAAACTCGTGCTATAATGCTGGAAAAGTGCAAAAGAAAATCAAAGCTGAAAAATATAAGAAAAAAATAGAAGCTGGGAGAATCTGGAAAGGAAAAGAGTGGGGGCTCCAACTATCATTGTTGTACAGTGCAGACAACTGTATCGACTGACTCCTCTTTCCTATCTGATGGCCCCTTCCAAAATCTGCTAAAGTCAGTCTCCATTGACTTCACTGGCTTTGGATCAAGCTGTTAGCAGAGAAATGCTTTAAGTAAATGCACCTCTGTGCCAAAAAATCTTAATAGCAGAATAGTCGGTAAGACAATATTCCGATATACTTCAAGACAATAATTGCTTTAATCAGTGATTTCTTCTCTGGCTAGTCCAAAATTCTATTTTATTTGACTATTACTATACTAGTCTGAAGGAAGAGAGGAGAGATAACAACTAGAAGTTGCCTGTAATATGCCATTGATGGTGAGAAATATGGAAATAATATTTTCTGAAAATGGCAAAATTTTTGCATTTGCACAATTAGTTGCATATATACAAAAAATAAAAACACAAACACACTCCCTCAATTGTACCCTTTTGTGTTTGTGGTTATCTGCTTTGGATACTTCCCTTCTATCTGAAGGGTAGACCCTGGACCCCTTTTGACTTGCTCAGTTGGTTGATCATATATGCTTGTTTGTCCTTATTTCTGTCTGCTCCAGGAGACCATCCATTACAATCCAGTTTAAAGAAATGGTTAATCTCATATTACTGTACAAGAACGTTTACAGTTGTGACTGTCTATAAGCAGTACAGTGCTATAAACACCCCCCAAAAAGAGTATTTCCCAGTTACAGGGCTCCGTCAACAGCTGTAACTGGCTGTAGACTGTTGTAGGAGATTCAGATACATGTGACCTATTAAGGGTAGTCCAGAAAACAGAGGAATCAGGATGGTGATGTTCATATATACAAAGGCAGCAGTTTTGCTAGGGCACAAGTTAGTGCAGTCACTGAGACAATTCACATCTCTTCAAAAGCTGACTTGGCTCCTGCAAGTCCTGGAATCAAGGAAACACACTGCCCACTCTGTCAGCCCTTGTACTTGGTTTGGCACCAATAAAGGGAAGAAAGAAATGCAAAATAAGTACAACAGGTGGGGGAAATGACAGCATAAGAATGATATTGAACTCATGCTTAGCTTTTGGTGCCTGTACCTTCGTGTCATGAAGAGTAAAAGAATCTTGCACAGGGACATAGGCTTGCTCTTTAAGCTGTTTCTTTTTTACCTGTTTAGCTGTGGGCAGCACAGAAAAATCCTAGTAAATACAGGGTCCTATACCTGGAATTTAGGAGCTGTTGATAGCCAAGCCTCATCTTGTCAAAGAGCAGAGAAATCACCCCAGTCCTGCAATGTCTTCCTCACTTGAACAACCTCAGGGCATTATTGGAGGTACATTCATGGGATCTAAAATTGTAACTTTCCAAGATAAAACTCCACAACGTAAGTTTAGACTTGGTTCCTAGCACATGCAGTGCAAGGTCCAAGAGGTGCTCAGCTTCTGCTGAGCAGGTGACAGTGCAAAGATGCTCCCTGGATTTGGTCTATATACAAACAGAAGAATGAGACAGTTCAGACCCTCATATGAATATCTTGCCACCCTTAAACTAAGTTCAGATATCTCTGATAGTAGCATAAGGTCTTCTAACACTTAGAAAAAGTATTCATTTTCTTACAAACACCTCTGAGGCCAAATTTGGTAAGGTAAAAGGTGGAGAGGTGAAGCAGTGCGCCAGTAAGAGTTTGTTTTCTTCTGCTAAGGAAAGTGCTGTTTTCAAGGCAGATTCAATTAAAGTCAGTGGATGTTACCTTGAGGAGCTACTTTGTTTACATTTCAAAGGCCTAGATCTCTTGTTAGACTGATACTGTTTCATGCAACTCCTTAATGAAAAGCATTTGTTTAGGATTATACCTCGACAGCAAACTAGATTCTCCCAAGACAGTTTGACTATGTGAGAAAGCCTTTGTGACTGCCCAGACTTCTGTGGTGTCGTTAAGATAACAACCCTCACATCTGCTCTTTCAAATCCTGTTCTCAAGGAACACACAAGAATTATTCAGATCTATTATAAATTTAGAGGTTTATCACCCTAATTGAATTTAGATAACTTATTTTTCCTTTAAATTGTTGAACTCAACTTAAATAAATTACAGTAGTGAACATTTTTAAAGCTTTTCTTACCCACCACTTTAACCAGTCTCCCTTTCCGACTGTAACAATGTCTGATTATAGAAAACAGCAGCGGCATTTTTTTTACAGAGAGATGTTTTTGCAAGGGTTCTCACTACACTGAGAGTTGAAAAAGAAGGAATAGTAGCAAGGAAAAATGATTGCAGTCATGTTAGATATTTCCTGCCTCTTGCTTCCCTCAGACTGTCATCAAAAAAGGGCGCTCTCTGCCTATACCGAACATTTTGCACTGCCAATGGCTGGGAATGAAAGTAAAAGTCTACCTATAAGTTACATTCAAGGAATTTTTGTAAGTTTGGGTTACAATACTATGATAAGATCCAGAGAAAGCTACAAGAATTTCACCCAGCTGGAAGACCAAACTGTGCTGTAATGTATAAAATGGTTATACATATGGAGGCCAGTAAGAAAATGTTTTAATACACTTTAGTGGCTAGAAAATGACTATAATTTACATGTTGAGATATCTATACAGTGAATACTTTTTTGGAGTACATGCTAATCAAAAATTGTAGTGATCAGCTAAAATTTAAAACCCTTGTTATCTTTTCTGTTATTCCTGGTATCTTAAATAAGTCAAGTTTGTGGATGATTCATCTCAATATTACAAATATATTTAAAAGAAGAAAATACTGTGATTAAGATTTTATTTATATTCCTACCTCAAAATCATATCAGTATTGTTTGTCACGCACAGAAACTGAGCGTGTGTGAGTCACGTGCTAACTTACATTCAGTCACCGGGCCTGCTAAACAAGGTAATTTTCACTTTGCCAAAGAAAACAAGAAACACTATATCCTCAACCAGACGAGCTTGAATGGCAAGTGACTCATATTAGGAATTCCTTGTGTTCAATCAGCTACCCTTGATGTGAGATAAAGAGAGCTGATGAAAACAGACAGAACCCAGCTTCAGTCTTCTCTCGGGAAGAGTGAAGACCTTTTCTACATAGCGACAAATTCATTCCTGGCACAAGGTCTTTTACTTTAGTGGAATAATACCAAGGATGAAAACAGGTCATCTTGTTTTGTACTACATGCTTCATGTCAATGATAAAATAAACTGGGTCTCAAAGGAGAGGTGATAAAAAGTCAGCACTCATGCTTTGTTGTCATTTTCTTTTAAACTGCAAAACCTTGTATCGCTTAGTTTTTAAAATATATTAATTTGATTTATCATTGACTTATGCAACACTCAGTGCAATGACAACTAAAAGCTTTTCATGAAAAATAAAATACTACTTTCTGAAACCCTTCAGATCCAGCAAAGCCTTTGTGTCACAGTCCTCTCAAAGAACTCACCTGCCTCAAGTATCAAACTTGGAAAAAAAAAAAAAGAACAAATACCTTCTAATTCTTCCAGATATCTCTATTTTTGTATACTTGATTTGTGATGCTTCAGTGAATCCTGAGTCTCAAAAAATTCTGGGCACCCATTTACTGAGAATTATGCAAATCAAACTGGGCATCCAAAAATTGTTTATGGGAAGATTCAAGGAGAGCAAGCATACTTGATTATTTATTTTAGTTCACGATCTCATACTGTTTTGAACTATAGTTTTTGTTACCTGAAAATCTCTTTTGTACTCTTCCAAACACATTTATAACATTCCATAGCAATGGTTGTAAAAGCTGCAGTCATGCTATCATGCAGAATCAGCTGCAATACTTTGATCTTCCTATTACTTGGGTCATCTTATTGCAGTTTTAAATGGGTGAGAACTGCACCACGATCACTCACTCCTGTCATTACCCATGGAACAGCAACTACACGTTAACAGTCTGTAACCACCTCTAAACCAGGTAAACAGGCAGCCTGGTACTGCAAATTCATTTTGAGGACTTCCACTGTCCTTGCAGCTAAGGCTTCAATGATCCTAGGCCACGAGGTAAACTGCTCCCAGGTAGGAAATGTTTGTCCTCATGAAGTGCCAGCTGTGAGTTTCAACTGCTGCTGGACCAAAACAACAGACATTTTCAGGAGTTCTTAAAGATATTTTGTAACACTGCCTTTGACAGAACTATATGAAATGTGTCACCACATTTTTCTGTTGATTTAGTTCCATCATGTTAAACTCCCAGTGATACACCTGAGCTGATGTGTTTAATGTGTGATGCATTTTTACGATTCAAAAGATAATATCTATTACTTATAAGCAAGAGCACTATGTAATTTAAAATGAACTTTGGACCTCAGAAATGATCCTCTCCAAATTAAGGTAATAAAGAGCTATTCTTGCGGTGACCTCACATCTACTAGAAGGTTTTCATTACTTTGAGGGCTGATTAGGAATTTGGCCACTGAGCCACTCAGAATTTTAAAAGGTGCAGCAAAATGGAGAGAACTAGAGCTTATGGGAAATAGCACATTCACAAAATAGCATATACCACAGCTTCCTCTCAGCTTTGCACCCGGGGTTCCTATTCAGGGAAATCAGGTCACACGGCAAGGAGACAGCAAGCGCAGTAACCCTGTGGCATGCCCGAGGAGCTGGGACATGGCTGGAAGGGCTGTGAGCCAGACCTCGGGGCTCGGGAGCGTCTGTAAGCCTCTGGGTTTGCAATAGCCTTTCTCAGTAACGTCTGTGCCTTCTGGTTCTGTGCATCCTCTCTCCCCTGTCGTGATAAAGTGCTAAACAAATTAATTTAAACTTCCCTATATTTGCTAAAAGCTACACATTTGCCATAGATCCACCAATAGGAGACAACTTGTTCGTAAGTCCAAACTCATAAATTCAGTTTCTAGAGGAAATGTCAATGATGTATTTACTACAAAAAGAACACACACTTTTTTCATTACCAACAACCCTCTTTGCATTAAGAATTAATCAATTAATAGAAGAATTAAAATACATTTTCTAGTGAAATATTTCTTACATCTTCAGTGGAAAACTGATGTCTGTAACACAAAACAAATAGAAGTTAAAATCTTTAACTGGCAAATCCTGCATAAGCATTAGGATATTAATGGGAAGAGAGAGGCAGGTCCCTTCTCTTATCTATGGATAGCTAATGTTAACTTTTAGATAGCAGAATCAATCTTCTAAAATAATGCAACAAAAAATAGCCTGTAATAACAGTTCTAGTTCTAATGCCTTCTACCCAGGCTTATTTGCAACACAAATCAAATAATTTTCACAGGAAATAAAAAATGGATAATAGTAAAAACAATTGTGCAAAACACATCAAAGTTTTAAGTATTTTTTGAATGTGATTATAAGCGTAAAATGCCAGTTCTGTATTCCCATGACTTCAGAGTGAAGTGACTGTGTGACTGTGAAAGGCTGCCAGGAGAATATTCTCCACTACCCAGCTTTTGTAGAGGACTAAGAATTTGCCCTGAAATTTCTGTAATAATGATATTCTGAAAAAAAAGTGCAGGCAGCTAAAATTGAACAAGATCTAATCTCAAATTCTGAATATTTATACAATATTGTAAAATGCTGTATGTTCGCAGGTTTTGGCGGTTTGGCCAGTTTCAGAGTATGTTTGTTTTGTTGTTGTTTTGATTTATCTCAAAAATCTTCTATAATCAAATCCTCAGAACAAAGCTATTTAAAGTAATCTCCCAAAACTCCCATGACATCATCTAAGATCAAGTGTTTCTACTTGGATAAGAAATATTTGAAACCCACAGCAGAAGAGTACAAGCTATTTATAACCGCAGATTCCAGCCAGAGCATTCCACGGAATAGGGAAGGGGACAAAGACACAAACCATAGTGAAAACAGCAAGGAAGCTGTCACTGTAGAATTAATTAAAAAATGTAACTTATAATTCAAGAATCCCTCTAAAAAAGCTACCACATTTTCAATAAACACTGTCATTTAATTGTTTGGAAAGTGGTCTTCAAATATACAGAGCCATTATTATTTTAGGAGTCGACCTTTGCAGTTTTCAATATTTAGTGACATTTTCAGACTCTTAGTGTCTCAGAAAACAGCAGTCCAAAAGGAATCACCTTTCACGTATAACATCAAACCAACAGCAGAGCTTTGACCAGTGCTCCAGCTCTCAGAGTCTTTTCCGCACTGGGAAAGGAAGTCTCCCCCTCTTTTACTAGATCACCGACTGCCGGGACTACCGTTGCTGAAGTCTGTCTCACAGGGCTTGCTTATGGCATTCAAAACGAGCAACAATATACCTTGCCTGTGTCTGCAAAGTTCCACTGATCCCTCTCTGTTCAAACTCCTGCAAATTCCTGGATCCCTCCCAAACCTGCCTGATTCCTCCCACAAAAATCTTTACTCAAACCTATCTGATCCCTGAAGCTTCCTTCCTCCCAACTAACTTACTCTTGGGGATCATCTGTACCCCCACAGTTCCTGCAGACTCTGCTGACCCTTTTTAGCTTTCTTGCCTCACCCCTCCCAGACCCCATTTCTTTATGTCCCCTACAATGTATTTTACTGCTGCCACAAAAAAGAATTTTATTTATTTTGCTGAGAAGCCTTGTGCCAGTTAAGTACCTTTAGATCCTTCTCCAAATACCATGTTTTGAGGTTCTGTAATCACACTGAGGCGTCTGTTTAAAGGCCTTGGTATTGCTATTGACTGACTTTGAACAGTTTTAGTGATCTAAAGCAACTAAGAGAATCAATTTTCTACTGTATGTTCCAGCCAGTTTGATATAATCAATAGAGCAGAACAAATTGTGTCAATAATTATATTGGATTTTACTGAAAAGCAACTTCTATATAAACAACAGAACAAATCAAATGAAAACACAGTAATCTGAACAAATGTTTTCAGTACTAGAAAGCGTAAGGTGAGCAAATTGCTGCCCTAAGGACAAGGTGAAAATCCCTAGCCCCTTTTCCAAAGCAAACAAATAGTAGTGAAATGTAATTAGATGCTCATTTCCACCACGAGAAAACATTTTGTCAGGCACCTTCTTTTTGAGATTGCCTGTACTTTGTTTTCTCGTAATCTGATACTAACAAGTGTTCTCGGTAACTATCTTAATGACTCCCAGGGGAAGCTAGTGATCAGTAAGTTTACTGTGAGACATAGGCTGTATACTCACCTTGCTCAAAGGTTCTCAGACAACTTATTAAGTTAGATATGTTTCACTACTGTTTGGCCAAGATGCCCATTTTACATATGGATAAAAAGAGGTATATTTCAAAAGTGGCTATACTGATTTTGGCAGCCCAACATCAAGCAACAGTTTCAAAAACAGCTAAATGCTCACAGCCTTTAGGAACTCTAATGAAGCTATGCGTTCAGTGACTCCAAAGATGTTTCTCCCCAGATACCTCAAAATTTAAGACATCGAAATGTAGAAGATCTTTTTTCAAAGCTTGATATAAGTGATTTGTTGAACATCACATGCAAATCAATAGCAAACCTAGAATTAGAATCCAGAAGTTTTAAAATTTAATAATTTGTACCTTTCAGGTTAGTAATGACAAAGTGAGACTGACTGCAAAAATGTATGTTGAGGATTGACTATCATCTGGATTTATTTTTAAGTGGAATTAAACAACGCAAAGCACCACCAAAGCATGCACCAAAGTTATGTTTTTTCTATGCTTTGATGAAGAAACTATTGCACTTTGATTTCAGAGTTTCTTTACAGCTTTTGAGTGACAGGCAGCCCTTTACATTATTAATAAATGTTTTGAATTTAAAGTCTTTAAACTAAAAAGTTTTTTTGGGAGGAGCTTTGAAAAACCTAGAATAAAGCATTCTGTCATAACACCAGATAAAGCTTTTTTCACACTGAACTTTGATTTAATACATCACAGTCATGATTTAATCACAAATTCTATCTAATGTAGAAATAAATGCCAAGGATGATGAGTAGAGGATCTCTCTCTTTATAAATCTCCCATCAAATACAACGGGAAGGTGAAATTCCTGAGTGTGTCCCAGCAAGGATCACTTCATCTGCTTAGAGCAAAATTCATTCCTGTGTAGAGGCTAAGTCCAAAGCCTGTGCATTGAGCAGTGGAGAGGGAGGATTCAGACTAGCAAACTTTAGCGTAAGAAGCTACTGTTCTGAATCACGGGCTAGAGCAGCCTCTCTTCCTCCACAGGAGCAGAGGAATACCAATCTTCCAAGCTAAAAACTAGCCTTTGCAAACATGCTCTTAAGAACCTGGTCCAGTGTCCATGGCACAAGTTGAAAAGCTCCGCTAGAATTGTACAGAAACAAACTACTGTACAAAGAGCTGAGCAATGATGCATCTAGCTCTAGGGGATTACGCTAGAACTGCTGCTATTTTCCTTTATTGATCTGAATCTCTTTACTCATTAAGTAAAAGCTCAGTGCAGGGAGTCGTTTTCTTTTTCCCCCATGTCACAAAGCAGCAATGGATCTACTTCTGCTGGGTCCTATGAACAGAGCACAAAATGCAAACAGCTATATTGGTTCAGAATAAAGGTCTGCCTAGCCTGGTGTCCTATTTAGCTCTAGGTAAGTGGTTCTCCCTACACATAGCCAACAGCATATCTAGACAGAGACTGATCTGAGGCTTTCAAGTGAGCAAAACAGAATTTTGCAGTCCAGGGATAAAGACCATCACATTATATAAAGCAACATTCAGTTACAGTAGAAAGGTCTATAGAAGAGAAGGAAAGCTGGGAAGGTTTGTCAGGTTCCGGCGGCTCTGAGGACTGGAGAAAGAGGGAATAGGAGGCAGCTCTATGAAGGAAAGTGAGAGAACAGGAAAGGGAGAAAATAGAAAGTCAGAGATGGGAAGAGTAAGTGGAACTTTGGTAATGCTGAGTAAGAAGACCTAAGAGCCCAGTGCATTTCAAGTGGCTTTCCATAGGGAATGGAGAGAGAACTGAAGCTGACCTCACAGCAGTCCCCACTTATCCTTCTGTACACCTAGCTGTTGCCATCTAATGCCTTCCTGGGAAGGAAAGAGAAAGGAAGGGGATGAGCCTGCTTGTCTCAAGCAGGGGAGAAAGAGTAGGGCAGAACCAAAAGTCCTAACTAGCAGCTTATGTTACTGTCACAGGTGCTAAAGGATGGGGCTGGCAACTGCTATCGCTGCTGCAGAGAAGGCCTTCCTACAATGCTCCTCCCCAAACATTTTCAACTCCTTTATACACCTAACTTCCACTGCTTCTTTAGTTGCGGCAGAACTACTAGGAAGGAGGCAACAAATGGTGCTTGAGCAGCTGGGCTCTATCTCCTCTAGCCCAAGGGAGATGATCTGCCACCTGCCACTTTGTGTTCTGCATATTCCTAAAGCATCCCTGAACTGAAACACATTCACTGGAACTGGGATTTCACACTTGATTCAAGCACACACCCAAATATATACAAATAAAATGAACCGAAATCTCTAAGTGTCACAAAGAAAAGATTTTAAATAATTGTATGACCTAAGATACACAGATTATGCCAACCATCAATGAACCTTGGAAGAGGACCCACATCTCCCCAACACCAGTCCTATACCTCAGTCTCACAGTTAAGGGAGATACTACAAATGACCCTTGCTTATCACCCAATGTTATGGTCAGTCAGTATGTTACTCCATCAGCAAAGTTCACATAGAGTTCCTGTTTTCAGGAGAGATTTCTACTTGAAAAACAACTGTAGGCTGTCATTTTCATTTGTGCTTTGATCCTGAAACTTCTTACATATGTGCAAAAAAGCACGCAAGTCATTTGCATGCCAGCAGAAGTGTGAGTGGTAGCCAAATGCCACAGTCCATTGCACTCAGAGTCCTTGACAATGATTATCCGTAAAAGTCAAGTTTTTTGATTTCATGCAAGCAATACATAGCAGCAACAGCATTATTCATGTTAGAATCATAGCTTATTTAGGTACAGGGTTGGCATACTTCTTACCTACAGGAAGTTTTTATTTCTGTAACAAAAAATCTTAGTGTATTGTAATAAAACTACTGGAAAGGATTTGTCATGTATTTTGTTTCATTACAAATTGACAGGAACCTTGAATTAAACAGAACTCTCTACCCATTTTTGCATGGTAACTCTCTTAATAGTCACAGAATATTTCACTTTTTATAATATAAGGTTTTTTTAAAGTACATTTTAACTTAAAAGAGCTTCAGTGTTTATGCAGGTTTTATACAGATTGATCTGCAGTAATCTGTCTAGAGTTCTTTGCCTTGATGAGAGATATTTGAAGTGGTCCTTACTGCATTCTGATGTTTCACCCATTGCATAAAGAGATGCTTCTGAAAAAGCCCATGATGTACTGGGTAAAACATCAAGAGCAATTAGATTTAGCAAAATTATTCAGAAGAGGCCCAAGATCAAATAAACATTGCTTTTCCACAGCAGAGGGGAACACACTGCACTTTTTGCCTAACAACAAGGTACTGACAGCGGTGTTTCAAGCAGGATGGGGCCAGACTTTGATCTCAGCAGGGGGGCTCATGTTAACCACAACTGCAAGCTGTCTTAAAACCCACAGGTCAAGCAGGTATTTTTAGTTCTATTTTGAAGACATAGAAAGATACCTTCTCTCATTTCAACAGCAGGACTATTTGTTTTTGGGCAGGGAGGGCGGGGGAACTGCAGACAGCTATATTGTTGAGATAAAATAAAATACAGATATTTAATATGCATCCAGTAAGAAAAACTAGAATACTTCCACTGGGATAGAATTCCTCCCACTCATTTTATCAGTTATATCACTCATAAAATCAATAGATAAGAATTATAGGATACTGTTCCACAACATTACATAAACATTACAGTAGCACTTCAAATTGTAGCATTTTGGACAACTGTTGCAGATCACCTCAGCTGTCATTTAAAGAAATAAATCAGATTAATTAAAAATTTGAAATACTGCCAGGGTGGGTGCAAGCTATCATATAATCCAGGCAAAGATAAAGAAAAACACGAACCGGATCAGTCTATTATTGTAGATAAGCATGATTTAGGTTTATTAAGGTAGCCCCACACAACCAAACAAGAATCAATTCCACCTGCCTAAGCAGTAATGGACAGCTCTTGTTCTGCAAACCTGATAGTCTACATAGATGACATGAGACACAGATAACGAAAATCTTATACCATTTAAGTGTATAACACTGTGTGATGCAGCAGATATCAAGTCAGGTCTTCAGGGTCTTCTGATGTGGTCAGTTTACAGGGAATAAGCTAGAAGGAAAGACACAGGAAAAGAGAGGAAAAGGACAGAGCAGAAGGAGGATGGTAGAGTTGTCCTAAGCTGAAGTTACAAAACAGCAAAGAAGAGATGGGATGGGGATAGCGCAAACAGCCAGTCACCACCAGACAGATGAAACCCCGCCACAGCAGTAGGGATGTTTCAGAATATTCAAAGGGCCCTGCAGCACAGACTGGCTGGACTGTATTCTTGTCTTCGCTCTGTGCCTTTTCCCCAAGGCCAAATAGCAGTGGGGAGAGAAAGACACCACCTGTGTCCTCAGTTTCTCCCTTGCAAAGGTCTGGATGCAAGGGATTCTGGTGAAAGTTGTACTGGAGATAGCCTGCCTGCGGTTATGGCCTTGAGCCTGCAAAATTGGCACACTTTAGATTCCCACCAGCTTGGATGGGAATTTTGTGCATAATCATTTCAGTGTCTGACCACTAAAGCCATAAGTGGAATTAAAACATCAACTGAATTGTTAAATATCCAGAACCTTGGCACCAACATAATATGGTTTAACTTTAGACTGAATACATGACATTCATATCTACATATTATCTTACGTGATCCTGGGCATTTTAGCAGATTTTCATTTACTGCACAGAAAAATTAAATTAAACGTTGCCCTGTATGGTGGTAGTAAGGATATTACAAACACATATTTTAAATCTTAAAGTAATTTCCACCCCAACACCCACTCACCCATTAAAATTATTTTTAAAAGTAGAGTACAAACCACCACTTTTTTTCTATTTATTATAAAAGTTTTCTTTCCCTTAATGTTTGATCTGTCTAAAAAGGCAAAAATGCTTTGTTAATAAGCCTCAACCTTTGGCAGCCAACAAAGTGACTAAATTTCCTACAAATAAATTCAGTTACTCTTTTGTTTACCATTGTGCTTGTTTCCCATAATCCCCCTGGGAAGATATAATATCCCTGTGCAGATGTTCAATGTTATAACTGGGCAACATTCAGCATAAATGTCATCAGTGACACAACACTAACAATAAAAGAAAATGAAACAGACATCACAGGGGACTCCCATTTCAAAGCAAACCTTCAAGGATCTGAATGGGAAGCATATTTTCCATATTACCAGTTCTCATTTAAATTACAAAAGTACATTGACATTTATTTCCTGAACAGATGAGTTTATCACTAGTTTACTAATGAGTATCAATGGCAACTGAAATCACAGCTCCTTTCATATTGAGCTTCTTTTGATAGTTGCCTTTCCGTTACTTACATTCTCATAGAGATTTCCTTTATCTGACCATAGCATCCAAGATACTGCACAAAGATGAATTTTCATTTTATTAAAAATAGTTGCTGCAATAACACATGTTTTTGGGGGACAGCATATGAGCAAGCCCTTTCAAGTCTGGACTTGTGCCAAAAGCTACTCTCCACTCAATCCAGCTGTAATTGAGTACCTGATCTCATGGGCTGAGAAATCAAAGGCAAATAGTAATACTGGCTCCATTATTCCCATGTTTGCTATTGGCTACAGAAGCTGACATGTTAACTAGATTAGTCCCAATGTGTGACCTAGTCCCAGGGGACTGAACTAAAATGTCTTTCTGTGCTTTAACAATGCTGCTCACGTAAGTGGAAATGTGCCAGCAGGACAAATATGTAATATGGCTTCTGGCTACTGTGAGACTTCTCGCTCAGAAATCCTAGGCTTTCCAGGGATTTCTTCTCCATGAACCATCAGCTCTATGAACGACCAGCCACATGGAGACCTAACATAAGGTATACTGCATAAGATAGTTAAAACAATCCCTCATGCTAATATTGAGGGAAAAGATCTATAGGTATGCGTAAGAAGTTATGAAGCCAAATTCTCTTCTCAGGTATATACAGAGTTAATTCTACTGACTTTATACGAGTAAGAATTCAGAGAAATTATATGGGTAAGAATTCAGAGAAATTCAGAAAAGGAGCATTTGGTCATTTATATTCCCTCAGCTTCCTCCAGAAAACAAGTAAAACTAGCCTTTCTACATTCTCTCCCAGAACTTCTATGACGGTGATCCCTGCCCAACTGACTAGCAGATTAGCCAGAAATGTATTTAAGTAGTTACCACAGGTATTCTACAGGGAAGCTTTGGGGCACATCAAGGTAGATACTGCAACTGAGGCTGCTCATACCACGTGTGGCATAACCCTTTGCCATTTGAGACTGACAGAATATACTGATAAGATAACTCAATATTGAGTAAAATAATATCCAATTTTTGTTAGATGCCTAGCAAAAATAGCATGTAAAAATCTTTTGTGCTGTCTCACCTCTTATTCGCCATGTATAGCAGTGCACAATTCTGGAATCTCAAAAGCAGGTTCAGGAGGATGATTCTCAATTAAACTCATCTCAGCTGGAAAAGGTTTTGCATTTGGCTGTAAAACAAACAAACAAATATAGTGTAGTGCACCAAATAAAACTTTGAAGTAACTGTCTGGTGCAATTTGAGGTACAATGTGCTAAAGAAGTCTCAAATGAAGAATTGTAGGACTCCATACCAGGGAGGAATAAATGGGAGCTAGGAACTCACACAGTCCATTTTCCTTTAAAGCATCATCTGCAAGCCCCAAAGCTATAATTTGCAGTTTCATCATAAAAATTTTGGTAATGTAGTAGAAAAATACCAATATCCAGTCTATATCACAGCTATACTGAGAGAACTGTGACTGTGAAGTCTGCCACCCTAGAGAAGATCTCCAGCATGACAAAAAGATTTTCATAGACTATTCTCAGGTAATACAATTCACTCCAGAATTATCACCACAACCATACTTCTCAGCTGCCTACATCTATAAAACCTTTTTTCAGCATTAGAAGAATTTCTTTACAATTTCTGCAACTTTGGCCCCATCTAGATCTTGGCCTCCTGGAAGCAGATAACCAAGCAAAATGCCTAATGAAAATGACAAATTTCTCAGACAAAGTAGCACACACAGGAGGAAAAACTCTTTTCACACCCACAGGTTCACTCACCAAACACTCCCTTTACTGCTGCACTCCTAATGAATAACAACAGAAAAAAAATCTAAAACAAACTCCTATCCCCAGCAGAGTTTTGACCTTTCAGAAGAAGACATTCCTGAGATTCTATGAAGTCCAGCAGGAATTTGCTTTTGTTACTGATCTTAATTTTGTTATATGGATTATGTGTGTATTTTGTTATTGATCTTAGGTGGAAGTCACACAAATGCTACTAGTCAAGGATGGTGGTTTGAAAAAACTCTAAGAGAAATGATATATGCTCCCCCCCCCAACCTCTACTGACAGGGAAGGAATAAATATGGTACTGTAGCCATCTCCTCTGCTGTCCTCAACTCAAGCCACCTCAAGACTTCTTGCTTGCTTGAGCTCCTTCTGCTCTGATTGTGTCTTCTCCACCTTCTCTAATCTGTTCACTCAATTCCATTTTTTTCTGCACTAAAATCAAACACTTGTTCAAGGCTCTGCATAGGTGAGGGCCTTCTCAGTCCTCACCTTTTCTCCTGGCGGTTCCCTTAATCTCTTCTCAGTTTGGTCTCTGTGCCTTCTCTCATGCTAACTCTCACACTGGCAACAAGGTCAGAGCTTCACCATCTCCCCTTGCTTTCCCTTTACAAAAACAATCTATACATTCTGCAGTGATCTACATATCTAATGACCATATTTTCCCCTCCCTTTAATCTACTGGTGTAACCATCATTAATCGCATTCACTTGTTTAGTGACAGACTGTAAATCCTCTGGGGTATTTGTTCAGCATATCTTCTCATTTTACACTCCTACTGTGCATAAGGCAGCAGAGAACTTTAGTTGGGTTAAATTACCCCAGCTTAGTCAATTTGTGCTTTTGCGAGGCAGTATGTAGCCATACTTTTAGGAATGTGACACAGCTGGCCACATCAAGAGAGAGGTATTCATTTGTTTGTAGGCTATATATCTAACTAGAGGGAACTATGTCCTTAAAACAGACCTAATTCAAGCTTTTCCAACACCTCTGCAGCTTCAGTGGAAGCTTTGTGAGTAGAAAGGTAAATTGTTTCATTATCTCACTACTGGTAAGCACAAGCCTCATTCAACATAAACAACAGCATGTTTCTGATTACTCCATTTGGGACTGGAAACTGCTAACTCAGCCATATTGGTATGTGACATTTGTGCGACTGTGGGTCAGAGCTGGCCACTGAGAAGGAAATTATTCCATATGGAATCAAAATAAATGAGACAAAACCAGAATGCTGAGAGAACAGGAAGGAAAAAAAAAGGAAAATGGCAATGGGAAAATGTGAAAAATGATAAATAGGAGAAATGGATCAATTTTGTATTGAGGTCTATTACCTATTCCTAATTAAAAGAGCTGACCTAGACACTGAAAATCTTCAAAATTTGAAACAAAAAGTGATTTAAAGGGGAAAAAGAGACAAAACTTTCATGAAAATGGTTATAAGAATGCATTTTCCCAGATAACATTTTTATGTACGAGATTCTGAGCTGTCATTCTGGGTTTAACGGAGGAATTTCCAAAATCAGTGTCCATTTTTTAACAGTTACGTTACATTGTGTATTTTATGATGAATCAGATCTCAGTCTGCTCGTGCACTTCTGTATCTCAACAGGAACACAGCAGCTGGAAATAAGAAATTCAAGAACCTACCCCGTTGATTCTTCTGCCATAATCCACATAATCGGATTCTGCATTTAGATCCCTTAAAATAAACTCTCAAGGGCAGGGGAAGGTGTTGAAAACAGCTTCAGAAAGTCATCTTAAGTCTTCTAGCATACTACAATCTATGTACATCTGTGCTGGCTGTAACAGATGTTGGAAAGTTTGCCTTTTTTTTTTCTTCTTTTTTAAGTGAAATAGAGACAACCAGGCCTCTAACAGACCCTCTTTGATCTCACCTGGGAGGAAAGTTACAATCTGTCCCTGAGAATCTCTACAGTTCAGGCTTAAAAGACAAAAGAGAGCAAAACGTGAAAAGAACAGGAAGCAGCACATAAAATAAAGCAAATGGGCTTTGAAAGGCAGTCTGGTTCCTGGGAATGGCACTGTGTCTAGTTATGTCCTTGGAAGGTTGTTTTTTTTTTTAAAAAAGAAAAAAAGAAAAAAAGAAAAAAGTTGTTTCAGAGATGTGCCAAACCACTTGCTTTTGATTTGGGTGGCAGCAAATGGGACATGACAAGTAGAGCAGAGCATAGTTGTTTCACTGCCCACAGCAAAGAAAGTAGCACTTAGAGGATAACAAGGAAAGAAAAGGTGATAACCCCTGAAATTGCCCATCCAGAAAAGAAAGGGTCTCAAGAACCCCCCCCCCCGAGAAAGCTATATTTTAGGAAATTAACCCTATCAGAACATACAAAAAACACAAAATTAGTCTATTTCTAACACTGTGCATTCTATTTTCCTGAAGGCAAGAAAAATTTGTAACTAATTATCACCATCAATAGTCCTTAAATTACAGCCAGATCAGAGTGCAAGGAAGTTAAAAGGTACAAAAATCTGTAACGGAAAATTAACAGCAGCTGCTACTTCAGAAACTGTCCATAAATGCCATTTGGCATGAAGCTGCAATCGTACCTGTCCCATTACCATCTTGACAAATGGCACTTTTTCATGCTATGGATTTTGTAGTATGAACAATTATATATATATTTTTTATCACAAATCAGTTACTATTTTTACAGTTTAACCTTCACCCTTTTTCTAATCCTTGCAATGATGCGAGTGTAGACGCTGGCTACTTTACTGAAGAACACAGGCGCTGTGTTGAGGTATGGAAATATGAATTTCTTTCTGCAGAATACTGCACATCATTGGACACTGCTTGTCGGGGGCTCCACGAGCTACACTCTGAACGACTGCAGGGCCTTAGCCAACGGATGACATGAGATAGAGTCAAGGTCTCTGCTACGAGTCTGCTGTGGAATTTCATAGAAATCACATATCCACCTCAGTTTGTGCAGTTATAAAGTGTATGACAGTAACTATGTACAGATTGCAAAACAAACAAAAGGTGCTCTGAACTTTTCAGTGAAGATAGCTAGAAATAACTCCCGGTGTTTCTTGTTTCCTTGTCAGTTATTGAAATAGCTTTCTGTATCACTCTTGTATAATAAAAGAATTAAGCTAGTATAGATGCAGCCTCTCTCACTCCCCAGTGAGAGAAACCTTCACATGAAAATATCCTTCCATTATCTCTATTCCTGCATAAAAACTGGGAGAGGAATGGGGCTCATACATCCTGCAAGATAAGAAACACTGTTCTGGAGAACTGGAAGAATTTAGAGGTGCTACTGGCATGAGGAGGGCAAATGACTGATATGTCCGGGAGTTCCAAGTTCAGTTACAACAATGAATTTTACACAAATCTGTTGCTATTTAATCTTTACGTACATTCAGCAATTCAATTCGACTTCAATGAAGCACACAAATCCCACAGTATGTGGAGGAGAGGAATGAGGCACAGATAGACAAAGTACTGCTGTTTGGTTTGAGGGGGTCGGGGGCTGAACTTTTTTCTTTCTTTCTTTTTTCTTTTTTTTTTTTTAAGGCTTTCATCCCAGGATTTGAATTATTTCATTAAAACATTTCTATATTTTGTTCTGTGACCTTGGCTCTCCTCTTGTGCTGTTTGGTTTATGTTCTGTTAGTTTTGAACCTTGGAAGAATATGAAGGAAACAAAGCATTTGCAAACTTAAGGTGAACCAAGTGCTTGTCAAATGGATGAACTACATAGTTACAGAGAGTATGTTTACACCACTTACCTAAATGTAAAGGCTATTAGAAGAACTATAGGAGGACTGCTGACCTGTGTTTTTGCTATTTTACTGATGGGGACCAGTTAGAAATTACAATCAGAGCTACACAGGGTTATGCACATTATGATGCTACCTTCTAGCCAATAAAGTCATTCAGTCATATCAGCTTAAAGAAAGAATACAGTGTATTACTTGAACCTAATAAATAGAAACAAGAACCTCTATCCTAAGCAGAGTTTGAACTCTAAAAGGAGGTGTATACAGCTCCTTGAAGCCCAGACTATGACTGAGACACCATACAAAATAAAGCAGACAGCAATACATGAGAATTTTGTTTTGTTTTTATTCATAAGGTGGGAGAAAAGCTTTGAGGTAGTAGATTGCAGTGAATAGTGAATTATTTGGATTACCTACCTGCTTTATCCTCTCCATCATCAAGTAAAGCTGAAATACAGCAATTCAGAAGACTATTTTTCTAACACTTGTTTCAGTGTTGACTTCCATGGTCTTTATTTCCACGGGATTAGAAACAGAAATGCTGTTCTAATGGCTATTTCAACTTCAGCAGCAAAAGGCAGTCTCAGAAAACCCACAGGTAGACCTGCATTCCTAGGACCCTTCTCTCAGAACCACAGCAAGAGATAGGAAAGGAAGGTTTGATGTTCTGCACTATTAGGATGGAGCATCTGTGGCCTTGTACATGTACTCACCAAACATATACTTTCTCATGACCTGGAGCATCTATGCTTTTAATTTTCTGAACTGTTACTTGAATGGGACATATTCAGAAACATCCATATGTGTCTATTCTTTCCCTGTTTCACACTCTACTGGCTGCCTTCAGAATACAGATATACCTGTTGGTTTTGAGAAGCACTCTCCCCTTTTACTCATCAGGTTGAGCATCATGCAAGCCACCACACGCCTAGCTCTTACACCTGTGGTTTTACTTGATTGAGACATCCAGTTTGGACTTGCACCCTTTACAAATGTCACTCGACCTGTCTGAAGATAACACACACCCACTTATATCAACACACAAACTCAAACCTGTGTTTTTGCCTTAAGTTAAAAATAAATCTGGGGAAGACCTCTTACATCATTCTCTGTGTCCTCCTGGCATTAGATTGTTTTGTATAGAATTTTATCAACAGAAATTGTATTTGATTAATGAAAAATGGAATAATAGGGACTGTTTTTAGGAGGAGATATTCAAATGCACCAAAAGAACCACTCATTTACCAGAAGTTTCCAAATACTTACTCTTAAATTTTCCTACGCTTAATTTATCATCTTCACTAACAGACTGGCACACAATTTTCCACTTAGCCAGCCATTTACCCATACCAACCAACGGGCTGCCTACTTGCCTTCCTCTTCTCTGTATTTCTCTATGTCAAAATATTTCCTGGTGTTAATATTTGATATAGCTTAATATTTTTTTCACTATTTTTATAAAAAATAGGGATTCTCTCCTCTCTAGCCGGTAGCATAAAACCTTTCCTCACAAGCCCCTTAGGTAAGCAGGTAGTCTTCTCACAGTTCAGATATATCAGCATTCAATTCAACGCCTGTTACCAGTGTACAGAGCCAAATCCTTAGCTGATGCAAACTGGCTTAGCTCCACCGACCTCATCAAAGTTACAGAAATGCACTCATTAAAATCCAGCTCATATACTAGAAACAACTTATATCTCATTCAGAGAGATCTCTCTGCTTAACAGAACGCATGCAGTCTCCAAGGCAAAATTATTTCATCATATTAAACCTTTATTATTCTGCTTCATAACAGTATAGACAATTCTCAGGAAGGGACAGTGATATCTAAATATTTGTGGGTTAGCTGCACTGGGGGACAATTTACAGCCATAAGTAAAGATCATAGTGTGTATAGTCCAAAACAGAGATACTGCCAAGCCTGTGCCCTCAGCAGCCTTCACTGACAGCATGGTACTGGTGTATCTCGCACATTGCCCCACGACAGGGCTCCCAGTGCTGTTTGCTTGCTGTCTTTGCTGTAAAGAGTTGTTTCCTTTCAGCTCATGGTGGCAGGGAAGCAGTTCTTACAGCAGTTCTAACTTTTTAATAGTTTTTATAGTTATTTCTAGCTTCATTAGTGAGCTGACGGCCATGGTACAACAGTAAATTACTCCACCTTTCAAAAGTAGGTTAGCAACCTGAGTAAGAGAGATTCTGCTCAAACAATTCCACCCCCCCACACCCTTTTTAATTGCACATTTTCTAAAATAGTCTGAGATCTGAATCAGTAAATGGTCTTTTTGGTGCCAGCACACAAAATATTCGTATGTCAAAATGTCCTGTGTCAACTCGCATATCTCTCTGTATCACAAATGTGATATTTATATGCTTAGTTTTTAAAAAATACTTTTCCAAGCAAACTTTTTCATAGCAAACGTGTTGCTAAAGTTTTTACCACACAATATTTTCTTCCGTCTGATTTTTTTTTTTTTTACCACTCCTTATTAACAAGGCAAATCCTGTTTTACTTGCTTACCCTCAAGGAATTCTGTTATTACAATTATTTTCATAATTATAACTGCAGTGTAAATATATGAAAAGTGTCTTTTTAAAATACTAGTAGTATTACAGTAGCACAGTGTCCCATTGCACATTTGGGGACCTGTTACATTACTGTATTATTATACACTGCCGGAATACACAATAAGTCTCTCTCCAGATGAGTCTGCAATCTAAATAAAATATACTTTCCATATTCAGAGCGATAGGTGGTTATGATAATGGAAATACCAGATAATGGAAATACCAGGTCAATCCTGCTTTCAGACTCCAGTTAGCTCCTGAAAGACCAGTGTGGGTGTCTGTGTTCTGCGGCCACCCCCTGCATGATACAAAGCCAGCTCAGATGTGTCTGCACCAACCTTCCCAAAGCTGCTGGTTCCAGGAACATGGCACCAGCACACCTCAACTGGCTTAACGTCCTGGCAGGTTTATCAGCTTAGACTCAGCCCCACCTGAGTGCAGATGTGAGCTGACAATAGAATCAGTCCATCTGCATTTGTATCGCACGCAGTCTGAGCTACGAAGCCCTTCTAGGCCTGAATCTGCTCACAGAGTTGGTTTGAGCACCTCGGTACCTGTGATTCCATTTATCTGCAAGCTGGACAACTAGGCTGCAGACAAAGAACTGAAGGTAGATAATATGGATGAACAGCATCTGAAGATACAGACAGATAAAATAGTTTGCCAAGATCTCCACAGCTTGTGTATGGAAATTTAAGCCATTTTTCAAATCATAATCCAGACCCTTAAGCTTAGGACTACCCTTTCTCTTACAAAAAAAGCTGTAATATCAGTCTGAAAATCTTGCTTCTAGCTACATTTAAAATTTAAGTTACAAAGCCATTAACTGACAAATAACTTAACAGATATATCAACATGCATTGTATTTTTCTCACTACCAGGATAAGTTTTGTCATAAAAATAAGAATCTTATAGTTTCACCTAGTGAAACAGAAGGGAGATTATACTACTAATGCATAGCAGTTTTGCTATCTGTATGAACTGACAGGCATTAAATAAACACTCTCTAGTTAGCCAAATCTTGTTCCAGTTTGTAGGATGTCAACATACACGTTATAATACCTCTGAAGCTGTCACTATGTAGACAGGAAGACAAGTCTAATTTGCATTAGGACAGTGAACATTAAAACTAATCTTGATTTCCATGGATCATATTTATAGTTTTATTTTGATCTACTGGATAGCAAGTGTCAATTTAAAGTGGATGTCAAAGAACTTTAATTTCCAACCCCCTTAAAAGAAGAAATCCCTCAGAGCAGGCAGCAAACCAGATCATGTTTCCTACTCCAAAAGATTCTAGTTATAGAACTTTGATGGTAAAATAAAACTCTTTAATCTGTGGCATAAACCTGAAGATAGCATGCTAAAACTTGAAGGACACCAGCATGCAGATGTTCTAAGAGACGTGTTTTTAACCCCTGGGCTACCTTGCTTGCCAAGAAAATTTAACATGTACCTTCATGAACAGTCTACTGCTAATAGTATATATGTATAGTATATACTGTACAGTATATATGGTATCTATAGTATCAATGTTCCCAGCTGACAAGAGCCTGATCCTGAAGCTACTGTATTTGTTATTTTGATATTGTGGAAAATAGATGCAAATTCAATAGGAGTTTTGACAATGATTGGAGCCTGGTTTGAGGACTTTTTCTTAAAAAATGTTACTGAACAAAATCCAGTCTCTCATAAATTCAATACTAAATTTAGAAAACCTTTTCAGATTTGTGCACCTGACGTACTGAACTTTATTCATGTGAGTAATCACCTTGAAATCAAGAGGATGACACCTGCAAGTAAAATGAAGCATATGTAAAAGCCTTTACAGAACTGAGGCCTATGTATATTAATGAAACAATAGATCTACTTTTATAAAAAAGAAGATAGGCCATACATAATCTTTCTTATACTTTCTCTTTAAAAAAGGACAAAGATGTAAACATTTATTAACTAAAAAGTGCTTGTTACCATATAATTCGGGAGATGTGCTTCTTAGTATGATCAAAAAACATTTTTATATGTAATTGCTTAAAATTTTACATTCAATGCTGAGTGAAGCATTTATTCTGCAAATCTCACAAGCAGGTTGAATTGGGAAGGATTTGTTCTGGACTCTGTGCTACAGGTAGAAACAGATAAGCTCCTGATGGTTTGTGGTTCAAATTTCTTAAGAATCTCTTAGCCCTTCTTGTCATAAAATTTACTGAATTCCATTGTGGGAAAGGAATAGAGATTCATAGGCTACAGAGGTGCATATGTGCACTGTGGTTTGGTGTTGAGATCTTTGTAGCCGTGGACCAAAGAATGAGGACATGCTTTACAGTGCTACTTTCAGCTGCATGTGAGATCCAAACTCCATATGGCTCATTTCTCAAGAAATTAAGGAAAATGCAGAGAACACAGAAAAAGAAAGAAATGATGATATAAAATATGCTAGTAAGTAATACATTTGATTAAGTTCTCAGCTGAATAAATGCAGTTTCCCCCATAATTCATAGATAAGATATCCAAGCCCAAGACCATAGTATTTGAGAAAAGGAAAATAAATCTAAAAGTCTTTTATTCTTTTCTGAACCTTACAAACATGGCTGTGGGACTGAATTTTTCCCTTGCCCACCAGAATCTGTACAATATTTTGGACTACACGAAACTATTTTGTGTGACAGCATCACTTTCCAAATTTCATCATTTTCCACTGAGAAATTTTATGCTGTCCATTAATAATTTTTTAAAAGGACATTTTTCAAGGTATTCCATCTAGTGTACAGACTGATAAAGAGATGGACTACAAAGTAGGTAAATCTTGTAATGATTACATATCATGGCTGCAACAATGAGACCCATCAGCAAAACAACTGCTGGAGATACTCAAATTCCTCTTTAATTAGCACATTGGTAAAATCCAAATGCCAAACCCTAGCAACCTCAAGGAGCATGGCAAGGAGCTAAGTTACACAGCAAAGAAGTGACATATAGATGACCCTGACTTTCCTTTCTTTCTTTTTTTTAAACACAGTATCAGGCAGCTGGAAGACTGCTGTTTCTGGAGGAGGAGGAATGGGGGAAGGGGAGAGAGAATAACTCAAGTTATTGCTTTGAAAATATAGTACTTTTGTAACTGGGACTTCAGCCTTGAGCAATTTTCCAGGATCTTTCTTGTTACAGGAAATAGGAAATAAAATAGGAGGTATTTTTATCTTGTTTTGGTTTGTCAGTATGAAGCAGGTTAAACTTGAAGATATCAATGTACAAATAAGATTGTGCTGAACTTAAGATCTATTATGATCTGAAATTGTCTGGAATTTGAGTTTTCTCTCTTGATTTTTTTAAAGGTGCTCTCTCTCAGAAAGTGGCTGCAACTTTGTAACCTTCTTACCTGGGGAAATGCCTCTTGGTATAGAACAATGTCAATTTTCAACAAAGAATGCCTAAGTTGGGATTCTGCACTTGCTATTGCTGACCCAAGGGTTTGCATAATGTATGTTCCTTACAATAGATCCACACCTAATAAACCACACGTCACAGGTATCAAAATAACAGGAATTCTGCCTAAATAGCAAAAACTCACCTCAACTATTCCTCTGTGCTTCAAACTCCCATCAAATCAATGGGAGTCATCAAGGAATACTGGTTCCAATTGAAGATTCATATATGGAAGATTACACCAAAGAGGAGTGAAGAGTTTGTTTCTCTAAGCGTAAACCCGCCACAACACAGATTACCTCAGCACAGAGACTGGGCCTATATAGGTTCACACAGGATCCTACCTTAGAACCATGGAGTTTAGGTCTCCCTATTTTGTGGGGACAGAGTAAGTCAGCTGAGAGGTGTAAAAAAAATAAAAATAAAAAAAAATAAAGTCTTTTTCCACCGCACCAGCCAGTACAGGTCAACCAGTGTGTGTGTGGTAGATGTTGTAATCTGCTGCTACCACAGACCAGCAGGAAAATTACTACGTCCTAAGAACAGTAGGAAAGCAGGGAGGGAATTGTGACTCAGATGGATACGTCTGAATCATGGGGCCTTCTGAGGGAGGGGGATGCAATTTGCGCAATTCTTGCTTAGGGCTGTGCTTGGAGCACAGTCTAGCTTTTCAGATCAGAATGGAATGGAAACAGCATGATATGGTCATCTAGTGAATATCAGAAACAAGCATCTTATGACAGCTCAAGACAGTTAATGTATATTACGCGTTATGCAATTTATACACAGATTAAAGAATTATATCCTTGTTGCTCTACTCTGATTCTTATTGCCATTGAAATTAATGGCTTCCTTGAAGAAATAAGGAAGGCATGATTTGATAGGGTGTGTAACAAAATATACTGAAGAGCTCTTTCAAAGCAGACTGGGAAATTCAGATGCTCGATCTCTATTAATAGCAAGGAGGCTTTGAACACCAGCCTTGAATTTTTCCCACATGTATTAGTAAACAAGAAAAATGAAAGAGCCATAAGTTTCTGGCATATGAACTTCAAATTTTCTTTTGTATGTGAGCACTACAGAGCTTAGTATGTAATATCCAACCTCTTCAAGTAGCGAGTTAACTGAGAATCCAGAGTAAAACAGTGACTGCTTTGGAACTGAGTATGGTACACTGAAGACTTCACTAATTTATATCAGGTCTCATAACAGCACTAGAATTCAGACATACTTAGAGCTTCCTTTATTTTTGGTCATTGGGCAGCTGGCTGCATAAATACCACTGGTATAAATACAGGAACACATACTCCAAGGCAGAGGAAAGCTGATTCAGAGCTCCTCCAGCTGCAAATCCTATCTCATTCCCAAAATCTGTCTTAAACTCAGAAAAGTGGGTAAAGGGAAAACAGCCTGTTTCTACTGGTTTACATTTTGGGGTGTGGTACAAAAATATAAAAGTGCTGGTTTTCATGCCTGTCAGAAAAACATGACTTATAAGGGCCTTTAATTATGCTTTGTAATAAATCCACTTTGGGCTCACAAAGTTTAGCTTGGGAAACAGAAGTGGTTCCAATTCAGCTGCAGTTTGGGTGCAATAGTAAAGCTGCCAGCTCAGCAACCCTTCCAACAGCTACCCTCCATCCAGCCACTGTTTGTAACTTCCTGTAGGCTCTGGCCGTACTTCTGAGAGACTTTTGCAGCCCACATATAACACTGAAGCAGGAAGAGGCAGTTAAGAACCTCTTTGTGCTTGTTTGTCACAGAGACAGTGCCTCAGAGCTGTCTAGCATGCTGGAAGGTTTTCACTTGCAGAAGATTTTCTTATTATTTATGAGTACACACTGTGTCCTTGTTTCTAGCTAAGCAGCAGCAGCAAAAGGCCTCTTCTAAACAGGCAGGGTTATTTTATATTACCCTATTAAGTCTGCATTAGGTTCATTACCTAGACAGGCAAAGTCTACTTGCTTTATATTGGAACTGTAGCATTTATGTATGGACTTGTAACAGCGTCCAAATACAGTCCTCTTCTATTCCAAAGAGCCAAATAATACTCTGATGTACCACCACTGATTTCAGTAAGGCTTGCATGGATATAATTATAACCCTGAAATGGTCATTGACTTCATCCGAACATTTTCTTCTTCAGATTAGCATTCTGCAGAATTTAAGATTTCAAATTTTCATCCCGATTCACGGAGGGAAAAATTATTTCACTCCTAGATCTACTCTAGACACTGTAGCATGGAGTTAGAGAAAATCAGGAGAGTTACCCCAAGAACAGAACAACTAAATGCTGAATTTTATACTGCCTCTTATCTGAATTTCAAAACCAAATCACAGAAAAGTTACATTGAACACACTGAAGTAGTTATTTAAATTGACATATCAGTTAAAAGTAATTTAGCAAGTTTCCAGATTTTCTTTTCAGTTGCTTTTATTCCCTTTGTCATTCCTTCAGTTTGAGATTTGGAGCACAGCTCGCATTTCATAAGATTTAATCTTCACTGGAAAAAAACAAAATATCCCACTACCCCATCCCCTAGCAGTGTTTTACTGCAATACAGACAGTTATGCTCTCCTTCCCTTCATTTCTTCCATTCCCTTAGTCACGCATCCTTTGGCAATGACAACATACCTTGAAGCAACTTCGGCTGTAACATTCAAATATTCCCAACTGACTTTGGTAATCTTATTTTTATAAGATTTTTTAATTTTTTGGTAAGTTGATGCAAAAATCTTCATGGTCAAAATATTGCACCTAGAAACAACTGAAACAAATTAGCTCTTTGTGATATCAGTGCTTTTTGAAACAATTATTTTCATTCCTAAAGACACATTTACGAACAAATGCAACAAGTCTATCTTTACTTCAACTGCAGAAGCAGATATAATTTTGTATGGTTGGTGATTAAGAACTATGCCCTCAGCTCCTTAAATGAACCTGAAGTTACTTTACAAACAAGTGCAAAGTCTGATGCATCCTTAAACCTCTAACAAAAGTTTACATCTCAATGTTTGCATAAATCAGGTTATCATGCCCACTGAAATATTTCTATTAATATGAAAATCTGTAATGCTGCACACAAGGTTCTTAAGTCTACATGCATCCCAGTATTGACCATGTTAATAATGCTTAATGCATGCATTACATTATGTGTTATGTCATTTTAGGAAAGGGTTTCTACATTGTTTCCTCTCAGAAGTATGCTCATATTATCAAATCCATCACAAATTCAAAGCTGGACATTCATCTGTCATGCTAATGGCAAATCAGTCATAAAAAGACTTGGAAATTAAACAACTCTCTCCCTGCTTTATTTTCCCAGCTATAAAATGGGGATAATTAGCTACTTACCAAGTGTGATTTGCAGTTTAATTGATATTTATCACATCCTTATTCTCAGGTTAGGTATTCTCAGATATAAGGTGTTAAATAGTCTTTACATATTTAATGAACAATATTTATCAAGTAGAGAACAAAGGATGCCCCAAATGAAAGGTAACCATCTGTTTAAGGATACTTTTTGCATTAGTTTCTCTAGAAGACCTAGTAAATCTGTCATATTATACCACTATGAATTATTAGTAAGACACAATCTGTTCTGAAGTAGCTAGGTAGTTCAGCAGAAAGACATTTATGAACAACTATTAAAGACGAGGAAACAAGAATCCTTATTGCCACTGATCTGGTATGTGGCTTGAAATAGACTGCTTTATTGGTCTACCTCCTCCACGTTCCCTTTTGTGTGTGTGTCTATTAGACTGTAATTGTTCTGAGACAGAAACTGTCACAGCTTTAATTACAGTCAATAACCTGTCCCTCTAATAATTCCTGAAGATGTCTTCCTGAGGATATTCTATTCTAGAAAAGAGCATGTTTCTTCTGAGATAATTATTCCTAGCATAATGTGACTTCCCTTTTACCACCTCCTTTAATCCAAACAGCAGTTAAACATTTAGTGCTCTAGAGGCAGAAGGAGATACGGAGTGATTGCCCAAGACTACCTGGCTAGTCAGTGACAGAATGAGGAATAGAATAGTTCCTGATACCCACCCAAGGGTGGGCGGTCTGCTGGACCGCATCATCACTCTAATGAGCACTATACTTTGCTCTTCTATATTAGCACCATCCATCCTGGATGTTACAAATATTGCATGCTACTCTGCAGCACCCATGTGAAGCAGATAAGGATCGTATACTGAGCATTTTGGAAACATGAAAGAAACTACCTCAGTTTAGAATGATTGTATTTAGTACAAACAGCCAGTTGGAATGACTGAAACCAAATCCAGGTAAGAGTACTACAAGGTTAAGTGTGTGTTCAGTCCTCCAATTCAGCAAGCAAAGGCTTCAGAAAAATGTTAAGAGAAGCTATTTTCATATGTGTTTTACAGGACAGCTCAGTAGTTTGCAGGAAGGTTAGAAATAAATACAACCCTGTGCCAGTAACATTTTAATGGAGCTTTTCCTGCAAAATGGCTATAACCTAGCTAAAGCCAAGATGATGGGAAATTATTTCCCAGCTTGCTGTGTGTGGTGTTATATAGCTCTCCCATGTATAATATCAGGACTTATTAAACTCTCTCTCCTTTAAAGAGACATCAGATTACAAAAAGATGGAAATACTGAAAGTGGATAGTTAACCTCTTCACATGATGAGATCTCCTAGGACAAGGAAGAGAGAAACAGAGCTGTCCAGTAAGTACTCAAATTCTGATCATCCTAGGAATCTTTAACAACTGGGCCAGCCACTCAGAACTGAATCACACAGAAACCACCAGCTGTAGCAGAATCAGTTAAAAGCTTCAGGCTTCATTTCCACTTCTGTTTTTCCTTAAAGATTGACAATAATTGAAATAGAAATTCTACATTTCACCACATAATGCCAGCATTATCAGCTGCCCATACCAGCCCGTCCATAAATATCCTAACAAAACAGTATCATTCTCTTTCTCTGGCTATTCTCACCTTTCCTTGTATTCTATGCACCAACATAAAGTGGGTTTAAAATGCAAGCACTAAAGCAACTACTGTCTTCGTTTACCTTCTGCTTCTACGGCCTTGCTCGACAAAATTTCCAAGCATGGGCTAATTAAACAGCACAATGTCCTTATGGTATGTCATATTAGAGACAAAAGTAAATACAAGAAAGATGAGGTACTTTAACAACTTGGCAAAATAAAAATTCAAGACAGTAGCAAAGTTGAGGTCAAGAATTTTCTTCTTCACAGATTTTTTTTTTTCTGTCTTGCCTTCCCACAATGGAGCTGCAATAATTTAGCCCTTTATTTGGCACTGTAAAGCGCTAAGGAATGTTCAGTAAATCAAACAGGTGTGAAGCGGATGCAATAAGCCTAACCCTTTCTTTCCACATACAGAGATTTTGTACAAAGGAACTGTGCCTGAAAAGAAACGTAGCTTTTTTTTTTTCTTTAAATTAGATTTATTTTCTGTACTGAGGGTAAAAAAAATTTAAAGGATTTGAAGTACTTTCTACTAAGTCTAGATGTCACTAAGATTTCTGTTTGAATTAGAGGATTTCTTGAGGAATGTAGATACTGCTGTATGTGTGAAGAAAAGCTAAACATGTTTCTATACACAATATCTGTAGCGTTCACAAGCCAGCTTCTGATTCCAATCAAAGCAACCTAGGACTAACATAAATGGATGGTATATAACAAATGGAGAAATCAAAAGGTGGCAAAGCTTCTTCCTCCCTTCCCTGGTTCTGCACAGCTTATCACAGGCGCTATGACACCTTAATGCCATTCAGTAGCTAAAGGCAAGTGATCTTCCTTTCCTGCAGGTATGTACTGTTGCTCTGTAGTTTCTTCTCCATCTCTCATACTATTACAGCATATTTTTATAGAAGTATTTGATTTCTCTTGGTTGATCTTGTATCAAATTAAATTCTGAAACTGCACTTTAAAACTTACATTCTATGGTGCCTAACCAGTACTGTGCCCTGACACCTAACTGGGGGCCTTAGGAGCTACTAATATTAATATTAATAGTGTAAATTGACAATAGCCTCTGAGCCAGTGTCATGAAGGCTGGATTTAATCCATAAGGATTTTGAACTACAGTCTTGTCTTCAATATAGCTTTGCTAATCAGATCCATAATTGAGGTTCTGATACATTGTACTGCTAAGTCTGGAATGATTATCCTTCTAATTTCCTGTTTTCAATTGTTCCTAGGTTTCTAAAAGATTGTAATTTAAACTGAACCTTTCCTCCTAAGCTTCAGCTCCCAAGGTGACCGCTTCTTGTTTGAGATGTGAGCAGGAGACACATAGCTTCTATCTTATAAAGGAAGAAAATGCCTGGCTGAAACTGATGTTACATATTGTTAGCACTCAGTGAAGAACAGTTGCTGATGGATGTGGGACAAGATAGGGGGACATACTTACCAAAAATGGTTTCATATATGCCCACTACAGTAACTCCTACTCTGCTCCCTATGTTCTCTATAGCTTATCCTTCTCTTTATTGTATCTCTGGCTCAGTGTCCGTTTCTCTGGATTCCACCCATTACCTTTTAACAAGCGGGCTAGTGGCCGCATGGGCTCTGGCTGGCTCCAAATTGTGGCTGTGCTAACTGGGTAGCCTACACTAGGATGCTCCCTGGTTGAATGGCAGAGCAAACAGGAGAGAACTGTTAATATAAAAACAAACAAAATACTTAACTCTAAAACAGATAACATATAGACACTTCTAAATATGCAGTCATCTAACATTACTCCCTCTCATGGGTATGCATTTTTTGTTGACTTGTTCACACTTTTGCCCAAATTGTAACCACAATGAAACACCACAGGAAGCAAGGTTTGTAGGGAAAAGTAATATCTTTTATTGGATCTGCTGACTGGAAAGTACAGGTACAGGCCCATGGTCCTTTCATTGGCTTTGACAAACAAGCAGCTAAAACAGGTTTAACCTAATTATGTTAATCACCTAGGCAACTTAAAAGAAAAAAGTTAGTCTGTGTGGAACAGAGAGAAAAATGCTACCACAGACACAGGTGAAAGTTTCTTTAAAAAAAACTTCAAAATCTGCATAATAAAGTCAAACCATATGAAATTATTGGGCTCCTGTGAATACCTGCTGAACCTCCCATTGATTAAATTAGTTCATTTTGTTGTGCCATATCTTCACTAAAGGTAAAAAAAATAAAAAAAATCTGTCTTTTCTATTTGTCTTTCTGCCTTTGTCTTTAAACTCATTGACAAGAACAGGCCAAACAACAACAATAAAGTGCGCTGTCATTTGCCGAAGCCCTGTCCTTCTGCTTCTTTAAGGCTTCTTTTGTGGCAGAACCAAAAAAAAAACAAAAAAACCCCTACTATCTTTTTAACAAGGTCAATGAAAAATAACCCTTGATCTAAAATAATCATCACTGAATGAGCATTTGGCATACAGTCTGTATGACAACAAAATGAGGTACATCAAAGAAAGGACAGCAGGAAAAGGAATGTGGGATAAGGGCAGGGAGCATCATTATAAATACAATGACATTAAACTCAATAGTTTAGGGCAGAAGGGGTGATACAGCCATGAGAACGCCATCTGAGCAAGATAAGAATTACCTTGTTAAAAAGACCATGCTATTAGTTTCCAAAAGGATAAGAAGATAAACTCTTAATCTAAGGAATCTGCGAGCCATGCTGTCAACACAGAATATGGATTAAGGGCATGTTTCACTGGATTTTTAGATATCTAATTTACATCAACTTTAACTGAAATCACTTCACTAAAACCCCATAGAAGAGTACAGCATTTGCAAATTCACTAATAGGAGGTTGATCTTTCATTTATGAATTTATCCTCCACATTTTTACTTACTGGAAGTCTATCTGGCATTTATGTCCCTAAAGGTTATGACATTTGTATGCTTGAGTATTGTTAGATGGAATTCCCAAAGGTATATTTAGCTCATACAGATAGTAAGAAACTTAACAAAGGAAGAATGTTAGTTAACTCCTTTTATTAGTTTTAACTGATCTTGTAAAAATTGTTCATATGTCAGTATCCACTGTGGTATACTTCAGCTTTCAAGAATTCTACTTTTAGACTGATAACACTGCCCCTATGTGGCCACAATTACATATTGATAAAAAGCAATATATCTTTCACATGACTTTCCTGCCACTCTTCATTTAGCGGCTGTCACATCCATCACATATCAGATATAGTCAAGACCTCATCATTTCCTTTCTTCTCCTGTTCACATGATCTGTTGATATAACTTTGCCAGTTAGAGAAAATTTTTACAATATTTTCATGTAAAATCACATTCACAGAGTCACTGAAACAGCTAATGTTACATATTAAACAAGAATACTTTCCTAATCACAGATGTAAAGCAACTCTGTAGTTTCCCCTTCACACAAGGACAGTCCTTGCCACCTGCTATTTACCACATTACATGAATTTTTAATCCTTCCTAATCCAAATTTGGAAGAGCTCAAATAAATGATGGCTAGTAATCATGAAACTAGTCTAGCCCCAGTGATTGCAGATACTTCTGAGAGAAGGGATTTGTTTTCAACCTAGTTCAGCTGTTGTACTTAGCATTTATAACAGTGCATTCAACATGCTACCAAATTTGCAGATTGCAGCTAGGCTGTCCTTTTAATCATCAAAGTATTTTACAAGCACTTACAGATTAAACGTTCTACTTCACATATAAGATAGCTTTATAAATGTTGACTTTTTTGTAGCTGTGAGGGAGTTAAATGCAATGTAAGTGCCCAGTCCAGGACTGCAGCAGATGCTCATTGGGAAGTAAGAGTAGGGTGAACAATTCTTAAACACACTATTTCTCTCCCAATAGCACCTTCATCACAGACATTTTTTTAAAAAAAATCCTACTTATTTGTTGAAACACTGAATGAATCAAGGAAATAAAATTCTGGGACAAAATTATGAGGGCAAATTCTTACTTACAGCTTAAATCTGCACAGACTGCTAGAAAAATGACTAAATTAAAGAAAATTAAAACAAAAAAGCCAGGGACAAAGATGAAAGAATGTTTAAGTACCTATGCTCATGCATGTCAATCCTATCATTTTTACTAGTACTTTGCAATAATCTACCTTAACACTGCTTTTACTGGTAATACAAACTCAGATTTCACAAATTTCCACACAA
Source organism: Apteryx rowi (assembly GCF_003343035.1). Lineage (NCBI taxonomy): Eukaryota > Metazoa > Chordata > Aves > Apterygiformes > Apterygidae > Apteryx > Apteryx rowi. The sequence goes on along the minus strand of NW_020447752.1, from coordinate 3,678,536 downwards.
ATGGCCATTGAAATGCATAGAGAAATATCTATATGCTGTAGAACTGATCTGCAAATGCACAACTTCAATGATATCAGAAATGTTTAAAGATGTGCAAAGGTATATGTACTTTTCTATATGGTCTGCCTCTACAGGAGTTCAATGTTTTTTTGGTAGTTTTGGAAGTACAAAGCTTTGGATAAATAACCCCTTTCAGCTGACTGTACAATTTACACAGTGAATTTTTATTTACATTTTCACAGTCTTTCTGTAGCATTACTGTTTTTCACAGAAGGACACAAGACTTCCACTGATTTCAATAGGAGTTTGGCATTTAACTTGTTTCAAAATTCACCCTTCTTAGCTGTAGTTTCAAAAAATCTCAATCTGCAGAATGGGAATAATGGAACTGTTCTACTCAAAAGAGACTGGGAAGATATCTTCTCTGGTGACATGCTCATACTGCATGACTAGACCAAAAAAACCCACCAGACCAAAAGAATAGAAATCCCATGTGTTTATGGTATCTTTGACACAAGACAGGGAAGTAGCACAGTTCTCACGATACAGCTTAGTTTTGGTTATGAAAATAGTACAAAGCTATTTTGTATCAAGATCTGGATACAACCTGTACTGGGACTAGGATCTGAATTACAGTGTAGACAAGGCCAAACTTTCACTTACGGCTAGATCTGTATTCTTCTGAGAAAACGATCTGCTACATATTGTAATGAATATGAGGCTACCTAAAACTAACATTATCATCTCTAGAAAATGCAGACTAGATTGAGAGAGAGGAAAGAAGGGGAAAATGATATACACTAACATATACATCTAAACTCCAGCAAATAAATTAATAACACAATAGATTTTATGTGTTTCAACTAATTTGCATTTCAATATCCCACAGATATCCCCTCTGCTGACTTTGCCCAAAGGATGTGCTTTCAACCTAGTTACAATCTGTTCTATTCTGTTACAGATTCAATTTATATTAGTTTAAATATCTATAGACTTACATGTAATCTTCAGAATCAGGGTACTTACCACATTGCTGTGGGGTACTTAGCTGAAATAGAGCATGTGGCTACTATTATTACTATGAATATGTTTCTTTAGGCTACATTAGATTGCCGTTGGGGTTCTGACTCTTAAAAAGAAAGGACTGAATTACAGTCATCCTCTTTTGGTGCAGAAAATTTGGAATAATCACTCTTTTTGTTGTTGTTTACATGTCTTATTTAGGTAACCTTCAACACAGCAAAATTTTTGATGGGGTTGTGGCTCACCATACTGTTTGTGGCACATTTAATGGTAAACATTTCTGTTTTCCTTCTTTTATAAGTCCATAATACTTTTATAAGGCTTTATACTTTTAAGACATTGTATTAAGAGACATATTTAGTTTCAGAATTGCTTTTCTTCAGTTCAAAGTCTCATTCAATTACTGAGCTTTAATTCATTATAACAACTAACTTGAGTTACCTTCTTGAAATAATGTGTCTCAATCTATCGTATCTTGGGTAAGAAAAAACAAACTGAAAAGCACTGGACTGCAAAGAGCAGCTAAATTAACATTTTATAAGCTGTTGTAACTTGAAGAGCTGAGAGCCAATTACACCAAGCATCAGTTGCAATCAAAGCTTCAGCTTCTCTTTTCAACAGACCAAGTAGCTTGAATTTAAAGCATTAGTTAAACTGAGCTAGATATCTGCATGTGTGAATAACAGCTGAATTAGAAATAAATCTTAAGGGCTATTTTGGCCTCACAATATACTGAAGATAAGTCCCAGATTTTCACCTGACACTCACCTCCATCATGCTGTGGAACAACAGGACACAGAGTAACAAAATTATGTCAGTGGGTCTGTATAATGTGAAAGGGTATTTAAATTGAATGGAAAAGTGATATTTGGAGGGATAGATTTACACAGAATTACAGAACTGGCCTTTAACTTTTGTTTCTATTGACAATCCCCCTTTCTCTTCTCAGTAAAATGAGAATAAGGGAATTTTCAGAAGGAGAACTGAGATTGCTTAGCACTTTGAGTTCCATAGCAAGAAAGAGCAAAACCTCTTTTAAAATTCAGAGAGAGAAAGAAGAAATGAAAAGATAGATTTACTAGAATAAGAGAATGTGAGCAGATACTGAAGTTCTGGAGTGCCTATAATTTGCAAGGAATAAAAAGATCTGAAAAAAGGAGAAATTGTGCAAGCATTGTTTTATTTAAGATTTCACACTTGATACCTTTTCCCTAACAAGAATAACAACCTAGCATGACTGCGGTTAATTGAGAGAAAGGAAAAAAATGTGAGCAATATTATAGTACATAGTCATCTGAAAATGAGCTGTCAGCAGTTACAGCTGACAAGAGCAAGATTGAAATCAAGCCTTACCTAGTATATAGCCCTGTCCTCAGGGAATTTTGCCCCCATATGTGTGGTTGATCTTGTTTTATAGTTTGGCAATACTCAGCATAGATTGAAACAAATGTGATATTATATAAACACACCCTACCATTGAGCTCACACAGGGCTAAATACCCCAAACAATAGTACCCACAAACAGTACAGAAGCCATCAACTAATTGCAAATTGCAAAACTGCATGTCTAAACAGGCCCTTGCATGTGCTAATATTCATCTACACGTACAAGTAATCATTTTACACACCATGAATTACGCTGTCTATGAAGGCAAGCTGTATACTTTGCAGGTACCAGGTTGCAAACTGACCTCCACAAATCCAGACACTACTATTTAAAGGTCCCAGGTTTGACCTCACTTTTTCTGTCCCTTGGTTTTGTAGTTTACGACAAAAGATCTTGCAGAATGTTTCATGAAGATGTTAACAATCACTCACGTTTTTTAAAACTCCTTCATTCAAAGTGTTACAGCCTGACAGCTCTACCTGCATATAGCATATTTTCAAAGAAATTTTGATTCAAAACCATGACACATTCTCCTGCCTCCCTCCCCCCCCCCACAAATCAAGGGATACATGCTCACCCTATAACTGACACTTCCTTGTAACATTTTATTTTGATGCATCCTTTTGTCCTGAAATGTTCCACCACCTAGCAGCGCTCTGATGATCTGTACTCCAGGGAGAGAATCCACCAGAGGTACAGGTTTAAATAGCACATCTTGAGATGGAAACAATAAAGGGGGAACAGGTCTACAATAAATAAATAAAAGTCCTATCACACACTTAAAGCCAAATGGCTGCTGGGACTTCGGTTCAAAAGCACATTTGGAAACTGATCCCTTGAGATGATATGTCTGTTATGGTGTTTGGCCTCAGGATTTGAAAGGATTTGCTTTTAAGCTGTTACTTTACTGCAAGTATGTGGCTGAAGGCCTCAGGTGTGAAAGTCCTTTGATAAAAGGGACTAGTGTGTGCCAGATACAGTGAATGAAAGGCATTAAGACTAATAGGAGCTGGGAAGTGGGAAGCTGGGAAAGGATGTGGACAAAGTCCATCACTTTTAAAGCAAGCAAAGACTTGGAATGCAAGAGTGATGAGAAACCACAAAAGCCCTTGAACTTCTTGCTCTACATACATGAATGATTACACTAAAACTCTTACGGAACTGAACACAAAATTTGCAGGGAAGGGTCACTTCCATTTAAACAGGTGAAGCCAGACTGAAATCTGCTTATGAAAATCTCCGTAAACCTAAAAATATTTCTCTGAGACATCAACATTATATGTACAGTGCAGCAGCATCAGACTTATCCTTATGGCAGGTCTGGGAGAAAGAGCGCGTGAGTGTGAGAGAAACAGACTCAAAAATACTAAGGCTGGAAGGGACCACCAGGGGTCGTCTAGTCCTTCCCTCTGCCCTAATGCAGAATCAGCTATACTTAGGTCATTCCAGACAAATGTTTATCCACCTGACAGTCAAAAAATGGAACTCTGAGTCTGCAGTCTATTTCAGCTTTCGCAGCCAAGTAGTATTTGTACATATTCTTTTTCACCCTTCAGCTACAAAGAAAAAGGAAAATCTCTCCACCAAGTATACAGCTGTTACACTGTATTACTGCAAACAGTGAAAAGCCTCCCTCAAATATGCTTGCCACAACAGTGACCAAATCCCTTGAAAGTTTACATAGTAGAAAACCTGATTCTAACCATTGTATGTAGCTCTACCTCGTGGCCTGATGTGTACACTGCAACATTAGCCAAAAAGAATGGCTTTGGAACAGACAAATAATTCATGTAGTTGAAGGTTTCTTTCATCAGTGATGCTACAGAGTTGCACTTAGGTATCATTTAGTCCAAAAATGTGATCTGGCTGTCTAACCATAGAAGTGTCTACACTCTACATATACCCCACTTTCATTTTACTTTCTTCCTCAAAACCCAGATTTTTATTTTTGCATTGAGCTATTCCATTTATGACAGTAAAGAGGAGCACAGGATCCAGGGATACATACAAACCCAACTGGGATCCAGAAACTGTTTTTCTTTGCTGGATCTCCATTAGGACCTCAGTCTAGTAAGAATTTTCTGGCCATGGATTGTAGTGGGCTCAGGAAAAAAAATATGTGACAGTGTCTTTCTTTTAAGTTAGAGAGGAAGCCATCACATTATTATACAGTGCTCTTGTACTGACAGTATACATCCAGAAACTAGGAGAGACAGGCTAAATTTTCAGCCTAAAAGCCTCAGACTCATATGCCTCTTCTTCCAGGAGTAGGCCCTGACACATACATCATTCAGGATAAGACATTATCCACATTCTCTGCTGCAACTATACAGAAAATTAAAGAAGTGGGAAGATAAACTGTACAGTCACAATACAATAGTTGGGCAGTTATATCTGCACTGGACAGGTGGGTCTGCTTTGTTTCCAAGGCCTGTTTTGTATTTTATTCAAACATGGTTTCAAGTGAAGTCAAGAAATGAATCCTTACTCTACAGACTGAACAAAGGCTTTCCCTTCCCCCAATCAAGGATTTTACAATTATCTTAGCAAGTATAACTTGTGTATCCTCTGTCAAAATCTTTTCTTCATAGTGAGCTATAGAGTTTGCCAATTGCCTATAACTGGCAATAGTGAATTCCTTCTGAAAGCAGAAATACAGGTTTGAATCACTCAGATGGAAGAATAAACTAAATCAATGCTACAGTTTATAGCATATTATATGACAACATCGTTATCTTTTACTTCTCTGCTTGCAAATTATTAGATGAAAAGAGAACTCTGTTCAATTCTTTGAAAGCAAGAGAATATACAACCACTGGTAGAGATGTGAAGGTTATGGCTATAGATGCAAGGATGAAGGCACTTTCTGGTAGGCACAATAAAAACTTTGGGACAGAATCAAAAGTTCACACCTGCAAATCATTCCAGTTGCCTAGGTAGTTGCCTGTGTGTAGCTACATACTGAGCACTGATTACTTGTCTCCCTGGTCAAATAGTGAATTACATTCCATGATCCTTAAAGCTTCCCCATGCACTGCATATGGAAAAGCCTGACTTACAGGCTTAGTCCTTTCTTGGAATTTACCTTTATTCTCTGTATCAGTTTTCAATCTATTAAACATGGAAAAAACTCAGCACTAACTACTTCATAGGAGCATTATAAAGATATGCATATCAAGGGTGTCAGGTGATATACTATATGGCATACTGTACTGGGAATAGCAGAGAGATGCAATTCCACACTTTGCATAAGGCATGATGTTAACTCCCTCACTGCACTTTGGTATTCACCTTCCCTGCAATAGCCTCTGTTCTTTGTAAGGTAAATTTTACAAACATAGGGTTGTGCAACTTATTTCCACTCCCTCTAATGTCAACTGCAATGCATAGCGCACAGTTAGTTGAAGGATTTGGTCCCTCCTACCTACATTTTTTTTAACCCTTTTGATCACAGAAGAGTAAGACTAATCATGGTCTGACATCTAATCATAATTGGGTAATGCAACTGCAGTTATTTGGTGGACAATTTAGATTTAATATTAGGGGGAAACAGTATTAAATAGAGCAGTAAAGAGAGCTCATTTAAAAACAATCTTATTTGTATACTAGTTACCTTTTACAATGTTTGCATATTCCTTTATTTTCTCAGTGGCTAGAGCTCTCCATGCAGCCACCTCCAAGTATAGTCCTAGCTGTATAATGCATTGATTCTGCAAGAGCAATTATAGCGTGAATAACATCTTTTTGTATTAGTATTACAGAAGTGTCCAAAGGCCCCAGTCAAGATCTGTATTAGGTGTAGGCCTAAGCACAGTATGACAAAACCTGTTCCCCCAAAGTTTAGTATTAAGAAAAAAACATTTTTTTTTTTTTTTTTTTTTTTTTTTACAGATGGGAAACTGAGTTAGAGAGTGAGATCTAACACCTCCACAGAGTTATGGTAGAGACAAGGATTGCATCCAGTTTTCTGAATTCCTGTTTGCATCCCTAACAATATCAACCTTCCTTTCTCACAGCTACACCAACATGCCCCAGCCCTTTGAAATAAGATATCTCTTTTGATTAGGCTCGTTTAATACATCAACAGACAACTGAGGTCATGCATTAGAGAACTAGTTAAGGTCAATACAATGGGAAACAGAGCTCAAACTCGCTCACTAGTAACTGTACCAACATCAACTGATTTGAGTTGGAATCAAAACAGCAACCTGGTGATGAATATCTCCGCAGCTCTCAGCAATTTCAAAACCACTCAACTTGCCCCATCACTTTTCAGTGTTCTGTATTATGATCTACATACAGTGCTGTATTTCTGAGCCTAGTCTAGTCTCCTGCTTTGTCAGTAGGATGGTATTACTCTCCAGACAGTAATACCATCCTACTGACAAAGCAGGAGAAAAGACTAGGCTCACCAACTACTAAGAAATTTCAGTTATCTATGATTGCAGTGTTTCCTGTGATGCAGGAACACCAGGCCATTTATGTCCTGATTCTGTCAAGATTCACATATGGTCTTAATTTTATGTACCACATTGGACTTGTGTAACTACTTACTGCATATAGTTAAGTACGCAATAAATCTTGGCTAGATCAGGATTCTCTTTACTGTACTCTGCGCCATAGCTTTTTATTAACACTTGCACATCCCCACACATTCTTTTCCATATAAACCAGGTATATCATTCCAAATAGTCAGAAGACATTTTGCAAGCTCAAGCTAATGAAAAAAAGCAGACAAAATTCAAGGCAACTAACTTGAATTCTTATCAGACTACTAAGGAGGTAAATTAGTTCATTGGCCAGTATTTAATAGACAATGCAAGCAGAGTGCTTAAAAATACACAGCTCTGTTCAAAGGATTAATGGGGGCAATAAATCTGGTTGTGTACAGCAAATGACTTCCATGCATACAGGTCTTTAGTGGCAGTTCTTAAACACTTAAAAGGAAAGACATGAACACAAGGAACAGGTTTCCTTTACATTGTTTCACAATTTTTTCTTTATCAGCTTTAGAGGAATCCTTTTCCCCTAGTCATTATAGTTTATCCAGTTTGATGGAATAATAGTATAGTATCAAAAAAAAAGTATAGTATCAATAATAAGTATCAATAAAAGTATAGTATCAATAAAAATACATCACAGGAGTGATGCTTTATTAAGCATGGGAAGATAACAGTGAGTGGATAACAGACATCCAAAGTGAGTATTTGCAGTAATATACAAAGAGCAAAGAGTGCAATAGCTGTGCACCATTTTGATACATCGCTGACCCATTAAAAACATTCACTGCCTTCCAAAACAACCTTTTCCCACTTTAAAAGGGAAAAAACTCAGCAAATTAACACTCTCAGTATCTCATTACAAACAGCAGAGGAAACAGTAAGTTTAACTCTAACACAGGCTTGAATATCTCATTGCTCCCTGTCATGCTATGTCCAGTTGAGTACCAGCTTCAGCAGTCCTCATACTGAGAAACACACAGGTCATTGGGATTACTGTGGTGACTGAAGACTGCTCAGTATTTAATTCCTTGGGCAGTAGGGTCTGTAGGCAGCACGGTCCAACAGCTCAAGCACTAAACTGGGATAAAGCAGCCATGTTGAGTGAACACCCCATTTTACTCAGACTGGGGACAGACTTGAGTTACATTCATTCTAGCCTCATCTATCTTCAGATATGTGGTGAAAAAGTTAACAACTTTTCAACAACATTTCAGCAATTTTAAGTAAAATAATGAAATTGATTTTTTTAAATATTAAAGCAAAACAATAAGATTTTTTTAAGATCAGCCTTCTCTGATCAATACAATTTCACAAAATGTTTTGATATCACCAGATCTGCATTATTCACTAAAACAGTTTCAAATAAAAATGCAGCTGAGATGCAGCTGCGATCCAAGTTGGAAATACTGATATAATACTCAGTCTTAACAATAACAAATCATGTCTCATTTTGCTGTAAGATAACACAGCAAATACTTCCAAAAACTGCCAGACACGACTCCTGTAAGATAATGTGTCACTGCTCTGGAACAGTGGATAACAGACTGGATTAAGTCCTTTCAATACGAAGGAATATAGGGGGACGACACCAGTCTTGACAGGATCTGTTCTACTGCTGCACTAAGTCCAAGCAAAATTAGATTAAGAAAGCAGGGGCAGAAGCTGAAATGCCCGAGTTCGGCATCATTTGGGCCTAAAATGTTTCAAGCTATTTCTTTTAATCTTCAAAAAATGGCAAATGGGTTTTCAGTTTCAGCTACCTGAGATTCTGCATACAACAGCATTAAATGCTAAACATGGCATCTTGACATTCTATATATTTCCTTTTTCCATCAATCTTTCTGAAGAAGGAAATTAAATGGACATAAGAAAAATGATAGAATATAGATGAAGAAAATGGTTAATCACAGACAGTTCTGAAGTCAGCAGCTCATGCATGCCAGTAAATGTGGATTTATGCTGCATTTAGAACACAACACAATCTTTCCTATTTCTTCTCTCAACCTCTGTAATGGGGCATTTTCAATATTCTTATTCATTATCTAGAACTGCAAAGTGCATCTCTAAAATGTGATGCACAAATCAAATTATCCCACTAAAAGCAACAAAACAGGAAAGGATGATTGCGATACTTAGTTAAGGATGCTACAACAGAACTCCGTGGAGCAAAACTATTCCTTGAACCATGAAGGACTTTAAGACAAAGGTGCAGTGGCCCAGCATTCTGTCTCTGGTCATGGCCTCAGCAAAAGCACAAAAACAAAATAAGTAGATACTGATATTTCTCCAGAATGCTTTACCAGCTTCCAAAAAAAGCTTTTGGTGCCAGGCATTTCCAAGCCAATGCACTTGAAATTATCAGTTCTTGGTAGATGTTTTCTCCATTAATTTGTCCAGCTTTTTTTTTCCCCTGCTGTTAGCACTAACGGTTAACACAATACCAAATTCAGAGACAGTCAACTGAGCAAAAGCTCTTTTGGAAGCCAGCGGTAAATATTTATTAAACAAATGCTTCAACTTGAATAATGTGCGTTCCAGTTCAATGAAGCATTTACAAGGATTCAACAACTGGTCAGGGCTGCAAGCTTTTAGCACCTTCTATATAACACCATTCTATTTCTGCATAAAACAATTTAATAATCATTTAAGGGTTTTTCTACTGCTTTCATATTAGATATCACACATATCCAGATGTCTACCTCACAAGGAGATGAAACTATTTTCTTTTGCAGTGTTGAAAAAAGTTAGAGAAACATGCAACTGAATTTTTAAAAACTGGGTGCTAGAGTACAAGAATGCACAAGAATGAAAACTGAAAAAAAATACGTTTTAAAAACAAAGCTTATACCTAGCCATAAATTACAGACACGCTGTAGTGCTGAAAAGCATGGTTCACTGCAGGTGAAGTACTTTAGAAAACTAGATGACTGAGTTGAGCATTATACCCTCAAAGTTGAAACAGTAGCTCCTGTATGGCCACTAGATGTCAGCATCTACTAGTACCAACATTTAAATACCTTATTCCTTCAGAACAGAAAGGGTTCAAGTGAGGAAGGCATGCATGAGGGGTTTGGCTTTGCACCAGACCCTGGTATTTCAGCATTACTGCTCATCCTGATCGTCTGGAGACATTTCATAGCTTCAGATTTGGGATTTATATCTTCACAGAGGTAAAACTGCCATACAGCATTGATCTCAGTGAGATTTTGGGTAGACACTGAGAAGCAACTATATGCAAATACCAAAAAACTTTTTTTTTTTTAAACTCACACCTTTCAAGCACATTTAAAGAAAAAAGGCAGCTATATTTCAAATTCTGCACTGATTAGTTGGGTATATTAAAGGGTGTGTCCAACGAGTAACACAGGATGGAGTTAATACAAGATTGTATAGAAGACTGTTTTTGACAAATTTTGAACTACTTATTTTACCTAGCTATCCCTTTTTTCTCTTACAAGGCAAGGAAAAAGGTAAATGGGAAATTTCTGCTATCACATTTTTATATATACTTTTAACATCTTATTCATCTCAGCCTGTGCTTTCTTACTCATCTTCTTTCAAAAACCATCATTAACAATCTTCCATCTTTCATTTGAGAACCTAATCATCCTCACCACCTGATGCTTCACCTCCTTTAACATCTTATGGACAGTAAGATGACCAGCACTGCACAAAGGGTTCCAGATAAAGCTGCATCATTGATTTGTGTTGTGGCACTATCATTTGCTGTTCCCTGCCTAATGTCCCCTTCCATGAAAATTGGTTTTTGGAATACGGTGGAAGACTGAAGAATTCCAGTGAAGGAACACAACTTAAACTCTTTATATTTGATACAATTTCTAAATAGGATCAGATTATTGTGTGCAAAACTATTTTGAAACAAATTTGAAAGTGGCTAAGCTGTGTGAAAAGCAGGAACACAAGCATATGAAAGGCTTGATTCAATATCTCCAGGAATAACAAAGAAAAGTGTGAATACAATTGCTGATTTGATTCAGATTAATTTTTGTGATTGAACATTCTAATATAGACTTACTCCATTAAGGTTTGCAATGGCACGTCAGACATGTAATTGTATATAAAATAGCCTACATATTTGAATTTTCACAGCAAAAAAGTCTTTGGTTACAAGCAGCACAAGATGTTGCAAATTTTTCTACCAGCTCTTAAAAAGTCAGGACTCCTCTCCTAATTCTGCCTCATCAGTGGACATCTTGACATTACTGAAAATACAAGATTGGTCTCAATTTTGCACAATAAAAATACTTAACGTGATCCAACACTAACAAAGCTAAGGGAGCTTTTGCCATTTTGATAGAAGCAAAAGACCTGATCCTTCCACAAAGTCCGTTGGAAGCCCTCTAATTGCTTTCAATAGGCAGTAGGTGAGGCCCTATGACTCTTTTGGCAGCTGCAGACTTCCACTGCAGGGATACATATTCAGATCAGCTAATGCCAAAGGATAAATCAACTACATAATTTGCATAAAAAGTACTCTCATCAGATGCCTCTTTTGTTCTGTTGTTCTATGTGATGTTTCAAAAATCATAGCCTTAGACCAGTGAATTCAGTTACTTTAATTCCCTGAATTTTACATTGGGGCTGAACCAAATAGAAAATAGATTGGCAGATCCAGGCAAAACAAAATTCGGTATTCTGCAAGCTATGAACATTATTTCATATCACTTCAACATCAAGGGGCTGATTAATGATCCTGGCATTTCTGAACTTAGCAATTCTTCTGTGCTCAGATATGAGGCATTGCAGAAGCTATGATAAGTGTCCACCATTTAATCTCACTAAATTACTCCCTATTCATTTATCTTTCAGCTGTGTTATTTAATGAAGGCTGCATTTTCAGGCAGAAGTCTGAACAATGTCATCTTGGTAGGCTGGTGGGGCATGTATAAGTTTAGAATGCTTCTTCTCAAACAGAACCTGAGTAGGAGTCATTCAGCTGAGGAAGCCTGTTAGAATTTGTCTACTGATCGTAGGGCTGAACAAGGTGCCAAGCTCAGTTCTATGCCGAGGTAAGAAACTTGGATCATAATTCAATCCATGCCTAGCAAGCAAGCCAAATCATTCAGCCTACCATTTCACAAATATAGAGGATTTTGGGGAAAAAAAATGAGTGAAAACATTCCCCCCCTCCCCAAACAGGCAATGCACATTTTACTGGTAAAAAGGACAGTATTAAAACCATATTCAAAACCCAGTGAACAAGACTATCACAAAAGGCTTAGTTAAAACTCTAATCAAAGGAAACAGGACAAAACAATAAAAGCAACAAGGCCCATCCTAAACTGAAATCTTGACACACTTTAGGTCAAAGCTTACTTACTATTCTCTTCAACATGGTAGGAACTTACTTTGTATTATCTTTACTGAATATTACAGATTAGACCCCAAAGAGCTTTGACTCATTCATAATCTGAAGTGTATTTCTATCTACAAGGCAGAACACCAGCAGATGCAAAGCAAATGCATAAAGCAATTTGTAATACTAACATATTCACAGACTTATTAGTAGAGTATTTTTTACTTTGCAGAATAAAGCCTGATGTTCACCCCAGGCCATTTCAATTTCTGTATTTCTACACAAAATAGATTTTCAATATACTAGGTCATAAGGAGTAATGAGCTAGGAAAAAAGTAAATAAGAATTAAGTCACGCATCAAATACTTTGTAGAAGATGCTTTCTGTTTGGAAAGAAATCACTGATCATTTTGTCTCTGGATTGTAAGTTATTTTCATTGGTAAAGACAAATTTGCCATTCAACACATTCTTCCAAATTCCATTCATTTCAACTAATGATGTCTGTGTCTCATCTCCTTTCTTTAGTCAAAGTATGAGAGTCTATATCACTTAATCTTAACTGCAGAAACCCGTTCAGAGCCCCAGTTGAAGCTGTGTTGTCAGTTAACACACTGCCTGTTCAAATGCACCCACCCAGTGTCTCCAAGGTCACAAAAGGCGCCTGGGAGGAGTTGCAGACCTTGCTACCAAAGGCCTTGGTTAGATTTTTTTTTTTTAACTGCTCCCCACTAATAACATTGCAGCAGCTCAACCAGTGGCAGTCTTGGATTACACAGGCCCCTGACACTTCAGATTGTTTTTGAATTTGGGACCATCTGCCAAGGCCCACTAACTTTCAGAATGTCCAACTCCACTGTGTGTCTTTGAAAAACCAAATCCTAACACTTGTTCCTTCTTGACCTCTTCTGATCTTTTCTCCTTCTACTGTGAGACATGCATTCAGAACCACATATAGAAGAACCATGGTTAAAATATCCATGGCACTTCCAACAGGACCATCTTTACAGAAGATGTCACAAAAACAGAAATTAGAGAATTTAAAATAGAATTTGTCTGGCTCTTGTACAGGAAGACCCTTCTGACCTTTGGACATTTGAGTATTAGGATCTACAAGTACATCCTGAGAGCACACTTTTCTGCAGAAATCCTGGCACAAACCAAACTGGCAGTGATACAACCTTGCAACTGAGGAACAAGTGCTATTTGCTCAAACAGAAAAAGAAAGCTGCAAATTCTGCCCGATTATCTCCTTTTCACTCTAGGAAGTTAACTTCATCCACATTGCTTTGCTAGTAAATATTTTAAACTTATAACCTGAGTGTTTATTGCTACATATTTACATTCACATGAGTGCCCAAATATCCAGAGCAAGGATACTTCTTTGAGATACATTATCAAAAAAATATTGCCCTGCTTTTCATTAAGACCTAGTAAATTGACCTGATATAAAGCTTTTAAACAAAAAATAAGTTTTTATAGCAGTTGTTTAGCATCAGAATTGCAGTTGTACATGATGTTGATTTTCAGACATGGTCTATGAGTAAAGTTGCACATTTAAGTTTGCTTAGTGGACAAAATATTTGAAGGTACAAATATTCAATAGAAGATTACTACATTGAAGGTAATAAGAGAACAGTACAACATATACAAGTTATGTAGGCTAAACAGTCACAGAAGGTTGTTTGAGAGCAAATTAAAAATTAAGGTTCTTCCAGACCTGGATATAATATCAGTTATTACCTAAGCAAAGGTTGTGCCAGTAGTGCTGCAAAGAAGAGTGAGCATGGAAAACACTCTACCCGTTACTGTGAAACTCCTTGGTGTTCTTTGGATGTACTTCCCCATCCTACTCATTTGCCTTCAAAACGCCTATCATTACAACATTGTTTCATAGGAAATACTCTTACCAATTTTGATCAGCACAATAACATTTATAAGCAAGACTACAGTCATTCAAAAAAAACCATTCAGACACCAGAATAGCATGGTCTGTAGCATCCTTCCAAACACCAGCTGGGAATATTTGAATATATTCTGGCCTGATTAACAGTGAAATGAACTGTGGCTGTGGTCTGCAAGAGTCTTCTGTCCCGGGTAGATTTTTACAAAGATTTCAGAAGCAACTGAAAAGATACATATACACAAAGGAATAAATTCCCTCTCAAGTTATCTGGTTATGGTCTAGAAAGCACACACACATTCAATCCCTAATGGAAAAATCCTACAAAATTTAATTTAGCTTTTCACCAAAACATATGAAGATAGAATACTAAATAGAAAATGATAAACTTTATATTGACTATTTTAAGCGAATTCTGTGCTGGACCATTTTTTAGAAGACTTTTAGAGGACTTTCACAGATACAGGCTGGCTTCAAGATATTTAAAGTTTTCTTTACAACTAAGCTCAGAGGCATGTTCATTAGTGTGAAGATTACGAAAAATTTAGGTATTTGCCTATTCATAACACCCATTGTGCTTTATGTTCCTAATGACACAGCATTAGGAATTGCAAGAAAAAACATTACATTTAATTTCTCAGAGAAAGAGCATTGTCTTTATTTGTAGCTGGTTTCTAGCAAGTGTTAAGGAAACTGTTGCTAGTGCATATGGTATGTGCTGTTAACAAAAAAGACACATGGATCTGATTTTCATTACTAGTAATAAACTCTGACATGTACCATTAGACTACTTTATATTCCTAGAGCAATGTAAGCAAATATTGGCACCATGAGATATCAACCTATATGCCTCACCTAATGTCTGTCCTTCCCTCTCTTTCCATCCATATTTGCCCTTTTTCCTCACACACTTGCTTTTGTTTATGCATTTAAGCAGATCTCTGAAAGATCCCTGCTTACTCTGATTTAAGCACCGGAACCAAGTGACTAGCTCTTCAAAGAGATAACCTGCATAAGTTTAACTAAGAAAATATAATGGAAATATGCTATTATCAGGACTCAAAAAGATTTAGTATTAGTCTTCATCCCTCAGTGAAGGGAGAGACAGATAAAAGTCTGCATGTGCATGAAAAAAGAAAATGGTAAGAGAGATAGGTGCATAGACAAAGCATCTCCTGGACTCTAAAAAACAGTGTCCAAGCTTTCTTTCCCAGAGCCGTCATTACAGAATTAGAATGTAGCAGAAGAAACAGTGTTTCTAAAATCTCCATATAGCCCATGTTCATAAAGCAAGCCTAGCAGTTGATGATCTTTCCAAGTAGAAGTTCATTCAGGAAATCCTCATTTGTCAGAGATTTGACTTCCTCTTCCAGTTGATGAGATTGTGCCATACATGTTAATCAACCTTTTGATTAAAATTTCTTCCCCACCCCCCCCTTTCAACAAAGGCTCAGTAATAGGTTCTGCCCAATGACTTCATGCTCTGTTGCTTCTAATGGAGATGGATGAAGCCATATTCTGAGGACAGCTTGATTTCCACAGAACAGTTTATGCTACATCATCCTGTAGCATAAATGTTAGTTTTTTATTTCTTAAGAGTTTCTATTTAGCATCTCTGAAGTGTTATGATTAAACCTGATGTTATTACATTACTTAATACACCAAAAGGAGTGTGAGCTCATGCAGGTGTGACTTTGAGCACTAAGGTTCAGGACCAAAAAAGAATTGCAAGCAAAGAGTATTTCAAAGAGCCTTTGAAATCGCATGGTTAGAAACCATCAAGTTTCTGGAAAGCAGTTTCCTCATTTTGGGTGAAATCAAATCACATCTATATACACTTGTAGTGAGAACACCTGCAGAAGATCTGTCCAGGAGTTAGGTGACTGGCAGAGTACATGATAGCAACCCCAGAGTATGCTTCCTACACACTGACCGAAACCCATCAAGGCCAGACATGCATAATCTGTTTTTTCAACAATGTCTAGCTGCTTCCTGGACAGTAGCTACCCAAGGTTAGCACAGCTGAGATAAACAAATAGTTCTAGTAGATTTAAGGGGCCCTTAGAACACAATGAGGTGAGTCCCACCTGGGTATCTGACCCAAGTGTCCAGCAGCCTCCCATCAGCTGCCTGTCTGTGCAGTTCCCGAGGCATCCTGTGTAGTTTGGCATGTAAGTTCTTTATTAAGTCTATCCTGTTTAATTCCTCATGAACCTTGAGTGTCTCTATGCCAGTATCTGCCCCTCCCTTTTCCCACCTTGTGGTCACAACACTGAACAAAGTATGGAGTACCTAAAGCTTTCACCTGCCTCCACCTTCTGCTTTTCCTGTGTAAGCCCACACCAAAAAAGGAGCTGCTATTTACATATTAAGAGTTAACAGGGTCATTTACYAGAACCAGTAACTACAAATTTCCCAGAGATGAAGAAAAAATGGCACAGGTATCAAAATCTAATTCCTACAAACACCTTTGAAGACCTCACGCAGCATGTGCTTGCTGAGATGGTCATTTAAGTTATTTATACTACTTTTAGATGGATACTTGCTCAGGGCAAGCCTTATTTTGGTTCGCCAAAAAGATTCTCAAATACAAGGTACCATATCCTTTCTAAGGAAATAAACTTTCTATTGATCTTATGAATAAATGAAATATTAAAATGTCAGTCAGTTTCAGCTCTTTGCTTTAGTTCAAAGAAAAACAGTACTAAATATGGGTCCTAAATTACAGAACTGCAAGGAGCATTTCAAAAGCAGCTTAAAGATCATAAATATTTGGATGTAGGACTTTGTCTTGCACAATTGCAAAGAAAAAGGATAAGAATGGCAGTATTCAGGTCCACATTCTTAGGCTAATGTTACATGAAATCCAATGGACAATTTGTGATGTTTTGCATCCTTTCAGTCCCAGCTTCTGCTGGAGTTAAATCACTGAGACTACATAATGAATAACCTAAAAGACTATTCTAATGATTGCAAAGAAAGGCTCAAAGTGTGCAGAAATTATCAAAACAAAAAAATCTTAAAATGTCATGACCTCGGAATATTTGGAAAGTAATCAATGATTTCATGTTTAGAGTGGCAGTAACATGGAAATTGGGTGAATAAAGACAGAAGTTATATTAGTTGCTTAGGTCTATTTCCTACATACACACTCTAAATGTATGTACTGTTCAGTGTTGGCTCTATATTAGTCTACACCTATTTATCTAAAAACTACTGGCAAAAGTCTTTTCTGTGCACTCACATCAGTAATTTCATCATCATGTGATGAACAGCGTCAGGCCAACTATATACAGAAATGTAAATAAATCCTGACATATGTCATGCGTTTAACAATTATAAATTGCTAGAAACATTCTGATTGAAATTGTTTACCATATAGGCACTAATAAAACATTGTTGCCAGAAACATCTGAAAGCAGTATGCAGGAAATGACATTGCAGCTGATGACCAGTAGATGACAGCATTATACTTGATATAATTTGCCTTAAATGTTCCATCAATTTCAATTTATTAAACTGTATGAATATGCTTTGCAATTCATTAGATATATCTAATAGCAATACAAAGGCTGTAGAATATTTAAAAACTGTTTATAAATAAAGCCAATATACTAATGCCATTGAAGAGTAACTTATCAATTATTCTAGGCTGAAAAAATTGAGACTGGCCTCGCCAATACAACATGATACAATTTACTAAGATCAGTAGAATTTTATCCATTTACACCACCCAAAGATGCATTCATTTTCTGATGAGTCTAAAAATTTTAATTCCCTTCATTTTGAAAGGGAATAGCATCTTTGAAAATGTTTAAAGACAGATCATTAGCAGTTCTCACATGTTTTAGTTATGTCTCCTCACATGCTTTGAACCTAAGTGATTGCAAATTTTAAATCCAGTTTTGGAAAGTATCACACACTATACTTAATCTGACCTTACTGGGTGCTTCACTGAAGCAGTTAGCTCTACTCACTCCTAGTGAAAAGATCCCACTTTTCCTTTCAAAGTCACTGGTTTATTTACTTCTGCATCCCATAGTCTTTTTGCTCTGCTTTAGTGTCCAATTTAGAGAAATCACCACTCTTCCTCTTTTCATTAAGTGTGCTCAGAACAATTTGTATAAAATAAATAAAAAATACTGACTAGTTCAAAAAATGTATATATTTTTGATAGGAGGAGGTTTAAAGCCAAGGCACTAATTAGCCAACACAGATGCAAGGAAGTTAGATTCTGATGATGTGATCAGATGTAAAAGAAAATAATACACAGTCGAAGAGAGGAAAATGATGCATTATTCTCTCAAGAAAGGGATTTGATTTGTTTGCCTTTTAAAGTCAAGTGCTGAAGCTGAATGAGCTGAAATCCAGTTTTAATGCATGGAGAGGAACATCTGTGACAAGGATGGTCCAGAATATGCAACATATGGACTGATGAGACAAAAGCCCATTTCAACTTCACAGTTAAAAATGCAACACTCCCCTCTAAGTATGGATCCCAGGGAGAATCACAAAGAAAGGGAGGGTCAGTGGTAACTAGCAAATGCTGATTTTTCAGGTGTAGTTGTAAGGGATACACCTGTGTAACAGCTGTCATCATGGTCTGTCACTGTGCTGAAGCAGCTATTTTTCCTTTCTAAGGGCAAGAGCAGATTCATTTTCTCTTGGAGAAAATGGCAAGAAGAAATATACAACTCACACAGAACAAACTGTAAAGTCACCATTCCATGGTCAATTCAGTTGTTCGATGCACAAGATCTTTTTGCTGATAATGGTTTGTCCATCTATCTAGAAAGCTTTTAAGACTAAACACATGAACATCAACAATAGGAGTGAATTAAGACAATATGCCATTTTTAGTCTGAGAATTCTCCAGACAATGCTCTGTATAAATCTTCTTGCTTGCCCTTTTCACCTTTATTCCAGCAATTTAAATACTAAACAGCAGTGTGCTACCCAAAGCCCTTCCTTAATAACTTTATCTTCTCTACCAAATGTTTGAGACCATTCTATTCTTCTCCTAGATTCTTTTGGGACTGAGCTGCAGAGACTGGCAAAAGCAAATACCTACTTCATAAGTCTTGCTTTCTCAGGGGGATATCCTAAAATAACATCTCTGTCTGGGACTAAATGCTTTGTCTTCTTCCTGACGGACTTTGGCACTGTAAGCTTCAGTGACAGTAGGTATTTGTTAGAAACTGATAAAGCACAGAACAACCTCAGTTTTAACAATGATTTAGGGTGCCACTAAAGCTTTGATATTTCCAACTCAGTGATAAATGCTGCATTGTTCTTTCCTGATAACATAAATGTTCAAGCTTTCATCCTTATAGAAAAAAAGAATCAAATCTTTAACAGAAAACTGAAGCCCATTAAAGAAAATGCAATTTACATTCAACCACCCAGCTGGTTTGGTAGAAAAAGTATTTCCTTGAGATTCCAGCATATTGTTCGCTATTGGAAAGCTATTTCCAAAAACCCCCTTAAAAGCATTCCTGCAAGGAGGAAAATTTGATACGCAGCATGCTAGAAATCTGATTTTTCTTTTCTCCCTCCCAAAGCCCTTAGATTGCAGGTCAGAAATGTCAGATATTCTACACTGTTTCTAGCCAGAGAACCAGCACAGGTGTGGGTGGCTAATTCAAATTCTGGTTTCTTGTGAGGCAGTATTCAAGCAGGTGAAAGGGACAGGACCATCTCCAAAAGCTGTTAAACACACAATTAAAGAGCTCTTTGTTAAGATTAATTCTTACCTTTCAATAAAAGTTTGAAAATACTTTTACTTCAGTTCTCTTGTACTTCTAGGAGTGCTTCTGCAATAGAAAAAAAAGTTAAAAGTTAGTACCATTGAGGCTACTAAAGTGGAAAAAAGCCAATTTTAATTGTCAGAGATGAGAAAATAAATCTATCATTCCTCTTCTCAGGTTTTCTGGGAAGGTTCTTTGGTTTCAAAAGAAAAATCAGGCAGTTATCCCAGCTGCACATCCAATTTAATATGAGGAAACATTTTACAACCTTGAAGAAATCTTGTAAGACATGGCAGTATCATCATTTCTATTTTCTAAGTGAGAAAAACTCAGGTTCTTAATTTTTTTAAAGTCACAGAAACCTGTGACTAATAACAGGTATGAATTCAGAATTTCTGAACTTTGTCCATTACCTATATTGTCTTGTTCAAGACTACAGAATAGATCAGAATCACAGACACAACCAAAATTCTGGATAATCTCATTTTCAGAGTTCTGACTGGATTATGCTGCCAGTTCCAACAAATAACACATTAACATTTAAATCTTTTATTAACTCAGTAGTTACTATCCACACAGCATTTTTCCCTTGGGAATAACATGCAAAAATATTGCTGTTTACTCAGTTATGCTTTTCAGATGCCAAGCTGACAAACATTTTATGTAGTAAATAGCTACAGCATTTGTTAGTATTCCTTGTAGAACAGTACCAAATAATTAGGATTAAGTCTCAAAGGGAGCTTAAACCAGGGCCAAAGAACTGGCATAAGCTTTGAGGAACCCAATCAAAATCACTCCGAGAGCAAAAGCTAGAGGTTGGTAGAGATCAAGTGGTACCGATGGCTATCAACAGTGACCTAGTGATATAGATCCCTATAAGCAGGTATGGAAATCGACAGGCATGTATGCCTGTCAAGATCAGAGGTATCGACACGTACCGAGAGGGACTGATGTCTATGGATGTCCTGCCCTAGTAATACATATGGAAATCAATACTCATCAAGGCCCATTGGTATCAAAAACAGTCAGTGTCAATAGTCATCAGTGCCTACTGAGAGTAACATTGTCCCCAGACTGAAAGCTATGCATGCCTGTCAAAAACAAGAGGCACCAGTGCCTATTGATAGGATTTGATATCAATAGCTATCGATTTCATACCCTACAATAGGTATGGAATTCAACAGGCATTGATGCCGCTCGATATTGAGAGGATTTAATATTGATACTGTTTGATGCCTACCAAGAGCAAAATTGGCATGGCGCAAAAGCACTAGATGTCTGTCAAGATCAAGAGGCATTGATGGCTATCAGCTAGAATCGATATCCACCAATCCCTATCAGTATTGATCCCTCTGGATATTGCTCCCTATGGATAGGTATAGAAATTGAAAGGCATCGATGCCCATGATATTTATAGTTGTCATTTCCCACCTATAGTGTGGCAATGTGCTTGTGGAGGGATCCTGAATTGCTGCATCTTCTCAGTCTCATTTTAATGCAGTTCTGATTCATGAATATACAACTAGACAGAACAAAATAAATCTGTGCAAGTCACATGAGACTTTTTCAGGTATAAGTAATAAAACATGCTGGTCATTTCCTGTTCAAATGACAAAGCAGCACTTAAGGCAGTTCTCCCATGAAATATCCTTTCTTTTTTAGCTCTGAATACAAAATCAGTCTTTAAATTCACATAGGAAATGGTGTATTGGCTAGAATGGCAAATCAGATTTGTGCATGTCAAAAAACAACAATCCTAGCAGAAAAGCAGACAGAAGGACTGCTGAAGAGAATAGTAAAAAGTCTTCTTTAACTGAAGTGAGATCTCCAAATTAATACAAAACCACATCTCTATTTGAAAACACTACTAGATAATATAATGCATGTACAAGTAAACTGCAATAAAGCATTAAAATTTGTGACATGCTAATAGGAAATAGAGGCATTAATAAAGAAATGACCTAAGCAATTAAGTTTTTAAAATTAATTTCTTTTGCATGACTATATTTGAACTTGTACATTAATAATTGATACAGTTTTCCAGTAAGTCCATAAGCATGTGCTTTGGATATCTGAAAGCAGCTAAGAGTTAACTACTTATGAAATATAAACACAAATAAACTGCAACATCTTAATTTAAATTCTTATCTATGGTCAAGACCACCATAGTAAACTGGAGGGGAACACAAGAGTAGTTTTTATAGTCTCTTTATCCTGAGCACACCAAGAGCCAGTCTAATTCCCAGTTACTTTAAATTACACCTGTTGGCAAAGACCCACAAGGAGACATTATGGCAGGTAGGACTGCCAGTGTGGGAAATTCCAGCTACTACTCTTTCCTCTGACATGTGTGTCTTAGAAGAAAGCAGATTATAGAAAAGCAAGGTTACAACTGATCATCTTTGCTAAACTCAGCTAGTTTCTTCTCTTGTGTCACAGGAATGCTACCCCCATGAACCTCCATTTTTGGACAGCCCTCAGACATTACCTGGCGATACTCTGGCACATGGGATCCTTGTAGAAGCCCACAAGCAGATATGATATGACAGAGATTGTTCAAAGAGAAAACCAGTGAATTGTCCCCTATGAAACCATTAAATACTAAGAAACTAAAATTAAGCTTTTGATTTGCCAGTGCTTTGCACTTTGGTGTAATCACTTACACCCATATAAATCCAACAGAATGGTAACATTTGCCTCCAAATTGCATGGCACAGATTTCTACAAAGCCTGCAATATTACTGTAAGAAGCTAAATTTTGATTTGGAAACAGTATATTAGAAATTAAAAGCTTTTGTATATGTACACACAAATTACAATAGAATGATCGATCACAAGTTTTATAGATGTTGCTTTGCAGGATACAGTGTACAGTGAAAATTTCATCATTTACCAGTAATAAAAATGCATTTAGATATTAACCATTAATATGCCAACTATTTGTTCTCTTTTGGAACTGTCAATCTGCAAATTGGGACAACGTGAAAAAACTTTCACATACAATTAAGACTTAAATTTCTAAAAAATAAAAATGCTGCCTAAATGGAACTAGATAAAAAATTCATGATTAATCTTTGGTATGTGCCTGTGTCGTGCAAGGAGATCACTGTTCAGGTTTTATACCTCAAATGATCAGCCTTGTATCTCAATTCCTACTTAAGCAGGGAGTTTTGTGCCTTGTGCTCATCCATACCACAGAGCAGCTTCAGGACTGTTTCCATTTACGCCCAGGGCACGTTAAGATTCTAGTTACTACTCTCAGTGCTCCTCTGCTACTGGTGACAGTACTGCAACTTAGTTACATGTCAGAGCTCATGAATGCAATTCATGGTGTGACAGCTTGCTCACTGCATGGCACAGGGCAAGCTGTTTTCTTTCTGAGTGCCCTTTTGGCATCCCCAGAGAACAGTAAGGATTAACTAATAATTCCAGAATGCTCTTGGAAACTTATTTAGGTTGGCTTCTAATGGCACAATAAGGATCTGGCACCTCCTGATCTCTTGTAGGGAACTGGCCTGACTTACAGTATTCTGAGGCATTTTCTGAAAAAGCTCTGGAAAAAACTGCTTAAAATTAAACATTTTTTCCCACACCAAATCCATGCATTTCCATAATTGCTCAAGTCCTGATTACTATAATTATTTTCTATTCATTTTGAAATACTGTTATGATAGTTCAGACTTATTAACTTGTAGCAAGTATCTGAAAGTGCAAAGCTATTTTAGTACATGAAGCCCAAAATATTTAAAAATTATTGTTTGTAAAACCTCTTTTGTCCTTTGAAAGTCAAAAATGTTTCCTCAAATAGAAAGGAAAGAACTATTCTTAGAAGACATCACAAGGAAAAGAAAAGCTCATGTTCTCAGACTCAAAGCCATAGCCAAAAGAACAAGAATAACCTTAAAATAGTCTGGTGTCAGACTCTAAACTCACCTTATGCCTCTTACCACTGTCTTGTGGGCATACAGGAGACAAACATATCTGATTCTGTTTGTAAAAAGGATGCATTTAATCCTACTCTATGCATATCTAACCCAGTACTAAGCATAGTGAGAGAAGAAAAAGCAGCTGTATCTGCTTCCTTTGTCCTATACTAGGACAGTGAGATATTCCAAGCCACAAATGTGTCAGTTAAACTAAGTTCTCTGTTAGTTTCACACAACATTCCCTGAGGGATCAGATCTATTATTTTTCTAAACAAGCCCTAAAATTAAGGTTCACTATGATAATCAAAGCTTCACTGACAAAAACTGAAGTCTAAGAAGCTAGGCCTGTTTTTTTTTAAAAAAACACCTCTGGGTCAATAAGAAAAAAACACCTTTTATTCTGATTCAACACAACCTATTTTACAGCTGTTGTTTATCAGCTCAAGTGCACTTTTATGAGCCTGAATACAATATGAAAGTACTTGATGTATTTTACAGAACATGGCATTATTGACATTTCAATATATTAGAGGCTGAGGGAGAAATGCATATTGATGCTAGCAGAGTTGTTCCAAAAAAGGAAGGAATAAGAAACCATTAAAGATTTTATTAGATACTTTCTGAATGTTGGATTACCCAGCTGTAACAGTGATATAAGGACATGTTTCCCAGCTTTCACATTTCTCAGGGTATTTTCTGCATTCCATTCAATGCAAATACGTATTTTACCAGACAAGACAACTTGGCTGCTTTTACCCACAGTCAACTACTTCTGAAAACCCTTTGGTGAAATCTTGAGCCCAATAAGATGAACAGCATTTCCTCTCGACTTCAATAGAGTCAGATTTCATTTTTGTTCTTGTTAAAGAACTACAGAGATGTATATGCTCATGAAATAAATCACCTTGAAAATTTGGGTGTATTTCCCTGAAAGATAATTTAGTCCAAATAAAATTAAGACTTCTTTACAACCACCACTACTACTGCTGGCTTTTTTAAAATCAATATTAGAATGACAACTACTTAAAAAGAAACATTATGCTTAATTTGCTCATTCGCAGTACTGTCAAGCAGGACACTGAGTAGATACAGTTATCAGCAGTAAAAACTAAGTAGAAAACAAAATTAGAGCTGCAACACTAGAATGAGAGATAGTCAACATCCTAAGGTTGATTATGGACTTCTGTTTGCTCTTCATATGATTAATATAATAAAATGGCCTAAGGAAAGAAAACTCAATGAGGAACATTTTATTTATCACTTATGTACACTATACTACTAAATAGCATCATTGTAAGTCAGGCTAAAATTGTTTATGCATTAGGAGACCTTAAGTTTTGAGTCCAGACCTCACTATTTCATAACACAGAGCAACTGCCTGCCATGCCAGCAGCCTAACTGCAAGTACACAAGATGGTTGGAGCTTATTCCTGTTGTACTTATGTGTAGTAGCAGCCATATCCTTACATTTTGCCTCTTAAGAAAGCGAGTTGTCAGTGCAGTACTCAAGCTTTTGAAGAGAAAGAAACTTCTTTAAAGCTTTAAGCTATGCCATTTTGAAAAGCATCTGCTCCAGCATCTCACTCCTCTGTGAGATAACTCACATCACCAGAACTTTCCATCTTATTAAAAACATGTGAAACTATGTTAATTATCTACCCAGATAAGAAGAAAGTCTTAGTGCACCAATTAAAGAGATAAGAAACCTGTAGCAAAATACAAGTTAAAAGTAGAGAAAAAAACATGCAAAAAAGACAATTTCCTTCAGCCCCTTCCCCTCAGTGTAAATTTGTCTTTGGGAAGAAGGACCTGAACTAATCCCATAAACTGTGACTCTACCAACAGGCCAGGCTGCCATTTTAAAGACACAGAGAGCCCAAACATGACAAGATACTTTTGGACCACAGTTTTTCCTCAAGTTTCTTCCTGCTGGCAGAGCCATGTGAGAGGGAGTCACAAGCCTCCTGGCCTGGGTTACCCACAGTGCCACAGACACTACCAGGCGGCAGCAAGCCCCTCAGGGCAGCAGCAGCGGGGCTGGGAAACGCGGACAAGGCCTGCCCACGGCTCCCCCCGCAGAAAGCCCCTCAGCTACCACAGCGGCCGAGCACCCACCAGCAGCGCAGGCCGCACGCGCAGCGCCCTATTCCCGCCCGCTGCCTCCGCACCCGGCTCCCGCCCAGCCTTTTTATGCCCCCTGCTGAGCCCTGATTGGCTACCGCCACCCCCCCCCGGCTTTCTAAACCCCGCGGCGCCCGCGTGCCGGCTGCCTCTGTAATGGTCGCTGCGCGTGGCTGCCGCCCCGCCCCGCCCGTAGGTGGGCGAGGGCCGCGGCGGGGCGGGCTGGGCTGGGCTGGGCTGGGCTGGGGGGCGGCGCTGAGGGGGCTCGGGGTACGGCCGTAGGGTAGGGAAGTAGTGTGGAGCTCAGAGGTGCCGTGTCCCAGCTGCCCTGAGGGGGCGAGAAAGTGGGGGTGGGAGATAAAGCAGGGCTTGTGGGCAAGTGCAGAGCCAAGAAATGCCCCTTTTCCCCCAGGAAGTGCCCACGGGGCGGGTGCTGCCCCGGGGAGGATGGGGCAGAGGTGGGCCTCAGGTGCTGGGGGACACGTGAGGCCTCCGTCCCGGGCGGTGAGCCCCAGCTCGGCTGCGGTGTGGAGGAGGTGAGTGAGGTGCCGTGACTCTGAGGGCTGCGCAGGGAGGGTGTATGGAGATCAAAGCCAGCCCTGTGGAGAAGGAAAAGGAGACCGGGCTGAAGCAAGATGGCTGTTCTTATGGTGCGAGCAAAATGGACCGTTTAACCCATGATAATGTGCAACAACATGAAAAAGTTCTGCTATAGCAGAAGCTCTGCAGAAGCTTTGGATATTTGATACTAACACAGTCAAAAGACCCTGCAGCTTCCTCACATTTGCTTGGCTTCTCTTGAAAGTTGACATTAACAATGTATTTATGCCATATTTGTTGTGACAGCATAGGTGTCTTGCCCAGTGTATGCTAAAAGCTTATTGAGTATGACAGCAGATCAAGCAATGTAACCATTTAATTAGGCAAAGTGACTTTCCTTCTCTTTTCCTTTCCCATCTCCTACAGCAAATGCTGCAAAATTCCTACTTTCTACATAGAGATCAAGAGTATCACTACAATTTATGTAATTTGCTGGTTTATCAATGAAACTCTGCAAAGATACAAAGATACCAATGTTATAGGAAGGGGAGGGACTTGGTTATAAACATGACCTTGTTCTTTCTTGGCCTGCTCTTTTCTTAGGTCCCTTATTAATAAAATATACTGTACTTTTTGTTTTTTTCCACATTGTCTGTCTTTTCCCCCTTTTGTATTTTGGTAGTTTCTGTGAAGTAACTATTGACTTCAAATATGAAATGAGTAGTTTACTGATTTCTACCCCACCAATGCACTAAAATTTAAGTGAAGGTTAAAGAGTATTTACCCATGACACTTCCCCTATTTACTGAGAGACTGAGTGCCCTCCCTGCTCAGGCATAGTTACACTGATCCCTAAATCCACGGTATATTCTTCCCACAGAAGGAATTCTACTTTTCTGGTCTCATTTACAAATACATATGGGAAATTGGTTTCTTCTCAGCACATTTTTTTTCTGAGTGTAACTGCTGGCTGAGGTAGACTTCTTATTTACCTGGACGATGAGGATCTGAATTTCATTTCTGAAACAGTAATGGTCACGCGTTTTTTCATATCCTTAAAGCTGACAACATTAAATATTTCACTGATAATTTTTCTTGGAAAAATTTCTAAGCACACACGTTTGAGGGAAGAAAAAAAATCCTCTACAGTTTCTGGAATGTTGACTGTGCTTTTGCTTTGGGTGATAAGTTTGAAACATTTCTATTTTTTCATTCCCTAGAAAGTCACTGCGCTGGAACAGACTTCTGAGACGTAATTAAAGGTAATAGCTTCAAATCCACTGAAACTCTTAAGTGTTTGTTACACATTCTTAGTTATCCATAATTGAATAGGCAGTTAAGATTTTAGTCAATTTGTCTGAAAGTATTTCAGTTCATTGGCTTTATAAAATCTCCTGGGTCAGTCATTACATTACATTTACTGCATACCTTCCCCCATCCTTTCATTTTCCAGTTGATGTTCAAGCGCTTAGGACATGAACTACCTATATCTTGGTTTTGTTTACATACAGTTAAGTCTCAATCAAGGCCCTGATCTTGAAAACATTTGTGTTAATTTTAGGCATTAAATTTAGTAGGATAATTCATGTGAGTAAATAGTTTCACAATCAATTTTGTCCAAGAGGATAGTGATGAAATGAAACTTGTAATCTAATACAAGATACTCCTTTTTTTCTGTGAATATAAATTTCATGGGGGAAACACTGCTTTTTTTATCCTTTAAAGAGATAGTCAAAATGCTGAGATTTATTAAAGGGAATTTGTCAGGACATCATTTATGAATTGATACTGTGACAACATAAGGAATCAAGCCTGTAATTTGTGTTGATAACCCTTGGCTTTTTCTAAGACCACTCGCTTCAAGTTAAACCTCTAAATTTCACTATATTTCTGCATTCAGTTTGGACAAAGAAACAACATTATTCTTTGAATTCCATTTTTTGCTTTTAATGAGCTAGTAAATGTGGTTGTGTGGCTTCTGATACTGAGTATTAATTCTTGCTTTACATATCTGTGCGTACATATCTTGGGTGTACACAAATCTGCTGTAGCCTAGTTACTCTTATATCCATATGGAATTGAACTGAGATTATTATACATTTATATTATATGTTATATATGTTTGAAGGTATTGGAAGTGAGGGCTGCGGAATTCAATCTTAAAATTTTTTCATGTCAGCATTGTTGATCTAGATTATTCTGTAATTTGTCCCAGAGGTAAGCAGATGCAAAGTTATCTGATACTCAGATTTCAGTTAATCTAGCATCGGTGTGCCCTTTTACCACCCAGTAAAGGGTCTTTCCCAGGCTTTTGTGACTTTGCCATCTGAAGGGGGCATCAGCTACCTACTGTGGCTTTTTTGTTGTTGAAGTGCCTTTTTATTGTTAAAGCAGATGAAAAGGATTCAATACTCAGCTGTTGCTGTTTCATTACCTGATGCATTTGCCTGACAAAAAATTGCTGAGCCATCCTAGAAAATTTCTTACCATTACCATCTTGACAGCAGTATAATGTTTTGATCTAGATTAGTGGCTCATGATGGTTGCTATTAAAACTTCTGCATTCCCTGACAACTATATTTCAGTGACTTTTCCGTGGGAAAATTAAGGAGTTGATATCAAAGGTGAATTGTGATACTTTGTGAAGTTAGGGTTAGATGTTTCTCTCTACTTGGTCATTTTTGTCCTTTTACAAAAAGCATACCTTTATTTTTTATCATTTAGTTTACTCAAGCAGTTGAGTCTGAGAACTCAATCATTTGGCACCTGAGAACTATTTTATGTTATAAAGGCAAAATAATTCAATTGAGCTAACTAAATAAACCTTAAAATACAGGATATATTTATTCCTTACAGAGATCATTCCTTGAAATCTTTAATTGGCACGAGGCAACAGTGTATGAGCAAGTGGTGATGATAACCCATTCTCACTCAGACTGCTTCTAGGGAACTGCCCCAAGGCTGCAGCAGTAACTTTCCCCAGCACTGGGAGTAGTTCTTAATTAACTGTGCTCTGTTTCTGTTTGACCTCACTTTGGACTTACCTAGACACCAGATTCCATTATGTACCTTGTGTTGCTGGCAAACTTCCATCATACCTTTGGGTTTGATTGAGATGAGGAGCAGCAATAGGCCAAGCAACTGGGCAGAACAGACCTAATCAGAAATGTGAATTATGATTCACTTTTATAATTGAATGGAACAGAGATGTTCCCAGTTCTTCCATATGCTATATCCTCATTTAAAAATAATACAAGTGAAACAAATGCATAGATGCAGTTAAGCAGGAAGATGATTTTGAAAAAAAGTCACAAAAACTTGATTATGCACTGACTAAATAGAACTTTCTTCCTCACTTATTTTGGCCTTAGCTGATTTTTAGGATTCAATGAAAAACATTCTCAAATCTAGTCACAATGAGTTGCCTTTGAAATGTCTGAACTATAATTTTGCCTGTTAAACATTCCTTTACGCAAAAACTAGAGCTTTCTGCATTATTTCCTCAATAGATAGTTCTTTGCGGACGGTGCTGTGCTAACATGTCTATGTTGCTTCCAGAGCTTAGCTGATCCTGGGAAATTCTTAGCCATGCTTACCCAAGTTTGAGCTAGCTCATTCCTTATGGAGGTAAGCTGAAGTAGCTGCATAACTGGCACTAGTAATCAGTAATCTAAATAAATTGCCTGCAGACCTTTGCTCATGAAAGTTGACAGCTCTAGGGCTAATGCTTTTCATTTAACCAAATCTTGCAGTCTTGAGGTAAATGAGCCTCCCATGAAACTAATGACAATTTTATCTGAACAAATTTGGGCATACTTTTGATAGCACAGGGAGACAGTGAAACATTGGCTAACAGCTGGACAAGTTTAGATACCCATGGCAGTAGCCAGTCTGAAAATTCGTTGGATCGATCACAGTGCATAGAAGTCAAAAGACTCTGTAACCTGTTGTTCCTCTCCTTCCCCCGTCCCAATCCAACCAGTTCTCATGTGTTCGACACTAAACACTGCACAAATTACTGTTGAAGCTACCATGCGCAGCTCAAACACTTGCATGCCTGCAGTACCATGCAGTTGTGACCCAATAATTTCATGGCTATCACAAGAATTATTATGCAATTGTTTCACTTGCAAAAATACTCATTTTTTGCATGACTTCAGGTATAAAAATGAAATGGAATTCTTTCATTAGCAGCATACTTCTTGGGAGGCTGCATGGTGAATCCAGCTATCAATCACAAAAATAAATAAGCATTTTTAGCTATACCTACCCAAATTAAGAGTCACTTCAGGAAAGTCAAAGGAGTTTCATTAGAATCAAATTAGCTCTCTACAGGACAATTATAGTGGTTGCTCTGGTACATTGAGACAAAGAAGAATACCTATCACTCTTTGTCTAACACTCAGGACAAAATAACAGCACCGATGTTATTTTCCTGTTCAGTATAATGGTGTAAGTCAGGAAGTATTCTTCCCCCGCTGAAGTGTGGACCGGAACAATTAACAGCTATTCTTTTCTCCCCCTGCCCTATGAGAAACCACATAAAATTTTCTTTCAGCTTGCTGGCCCACTTGGTGATTATTTAGATTGTTTTTTTGTTGCAAGTCTTAAAGGTCAAACACCATCAATTTTAAAAAGTTCAGCGATCCATCTTCCTATTGCTAAACTAAACACCCCCCCCCAAAAAAAAAAAAAAAAAAACACAAAAAACAGTTCATGTAAGTTAAGTTGGAACCAGCATCCCAAGTCCACACCTCACCCACAAGGTAGACTTTATCACCATCAGTGGTTTGTTCTGCTTTCAAAGTAAGATTTAGGAAATGCAATTCAAACAGTAGCTAAAGTTATGCTGAAATTATCCTCCTCTTTCTTCTTTAGAAGGAGCATCAGGGAAATAATGTCAAGTTGGATTTATAGAATTTTTGTTCCACTTGCAGATGACTTCAACTCTTCAATAAAAATCTCTAGTCCTTCCTGACCTGTCAGTGCCCTTAATTTCAGTGAATATTTTAAGCATGTGAAACTGGTGGAAGATCACACAGAAAGGTAGCTAGGAAGGAAAATAGAATTGAAAATGACCTTTTTCTAGGGGAAGTTTTTTCAGACACTAATTTTGACTGAGTTTGGGCAAGTTCTACTGTACTAGTTTGAGTTTTCACATACAAATTAATGAAGCTGTGCTGATTTACAGAAGTGATAGCCCTGCCTGTAGTGCAGCTGTGAACTCCTTAGAGCTTTAATTGATTTCTCCAGACATTAAAAAACAGAAGAGGTTAACATGTTGCTTCTTTAAGTTTTGCATATAGTCAGCAAACGTCAGTTCAAAATTATTTTAAATGTCACTTACTGAAATCATTGGCTATGTGTGTTTGTGTGAGTGATAAGCTTTGCTTTCATGAACTACCCTCCAGATAGTCCCTGAGCTGTCACCTTGATACCTATTGCTCTTCTTGCTCCTCACAGCAGCCATAATTTTTGCCAGTCCATTTCCTCAAATTAATCATATTGACCCAGCACTGGCTCTCTCACTGCACCCTGCATTTTACTCATGATCTGCTACCTTCTCTCACTTCCTCAACACCCCTAGTAGTCTGATGACTGATAACTGAGAATGTTGTAAATATACAGGCTTTTTGATGTAGCAATGGGTGTTGTGGCTTCCCATTTGAAATTTGTTCTTTTCTAGAATGTTCTATTTTCATGGCAATAGCCTACACAGCGGTGCATTTTTCACTTGTCAAACTGCCAGAGGTTTTCTCAGTTTCAGAAATACTTTGCATCTTCACTAGCTGCTAGAACCTTTTCTCTGGCTTTAGACCCTCCCAAAGCTCAGGCAGAGGTTTTTCCCTGCCATCATCATGTAATCTTTTTCCCTTGATTTGTAATCATTACCTTGTCAGCTTCTCCTTGTACTCACTATTTAGATGATGAAAGTGAGATATTGTTTAATCAATGAGAAACACTGGTTTATATTCCAGTTTGGGACTGACCTGATTTTTTTCATGTCTTGGTGGTCAAAGCCAATTAAATTCTCTAAATTGGTATGTTCCACCAGTAGCAGAGAATAACTCAATTCTTTTAAGTGATGCACCTCTACTGAAGGAGGCTTCAGATACAAATTTAACTTATGTGGAAGCTGAGAAGATACTGAGCCCAGTGTATGTGGGAAGTTGTTACTGTGTGGTCTTGGACAGATTGATCTGAGTGAACCCTGTGTTCTCTCCTAACCTGTAAGCTGAACGTATAGTACCCTGGCTACAAGATTAATAGAGTTTTTTGCTGGACAAGATTGAGTCCAAATGAAAGTATGAGGTTACTGGATCATGAAGCTGTGTTGTGCATGTGTTTATGAAGCAGATTGACTGGTAGTTTACCACTGAGGAGCCTATGGTTATGAGAGCATTTCAAAGTCTGCAGCTATTTTGTGGATATGCTGCTCTGAATAGTCTGACATCCTCCTTTTTATTTACTGGCTCTTCATATGCTACACAGGTCTTTCTTAGATGTAATTCTAGCGCTTGGATTTTAGGAGCAGAACTTTCAATTTGCAATTGAAAAATACTGATTTTTCATGTAATTCTCTTAGTTTGCGCCAGATTTCCAGACATGCCTCTAACCTACCTTGCTATAGAAATAAGAGTAGTAGAGGACTGAAAAAAAATGGGAAATGTTGGATACTGTTAGTTACAAATAATAATGTATAATATAATGTATTGAAAATTTAATGTACCTAACCTATTCTTAACTGTCATTGTTTCTGAAATAAAAGTATTTATGTGTAACTATTGCACAGGCTGTGAGAAATTAGTATAAGTAAAATAAAAGTGATATTTGGATTATAGCATTAAATCTGCACTTAGGAAATGACTGCAATATCTGACATTTTGTTATGTTATTTATTAGAAAACACTCATTTTTAACAAGTCAGTCAAAGATAAAATTCATACTATCTCTTTCTCCAAATAATATATGGGTGATTAACTTCTTGCTAGGGTTGTCATCAGTTATCCTGACTTACTAAAATATTCCTAAATTAAGAATAACTGAAATGAAGTGTGATGTGAGTTCTGAAAAGATATTCATAATTAGCCAAAAAATTTTTAGTTCCACAATATGCTCTGCTTTTAAACAGTTGGTGGTAAGTGTTCAGTGAGAGGCTAGATATGAACCGAGGAAAAGGAAATGTCAGGTCATGTAATGGCTCTGTCAGGGTGAACCAGCATGATGAGGGATTATATTTAAAGGCAGTGACTTGGCTTAGAGATGACTAAGGAACCTTTATGCACTGTTTCCTGAGCAAGGAGACAAATTCATAAATCAAGTGCAAGGAGAGGTTGTTCAATCCAGATATACTGACAAAAGACAGAAAATGTACTATGGATATACAAATCCCATTTTAGAAAGATCTGTCTTCATGATTGAAGATTCTAGTGTTCTCATGGTACCTGCTTATTTCTCCAGTCCTCAGGAATAGTGCCTTTTAGAGATTTCAAAAGCCAGGAAAAGTATAAAGGCCCTATAGGACATATTTCATCAACAGTGAAGTTAGCAAAGCTGTTAAGTTAGTACTTAGTTATTTATACGTTTGTATTAGGTTGCACATGAAAGCATGAAGTCAACCTTTTTTCTAAACTTTGTTCACAGTTTTGTAGGACACATACAGGCCTTCCTAATATTTGTTTACAACTCAGGGCAAAACTTTGACCCTAAATCCCCATTAAGTCCGTAAACTCTTTTTTTTCCCCCCATAAAACAAGGGACAAGTGTTTCCATGTGAAAAAAAGATGCAGTTATGTCATCACAAAATGACAGATAGCAATTATCAACAATACAATTGTTGTCATTGTATCTCACGGACAACTTATAATTATTTTCTAGGATATTTGCATTTTCTAATGATATGTAGCATAAATGAAAATTTTGAACTATCTTCAGGCAGAATAATAACTAAATATTTTTAATAAAAAGGATGGATTCCATGGTTCCAGCTGTAATGGAAACCAGGGTATAAAAGTTCTGCAAAAAAAAAAAGAAACAAAACTGTTTATTACTTCACCAGTGAACTCTTCTTTCACGTAAGGAGAAATATGAAATTTGTACAAAGGATTCTAGAATCCCAATTATGTCCAGCTAGCCTGTTATTGACATATCT
Source organism: Apteryx rowi (assembly GCF_003343035.1). Classification (NCBI taxonomy): domain Eukaryota; kingdom Metazoa; phylum Chordata; class Aves; order Apterygiformes; family Apterygidae; genus Apteryx; species Apteryx rowi. The sequence goes on along the minus strand of NW_020447752.1, from coordinate 3,643,920 downwards.
TTATTTGAAAAAGTGATTTATTAGTATAAAAGAAGTCTGATACTTGGAATTCAGTCTGTTATTTTGCCACAAATAAAACCATGCTTTGGAAGATAACTTAACCTTTCTGTTACCCATGATCTAACCGAGGCAGTTAATATGCAGCCCTCAGATTTCTGTGAGCTGAACTTTTAGTAAAGGAATGTAATTCTTTCAAGTCATCTTAATCATCACATTTTTATTTCCTTACCTTTTTTTCCCATAAAGATTTCATTTCAATTAACAGTTCAGTAAACTTGTCATTGCCTTCTTGAAGGACATGTTCAATACAATTATAAATTAGATAGGTTCTCATTTTTCCAGTTAATTTTTTTCTAGATTGTTGCCTAATGAAAAGAAGTTGACAGAGGATTCTCTTACTATAATCTTTCATTAGGAGAACTCATATTTAGTGTGTCTTAGGGTTTAATGTTACCATTCATTAAAATAACATTTTGAATACCTGTAATTGCAACAGGAATCATATCAAAATTAGAACTGTGGAACTGTTTCCAGAACCTGTGTGAAGGGCTTTTGCTTATAATTCACTGTGGAGCTGAACATGAGCTGCTGGTCTGGAAATACACTGGCAACAGTGAGATCTTCACTATTCAGACATGGATCTTAAGGCACACCCTAAAATTAAAGGATCAGCAAGCTTTTGCATAGTTTAAAGGATTAGTAATGGATATGATCTTTTCTCTTTAGGCTTCTGCCCAGCTAAGATGGAGTTTTAAACTCATCAAAAACACTTTTTACTTTATTTTAAAATAGTATGTGGTACTCAGTGGTCCAGCAAGCCCAATATGCTGTTTTTGCATGGGTGGCTGTCTAAGAAAAAGGGCAAGTGTATAGAGCTGCTGCTTCAGAATATTCTCTCAGCCTTCAAAATACGTGGCTCAAGAACTTTCTGGTGGTTTGGCTATATTTGGCTGTGAATTTCTCTTCTATGAATTTACGTGTTGCCTCCTGAACATATGTAAACTGTCAACATCTGCAACATCCTGTGGCAAGGAGATCAACAGCTTACTGATTGTCTGAAGAATCTCTTGTTGTTTGTTGCAAACCTGCACTTACCAATTCATTTGCCTCTCTAGCTCACGTCTGGGAGTATATAGAGAACAACTGATTCCTATTCACCCTCTCTGGGCTGCTTTTAATAGACCTCTTATTATATTTCCCCTTAGGTCATCTCTTTCCCGGATGAGTAATCTTAGTCTGTTCAGTCACTTCTCATATAAAAGCCTTTCCAAACCTTTGATTGTTCTTTTTGCCCCTTCTCCAAACCTTTTCTGATTCTGTCATATTTTTTAAGATGAAGGGACCAGAACTGTGAACTGCCTTCATAATTTTCACTAGCCAACCTCTCTGCTAGTTTCTGAGGAAAAGTAAATGACTAAATTGGTGAAGAATCTTGACTATCCAGAGGTGCTCTGGAGATAACTATCAGGGTGTTTTTTACTGTCTTATTGTTCAGTGCTACGAATAAAAAAGGGTGTAATTCTCAGGATGTCTATGCTTGGAATATGCACAAAATAGGAGTATTGCATATATCTTTGGTGTTCTGGGTTAATTGCGTGTAGACTGCTAGTTGGGGCCATCATTTTACTGCTTGGGAAGACTAACCCTCTTGAAACATGGAATAACTTCCAAGTATGTGATTGGAAAAATCCTTGTTAGTAACTGGAATACAGGAATAAAGGTAAAATAAGAAGTGATCCCACACTTCATTACGGGTTTCTCCGTTGGCTTCACTGAGATTACTGAATATAATTTTAACCTGTTCCAAGGCTCATTAAAATGAGCAGAAAAGTTACATTGACTTCATTTTGTGCATTGGGGCCAGTGTGTGGGACAAATCTAAAAGCTCCAGGAAGGAACAGGAATGTTTCCTTTGAGAATCACCCAGTTCAATTATTCTAGAACTTCCTCAGTATATGTTCTGATCTTAAATAGGTGACAATATGCCCACACAGTATCTTGAAAAAAAAGAAAAGTGGGAAAAATTCTGAAGAAAGCTCAAAGAGATAAAAATAGTAGAAGATAAAATGAGGATTTAGCAGTAAAGCCTTATTCTTCTGACTTGCATTCCTAATAAACCATTTGCTGCAAATAAGATCTCAAGATAATTTCTATTTATTGTCAAAAAAGCATTACAGTGTGCTGTCTGGAAGAAAAATTTTAGTTTTGTAAGTGAGCTGTGGAATATATATGGAATATACTATGAGAAATGAGAAATATGTACCTTTTAAAAAACTAGTGTGGTGGAGGCTTTTTGTTTAGACTGCTAATCTAGTTCTTAACATCTCTGTGTAGTCTTAAGGATTCTCAAAAAGGTGTGGCACTGTCTGGAAAAGAACACAAATGCTCATTTATTGCTGCTCTTGGTTAACAAATTGTTTGAAATTTATCCAACTAATAGTGGCTTTCAGTGTGTTAAGACATTGTAGGGGCAGATAACAATAAAAGACATTTCCTACTGTGAGGAATTTACCTTGGAGGTCTCTATTTTGTCTGTATCTTCTTTCCTTACGGATAGTTCAAGTAAAGAAAAATGGGCTGTGACATTACATTGCAGCTGGAGAACAAAACTTACAGCAAATCTTTTTTGAGTACACGGACTCATTGGTGATATACCTCCCAGTACAGCCCCCCTATGCAAGCTCTCTTTTTTGCCATGACCTTGTCAGATGTACTCTGTCTGGCACCAGGGTTCATAAAGGAGAGGACAGGGAAGTGTTGCAGTGTATAAACACAGACCTAGTTGTGGGGCAGTATGAGATAGAAACTAAGTGTATGAGTTTCATGCTCAATTCATGAGATTTTGTAAGTGTTTGGTAAGGCAGAAGTTGAGAGAGAAAACTGAGGCATATTTAGGAGAAGTGACTTGAAACAGCAATGAAAATAAAATAAAAAATACTCAGTGACAGAGTCCAGAATCAAGACCAGTCTACACAAACAAGTGAATGCCCTTGGTCATGCTTTTTTGCTGCTGCAGAGACAAAGATTCTTTTCCATGCCTGCAGGGAAAAGGGAAAGATAAAATGGGTGTAAAATGCAGCAAAGAGACTTGGATGTCTTTTCTGATGAGTAAGCTGGTAGTAAGGATAATGCCCTGAAGTGAATTGCCTAGGGAGGTTGCATAGGGTCCATCATTAGAGATCTGTAAGAAGAGGTTGGACAAACATCTGTGAGGAATGACCTATATATCCTACATTAGGGAAGGTGCATGTATTAAATTTTTGTATCTTTATAATTTTAGTATTCAGAAATGTCCTTGAAATTAAAAGTCATAAAAGTTCTCAAGAAATTATTTAACTTGGAAAACAGCAGGAAAAAGGTTTTGTTTTATTGTTTCCCAACCAGTTGCCCTCTCTCCCAGACTAATCTACAACTTTATAAAGCAAAGGATTAACATATTTGTTTTCCACGTAAAATAGTTTTTAGTAAAATAGACTTTCATAAGAAATTCATCATACAAACTGCAAGTCTTCCCTTTTGGTTTGTATAGTAAGTGTCTGAAACCACATACTCATAGAATCCCCTAGGCTGCTAATCTGAAGCCGTATGTGTGCTGTAGTGCGGATTTCAGTATGAGGAGAGAGAAGCGAAGATAGGTAGTTTAGCAGAAACTTACCTGTATCTGCTAGCATCTCTTTGGATTTTTGGAAAAGGACTGTAGGTAGGGTGACTGATGACAAAGGGACCAGTTTGCTGAATTAAGAATTCTTGAGAAAGGATGCTCAGATTTTATTTGGCAGTAGGAGTATGAGTAATGCCATCTAGATACTTTAACAGAGCCTATGATACTAGAACCTCAATCAGATTCTAAAAATTATTTAATATGAATAAAATATTTATTTTCTCCTTGTATAATAGATGAGATAGCTTAAAATAGTTGCCATGTGAATAAACCCCTCTAGCTCAACAGCAAAATGCTCAAGTTGTCATCATGTTTCTGTGTATGAGACATGACTGAATCAGTTCTGCTTAATTCAACCGTAATAATAAAATCATAAGACTCCTGGGGATTTCTGTTATCCCCAAGAAGGGCACCCCAACATATGCAGAAATATTCACCATAGCAATACACTCCAGGCTCATGCTCATAGAAACGTGTAATTTTGGATATTGTCCTCAAATACAGTCCTAACTCCCTTTTCTGCAGTATGTGCCAAATCCTAGTTCAAGTGTCTGATGTATTGTGTAAAGTCAAAGCAGGGGATATTAAGCCATATAATAGATCCAAACCGTTCAGTGGAGCTGATCAGCACCAGTTGAGAGACTGGCCCATGCACAGAACAAATAGATGAGGAAAATTATGAGGTTACACCATTCCTGCAAGAAATGTGTCACTGAGAATGACCTATTATAGGTCATGTGTACTTGGCTGCATGATTATTTCATGCAATGGTATATGGATATTAGCTTTTTATTGTTGCTTATTAAAAATCTAAATTTGCAAAAAAAGGGAGGGGATTTGACTCTTGATGAAAGAATTCTGTGTCATAAGAGTAAGGCTGAATTAATTGCATGTATTATTAATAGTTAAGTAATCACAGTATTAATAATTAAATATTAAATAGGAGTTGAAATGAATCTTCTCCTAACCTCAAAGAAAAGTTGTTGGTAGAGATGCATCCGAATCAAGCACTTTAGAGGTAACTATCATGTCAGGCAATCCTCCTGTTTATCCAGTGGAGATGGTGCTTCCTGCCCCCTAAAACTGTTTGTATGCTGGCAGGCCCCGTGCAGCTGTGTTTTGCTGCACAAAGCACTTTCATTCTGGGAATGCTGTTCTGTGCGACCTGTGCAGGGGGGATGGATTTTTGTCTTTAAGGGATGGAAGAAAGTGCACCAGTTCTCCTAAACTAATTAGAAGTGTAGGAGGCACGAGGTGAATTTACATAATGCGGAGGGAGACTTTTTAGGTCGTGCCAGCCTGTGTGGACCTGTGCTGTTAAACTCATGTGGCAGAGTGCCAGGAGGAGCCTAAAAGCAGAGTGGCTCTCTTAGCCCAGTGCTGTGGCTGAACTATTCCCCATTCTGGTTCTATGTTGAATGCTGTTTTTTCAGCTGTCCTTGCACTGTGCTTTGTTGCTTGATGAAGACCTCATGGAGATCTGGTTTATAAACACAGATTCAAGAGTAGATGGTAGCTGCTTTAATAGAGCCTTCCAATGATGATTGGAACAAGGAAATGCAAAAGACTTTGCTTCACTTACGGGTCATAAACATTCTTAAGGTGCAAGTTCGTTCTTTGCTTCTGTGAATAGTACCCAATATGATGGGTTTGTGGTACATTGACTATAGGTGCTATAATAATACAAATAATCCAAGACACATTGCCTGAGCAATATTCCTAATTAGTCTCTTGGTGGATATTTTGAGTAAAAGGCAAGTTTTGCCAGTACATCTGTGTTTAGAAAAAGTTTTTTGTTGGTCCAACTTAGATCTTTGACAGATTAAGTCTTGTTGTAGTGGTTTAAGAGGATGTTGTCTCATCTGATCCTCCTGCAGAAGAGAAAGTGACCTCACTCTCAACTGTTGCAATGCAAAGCCTATCTTCTTAGTTTAAATGACTCTGAAGGCAGATTTGAAACAGGATGGGGTACAGAATGTTCCCGTTAGGTTTGCTGTAGTAGTCATGTCCTGTGTATGAAGTGAGGTGTACAGGAGGGGACAGTAACATGTAAAGTCACTACATCCAGGTTTGACAGGTCTTTTAGTGAGAATATCCAATGTCATACAACCTGTGCTGCGGTTGGTACACAAATTCTAAGTTCCTAGATCAGAACCAGGGACATCAGAGTGTCCAATCTATACCCAAAATCCTGCTGTGGCCTGTTCCAGCTTTTGTAGTGTTCCAGAGAAGTTCACAGACACAGTAGAATTTAGCTGCAAGTCTCTAGGTGTGATGAGGGGAACTTATTTACATTGGACCTTCAGGAATAAGAGATATAACAAGAATATACCTATAGGAATGAAAGTATTTTTCTGCAAAGGCAGTTTTTTTCTTTTTTGAAATTCAAGAAAATAATTGTAAGTTGCATAGCGTGGAGGAAGAAAGAGCTTGATATGAGGCTGCAAGATGTCTTCCACAGCAGTAAATTTCAGTACAGAAGATGGATTTATTTTAATAATTGCTTTTTCAATCAGTCAGACAGTAATCCTTGCTTTGTTTCAAATCATACTGTAGCTATGTGTCTGTGGACACAATTAAGCCCACTTGCCTTTCTGATGGAGAGCCTGATCAATTTAATGCCTTCTGGCAACATTATCAGCCAGCTGCTTTTTCTACCATATGGTGGACAGTATGCAGTATCTTTTTTAGATATGAAAATGTGCTCTCTGAACTGCTGGATCGGTGGCAGGATATCATTTGGCCAACTCTACAAAGTGAAAATCCACTTACGCTACAACAACTTTTTCATTGATAACAATGCTGTTATCTTAAATTAGAAAGCACTTGGGATCATATAGATCTATTAAATTTCCTGTTCCCTCGAAGTAGTCGATACATGGTTTTCTAAAGCTGTGCATTGAAGAAAAGTACCTGGTCAATAAATTTAGCCCAAGGTGAGTCAGTAGAAATATATTCAGTTCTTATTATTCTTTTGCCTGATGATTCAGCATAGTGCAGAATCTCTCTAGCCTGCTCTCCAACACATGTAGGAGTCTAATACTGTCCTTTAGCAGCTGAATTCTTTGAAATTTTAGGATCTTCATTCTATAGATTCTCTTGGAAGTATATTAAAGTATTAAAATTGTCAACACCCATTTTATGGAAATAATTTTATATGTTTACAACTATACTCCTCAGCATTCTCAGGTTTCAGTTACCTTTGGGCTTTCTCAGTTTTTTGCCTTATCATTCTAGACATGAACAAATGTTAGTTTTCAGCCATTTGGAACTGGTGCAAAGCATTGAGGCAGCACCAGAGCCTTGGATTTAAAGTAGTATTTACCAATTACCAGTTTGTTCAAGGGTTGGAAGCTATGTATGCTATAAACTTGCCAAAATTAATGTGCGAGATCCTCCTGCTAAATTAGAAAATGTACAAGAAAAACACAATGAAACCATTTATAATGGCCATCAAATTTAAGTAAATATAAATCAAGTTGAACATGCTCGAATCATGACTTCTGATATACTGAGAAAGTTTGACAATCTTACTTAGGCACAGTACTGAGGGAAGCCTTCTGTAAAGTTCTTGCCTGTCTCTAAGTTTCTTAAGCTTCTGGAGGATGTTCCAGATTTTGATTTGGATCTTTATGTAAATTAATCAGTTACCTATTATCCCAGGATAAATATTTGTGCTAGGAATAGATACTTGCATAAGGTATATGCACATGGTAAATCAATGCTATTATATTGTTTTCCCACACCAAATCTTAGTAATTGTGCAGAAGATTGTTTCTCTACTGCATCTTAATGATTTACTTTCTGACTCTGCTAGGGTACAAGATCTAATGATTATGCTGCTGGCCTCCCAGAAGATTTGTTGATAGGGTTACTTTATAAAAGAAAACAGCCTTCTATTTGAGACATGAACGCAAGCAGTCTATTAAAAGTAATTATCTCCATACAGCTTTGATTCAGTTGAACTGTGCTTTCAGTTGTAGATTATCAGTGATACACAAATAGTAACTATCTAGTACTTATTTTCATATGTCAACAAAATTTCTGGCAGGTTCAGAAGTGCAAAAATACCCTAAATATTTCTGTGTTGTTGGCCTGAATGAACAATGCAGCCCACACTGTTACAGCCTCTTTTAAGGTAGGTGCATGTGTGGTATGGTTTCTATAAAGAAGGCAAAAACCTTCTTTGCCTTTTTTGCCTTCTTGCATTACACCTGGTCCATAGTGCACAAACTTCTTCCGGCCCTGAATGGCACTATGGAATTCAAACCAGTCTCAGAGAAGGCTCATTTGTACTTTCAATTTGCTATTGATACTAAGTAAAGCTTTTCCACCCTGCTGCTTTAAGCAAGACCAGTATTAAATATTTAGGAACCTCCCATGAAGATAACACAGTTTGTCGGAAAAGAAGGTTCTCTCTCTTTGCAACAGTTAAATCCTTAAACATTAAATCCTTATTTTTCCAGCCCACACAAACTGAAACTATTACTAGTTGCTGATGCCCCACCCCCCCCAAAATCCCCACCCCCAAACCCCATTAGGCTTAGAAAGCATGTAAAATGTTATTTCTGCAGAGAAGAGCACTCAAATTTTTCCTGCCATAGGAACAAATAGCTTAGTGATCATCTACTCAGATGTGGCTGTTACAACATTTAATCCCAAACCTTCTTACATGCAGAACACACAATTTTAGATTAATAAATATTTCTTGACACACGCACATATGCAGAAGTCTGAGAAAGCAGAGAATAAGTAGTTCCTTCTTTGGATGGATAGTGTCCATGGATTGATTTGGAAATTTAATTTGCTAATGAAGTAGGAAATTGTTGTTTGCTTAAAACTTAAAAGTATGCTCTGGGAAAAGTGGAATAGCTGTGTATTTGATTACTAATGTATTTCTATTAGAGTGGACAAGCAGTTTTCTTGCTTTAGACCCATGTATTACATCTAAATGAAGAACACTGACCCCTTGTAGAAAAAAAAAGTTCAAATAATTAAACAAGACACAAAATCAGACATGCTTTGGGCATGTTATTTACCTGCCAGTGCAAACTCAAAACTTCTGTTTGGACTGAACTGTTCCCATCTGGCTTAGCAGAGACATCAGCTCCTCTCCAGATTGTGCTGAGGTTTTCAGCTGATTGCTCTCTTTTGTGCTAATAAGCACCAAACTCATTCTGCCTAATGATGGAACCCCATAATATGAACATCTGGGGAAACACAAGGTGTCTTGTTAACAGTCTTTCTAGCTCCACATATGTAGAAGTTCAGTGAATCCTTGAGGGTGTGACAGCTGCTCTGATAACAGAATTAGTTATCAGGCTTTCTCTAAAGCACTGTTGCTCTGAGGTGATGTCTTCATACAAAGGTCTCTTGACCTGTCCTCATAACTCTTCTCAATGAATCTTATAAAATATGAGACAAAAAGCAGGCCCAGTCATTTTTTGCTCTTTGACCCTACCTGTGAAATTTTTTAAGTTTGGCAGACATTGACCATTATTAACAATAATGACCTGAAACATTTGACTTTATTCTCTGAAACCTTCTGGGAACTATTGCTTTCTTCTTTCTGTGTTAAGTAGTATTAAGTCTAGGGAAATACCCAAAGCCTAACTTGGCTTATCTTTTCTTCTATTGTAAAGACTCATACAAAATCAGCATGATCCATCACAGTCATTCTGTTGTAGGTCTATGAGGAATGTGGAAGTGAATTACAACAGAAGATTTGAGAGACATGCCAAATTAAATGAAAAATTTGCTCTTTTAAAAAAATCTCATGGGAAAATATTCTGTTGAAACACTCTAACGTTTGATTCAGATGTCAGGGGAGTACGCTGCATAGAAGACTAGAGAGACCTGATTGTAAAAGACAGACGAGGAATGGTAGAGGGTAAATTGCTAGGATGCCGGAGGTATTTGTCACTAAAATTGACCTTTAGTCTGATTTTAAATTTTTTAACTTGTATGTCTGATGAGAAATATGTTAGTATGGTTGAAGTGGTTTTGAAGCCTGTATTTATTATAGCATAGGCAAACACTAGAAACTAACATAAATGTTTGCTAAGTTTGTAAGAATGTGTATACAAAATAACCATTTATCTGCCCATGCTATGGGGCCATAGCTTCAACAGGTATGGGATTCATCAGACCTGTTTCACCAGTGCAAATCAAAAGGACCTGAGATGCACTGAATTTTGCATGCAAGAGTCAATTGCACATGAGCTTTAGGTCCAACATCAGGCCTACCAAACCCAACAGTCTGTAGCTTTTGTCTGGCACCCAAGAAATCTGTAGAAAAATACAGTCAGGCTGAGTCAGTCACCTGGAAACATTATAATGAATTTTAGCTTCATAAAAACTTTAGCTTCATAATGTACTTATAAGATATGGATGCACTATCCCACTTTACTGGTGGGAGACTTAAACATGAGATAGTTTAATTGCCTTGTCCAAACCCAATAATTAGATCTTTATCTTCTAAGTCTCCATGAAGAGCTGCTGCTACTTTGGTATTTCTGTGCAACTGTCACATCCTGATCAATGGCTATGGAGAAGGAGGTAATGAGGATTAACATCTCCCTACCTAGCATGAACATGTCACTTTTTTGTTTATCTTTGAACCTCTGTGAGGACATAAATGCCATTCAGATTCATTTCTTATCCCTGTTTCATCTACTTTCTGGTGGCAGAATAAATCTGGATGGTTCAATGATTGTATTAGTATGAAAAGCTAAAAATCATGACGACTGTGATACTGGCAGATAGCATTGTTGATATTTAAATTATTTGTTTTATTATATTATCTACACATGCTGAGCATGGACCAGGATTTCTGTGGCCTAGATACTCTTAAAAAATACTACTACATGTAGTATGTTACTTTACCCAGTAAGTTTAAGGTAGTTTATCCCTTTATTTCCCCTGCTTGTCCATGTGATAATTTGTTTATACCTTGAGAAAAGTTAGCAGGAGGGCTGGGCTGGAAGACTTTAATTCAAAGTTAAAGATGGTACCTAGGTTATGGGCCTGATTACCAGATGGGATGGTAGTGACTTCTCTACTATTGGTATTATACTAGCACTAGCAGTCCCACGTACATAAAATTGCCACATGAAAACACAAAAAAAGCAAAGCAGATTACAGTTTGAGGGAGTATTTAAGTATATATGAAAATAAGAATGTTGAATGGGCAGAAAAATGCCTACTCAAGTCAGCATGTGGTTGGCTACCTCAGCAGCTGAGAGTTACATTCTTAATGAGATACATGGCCAGGTGCTCAAATGGTGTAAGTCAGCATAACTCCATTGGAGTCTGTGTAGTTGGACCACTTTAAATCTGGTAGAGATAAAAGCAACTTGAAATACTCCAGTGAAACTCATCTTTTTACTTACTACCACTTTGCTTACCTTTATGAAGTAACACTGAAATAGTATGGTGTCAGTGGATCTGCTTTTAAGATAAGCTGTGCAACCATAAATCCAGTTGTACCTAGAGCAGCTTCTGGTTACTCACTAGCTTTGAAAATCAGTGTGAAAGTCTTTCTGGCTACATGCTTGTGAAAGAAGTGGGTTAATGAAATGATCATTTATCTGTCTGATTAATGACCAATCTCTGATACTTTGTCTTACTGTAGGACAATTTATTTTGGAATCACAAATGTCTTTGTCAATCAGAAATGCAATCTTTGTCTTTTTTTCTTTTGCTGCACCAAAACATACATTTGATGTTCATTTTTATCATTATGAACATGACCCTCAGGGCCCACAGGTAAACGTTTCTCATTTTGCCCTTTCATCTCTGTGTGTCTGATGAGATGTAATCACATCAGATAGGCCTTTATCTAATTTTGGTTTCTCCCTGTGTATTCTTTCATTTAAGCTTCCATCCAAAAGGACCTGATAACTTCTTTCAACCTAGCTTTAGCTAACAAATTTATTTTGATCCACTTTTATACATGTAGTAGGCAACACGTAGGGGAGAGAGTAGACTAAGATGGAAGGCACTGTATATAAAAATCCCTGTTCTATTTCACAAACTATGCATGGCAAAGATTGATTTTCATGTAGTTGTGCATTAACCACTTCAGTGGACTTCAAAAATAATTCCTAAGCCTGTAATAGGATAGAGACTTATTTCATTCTGTAAAAAGAATGAAAGCCCCATCTCTGTTTCAGCTGGCCCTATTATGTTACATGCCCAGACCTTTAATATATCCTGCATAATAAATAAGGTTCCTATTCAGCCAAGTACTTATTTAGGATTTTCAATACATCTGTATTCAGCAAAGTGTTGAAGTGTGTACCTAATTCCTTTGAATCAGTGACACTTCAGCATGTTTCTGAGGGTCTTATGGTATAGAGATGTTTTTTTGAATTGGGGCTTAAATGAGGAAAGCAAATCAATAATAGCCAAAATAGGCTTCTCTCTTATGTTAAAATATGTTCTCTGAACACTTTAAAAATTTCATTAGAATCTTATTTTCATACCAAACTATACCATAGGCATGTGCTGACCTTTAACAAATGTACCTTTTGTCAGTTTAAGAAAGAACTGTAACTATTTGCTTCGTTGATAAGTTGCTTGAAAATTAGGTCCAGATATGAATTCCATTTGCAGTTCTTGACAGTTACAGCTGGATGAAAAACTGGCAATTTGGAAACTTTCTAGTGTAATGTAATAAAATAGTAGAATTCATAAAAGGTATAGAAACGAATCATGACTGTTAATCTGTTGAACAGCTAGCCACCTCTGCCTTTTCATTTTTGCACTATGTATATTAAATATCTGGTTGGCTTTTTGGAGGAATAAATATTGTGATGTGTGGACCAAATTCTTATTCAGATTTCCTCAGTATTTTCATCTGCTTAATTTAAATTATACAAACATCTTGGTGTGATTGATATCAAATAGCTAGCATGTCATGTCTGAAATATATTTTTACAGAAAGTGAAACAATTTTTCCCTATATTTAGACTTGATCTATAAATTGGTTTGTAATAGATTGTGCTATGTTACATAAATCTAGGTTGTTATAATTATGTAAGGTATAAGGCACATTATATAAGGTTTATTTGTATCATTTAGTAATCTCTGTGAATAGCTGACTGGGTTAGTTATTTTAGTACTGATGCCATGTTTTATGTGCATGAGCTGGAATACAGCAAGCTGGAATTTTCTATTGCAGATGTATTAGAGACAATCAGTGAAGATTAAAGAAAGAACTATGCATCCACTCACCATGGCAAGCATAACAATAATGAACTAACTCAAATGCATTATAAGTCAAATAAAAGTTTGAAGAATGTTTATTATTTTACTAACCTGATTGTGCTAACTTTGCCTTTGGCTGAAATAACCATTTTAGAAGGTGACGAGAATGTTCCTGGTTCATCAGAGTCATAATTGCATTCTTAAATTTAGTTGAATTCAAGTAATTGAATTCAAACAGTTGAATAACCACACATTTTTTTGAATTGAATTTGAATTTTGGGATTTATGCAGAATAAAAATAATAGAACTTTAAGTAGAAGGTGGTATTAAAAAGAACAGTTAAAACAAAATTTACAATGAAGGTTGTCATAAAACATCAGCTCTTCCCTGGCTAGCAATAGTAAGAAAATATAACAGATATTTTAAACAACTGGAAAGAATCTAATGTTTTAAGTATGTTGTTAATCAACAATCCTGATTGCCCATTGGGGACCCAGTCATTACATTTTACATTGATGGGGATTACAAAACTCTAGGTATAGGACAAACTTGGTTTGGTTTCTGTTGGAATGCTTTACTATTGCAAGGACTCTCCTCTCTGGGGTCCCGTCCTGCTCCCACAAGAGACAACAACAAGCTCCTTTCATGTTCAGTGGTGGAAGGCTCTGGAAGCATAGCAAACTCCTGAACGCATGAATACCTGAAGCTCCGAGTGATGTCACTGCTCAGATTTTGGCCATTTAGTAGCGATCTGCTTCATTTAGCAATGATTTCCTGTTTCTTTTTACTTAAAAGATTCTCCGTACCACTTATTATTCCTGAGGTGGCTCTTTAGTTTTCAGCTGCTTGTAATGCTCTCTAAAACTTATTTTGGAGTGGATATTTTCGAAGTGAAGGGCGGTAAAACTGACTTTTCTGACTTTAGTAGCATGTAAGAAAATAGCTTAGGAGTTGGTAAAGTATATTTCAAGTGTTGAGAAAAACTAGGCAAATTAAATACTTTTTTTTCCCATGATAAGTCTAGGGTGTATCAGCAGAGTTGCAATATAGGTTGTTTGAGTTAGCAGGAGACAGGTAACATAACGTAACTATCCACTAAAACCAGTGTGGCAACCATTAAAGTTCCAGCTTTAAAATGGATCACAGCGTGCATGGGAACTGATGTTCCTTTAAGGGCAGACTGGCCATTCATGTGTGATTAAATATACTTATTTAAGCAGATGAACTCACAAGCTACTTTCCAGATGGGTGAGGCTGTCCTATTAAGTTATTATTTAAGCTGTGCTAAACCACTTTTGGCTTTACTGTTACAGTTGCTTCTGTTTCATCAGGTCAACTAAAACTGTAGTTTCAAATGTTACCAACACTCATACTCAGACTTCTCTTTTGAAATAGGCATTCTGTTTGGTGCATCACTCTGAGAGGAAGGATTCTTCTTTGTTTTCCCCCTTCTTTTTAATGAAACAATTTATCGAAGGTGAGTGAAATTCTGTTTCCTTCAACTCTTCTAGAGGTAACTACAAGGATAATGGTCCTAATAATGGCACTACTGAACTGTGGAAACTTATCAAGATGTCTACTTGAAATTTAATTGCCAAATAAGCCATCATGGTGGAGAAAGCCAATGGGCTCAGTTTAGGGAAAAAGATTAGTGTACTGAGGCACTAGATGTTAAGAAGTTTGTCTTCATTTTTTAAATATGCTTGAGTTGACAAAGTGGATTTATGTAATGCCAAACTATTCTGTAGATTAGATGATCATGCTACATTTTGCAAACTAATTCTCTGAAACATGAACAGAGTTTATAACTGTAACTGTTTATTAATGACCTGCTTGCAGATTTCAATGAACTAGGTTAACATAAAAGTAACAGAGTACCCTAGCTTTAAGGGAAGGACCCAGCACTTTTAGCAATAGGTCTGAATTGATGACCAGCACTTCTGAAATTGTTTCCAGCAGAGACATTTACACATGGCAGGATGGTAGCCTCAATTAATGCACATTGAAATGGGTGGGAATGTTTTGTTAAAGTTTTGAGATTTTAATCAAGGCTGATGCTTCTATGATGCATTGGATTCACAGTGGAAGGTTACACTGGAAGTTCGTGAAGTTCTTAAGGAGAAGAGCAAGAGATCAAAGAGAATTTAAAAAACTATCCACTTAATGAATTTGTTTAACTAGCTTTTATTAGAAATGCAATAAAAATACCAGTTTGCCTCTTTTTATTTTTTTTGAGATACATTATTAGCCTCTCAAAATTATGGTTTCAGGTAGTTCAACTGAGTCTCAAGAAGACTTTGTTTTACAAGAACAAAGCTTTCTTGACAGTCTTGTTCAGACATAATTAGAACAATTAAGTCATTTTAGGTTGACTTCAGCAGCAAAGAAACCCATTGACTTCAACAGGAGCAGGATCAGCTTTGAACTAAGCTGAGTCATAATTTTTTCTTATTCCTTTGAAGATGCAAATAAAATCTCTATCACATGGATGGATTTGCTAGTTAATTACCCACAGCATCTGCAACACAGAATTCAGTCTTATGCCATTTAAGGTTTGGCAAGACAGACATATGGCTCTGCAAAGAGAAAATTGCATCCTTAGTAAAAACTAAACATCTAAAAAAAAATCTAAAATTGGCAAGTGTCAAATGCCAGCTTGATTTGGTGGAATCATATGTAGGTACCTGTCTTGAAGTGACTAAACATTCAACACCAATTTATCCATGTCCATGCTTCCCACTTGGATATACTTTTGAAAATATGAAGTTCAATGACACCATTACTCTGTCCCAGACCATTGCTGGAGTGGATAACAAAGTCACTATAAGACATAGCCTTTGTGACCAGAGCAGCTGCCCAAAGCACAATCCTTGCATCATGACCACTCCATTAATTGATGGAGCAGTTGTGCTTCTCTCTTTAGCAAGAGTCTGCGAGCAGCCCCTTTCTTTGTATTGAGAGATGACATCCAATATCTTGAATAAATGCAGAGGTTTTTCTACAGCAAAGTAAACAGTTTAAAAATAATGCATAAGAAACAAAATTAGTTAGGTTCAAAGAATATTTTATATATTTACTGTAAGGGATATTAAGAGAGCAATATAATGAAAATTTACACAGTTCTGTACTAATTTGAACAAAACTTATTTTTGGTGCAGTGTATGAAATGGAGGTGCAGACTTTTTGGTACATCCAGAATTCTTGTACTTGATACAGAGCTTGAATGGCAAACTTTGGGTTTGGAGTCATACCTTATCAAAATTTTAGGAGTGTTCAGAAATAAAATTTTAGATTGTCCTGTGTAATAGTCTGTCACAGTGTCTGGGTCGGATTAAGATACCAAATTTAAAGATAGAGAACTGTGCTATTGTTTGACTTTGCATAGACAGATCTTTTTTCAGTTACATAGGATTATACATAAACTTGACAGGAACTTATTTCCCCTAGCCATTTGCATAACAGATGGACCTAACTCAGAAGTGACTGCATCTGAGCTAATAGGAACATTCTAAACATACTAAATAATGTCCCAGCAGTAGCTTTCCTTACTAGATAGTTTCAATGATCAATACCCTCCTTTGTTAAAATTTGTCCATTATTTCTAATATGAAAGCTGTCAAAGTTTATCTACCAGTCTCTAAATACTTTAAGACTGTTTCTGAAACTTGTCTTTGCAGCTCTTTGATATTGTTTTATATTGGTGAAATGCCATTTGGTCCATTCTTGCTATTGCTGATATTCAATGTTGAAAGTGGAATTCACCCCATTTTGTTAGAATTATTGCTGCAGTCCTATTATTGAGATGTAGGCTACTCAGAAAAGAGTGATATTATTCACCATTTTGGGAAGTGTTGCCATTCCCTGAGGAAATGCAAACATCCCACACTCAGTTACTTTATTCAAGTGTAATTTAAAACCAGCTCTCAAGCATAATGGGATGTTACAGCCAATATTTATTTTTCTTTCATTAGATAAATAGTATTAAATTGCAATCCTTGAGAAAATTGTACAGACTGTATCACATCTGAATGTGTTCGAGCTTGAGACTCGCTCTGGCAAATTCTCATCATATTCAAATAACCATCATTATGCAAATAAGAACATCCTCATTGCCAAGCAAGTTTAAAATGGATGTTTGTTTTTATCGTGATGAATTATCTTCCTCCTGGTAGCAGACAGCTACGTGCAGCTCAGAAGAGCAACACAAGACCTGTTTATTCTTCAGACTTCTTTTGCACATTGCAAGCTGAATTTGTTGCTAGCTAGGATAGGTTTTGTTTGTTCTTTGTCCCATATATCTTGCCTGGAAAACAGCACAGTCGAGCTTTTCTTATCACTGGAGTTTTGGGCCTGTTGGTATTCCAAGTTTGCTCATAACAGATCCTTTTTGTGAGTCGCACAGTGGCAACCTGAGGTCGTGGTTTTCAATTGAGGCAGGCCAGCATTTCATACCAGCATATGTACGCCCTGTGATTGAAGAGTAAATCCTGGGTTTAGTGCTCAGCTTCAGCAGTTGTGCTGAATACTTGAGCAAAGAAAGGGGCATTTCTTTATCCATCTTTGGTCTGTAGATCAGCTGTGAACTGCTTTACAGCTGTTACAGCTTCAAGTCTGAAACAGCCTCTGCAACCTCAACAATTATCCTTTTTTTTTTCCCCTAAGGTCATAAGAATAATGCCCCATCAATTCTAACTCATGTAGACTTTGGTACCCAAATGCCAGTGGAGGCTTCCTTGTATGGAATAAACTAATAGCCTCAGATCTATTGCAGCTTTTCCAAAGATGGTTCATAGCTGCCTAAAGCAGAGCTAGGGACTCACATTCAAGGGATCTTGTCTCCTTAGGGTAACACTCAGCCATGCCCCGAGTTCTTCTCTACTTGTAGCAAACGGCATGATCTGACATCCATGGGAGCTGGCAGCACTCCTGGCCCATCCAGCTATTCACATCTTGATCTTTTATCTCAGGTTCCTTTGAAGGTTCAGCTAGTTCATATAAGAACCTCACCAAATGCATTGGGCAATATGTTTGTGGCTTGACTCCATCCTGGAGCAATTTATTGCAAGTGTTTGATATTCAAAATACAATCCATTTGTTCTGCATTTATGCAGCAATCTGCACAATGGAGTCCTAGTTGTTACTAGGGCCCTAGGCACTACTGCAATTTAGATGATGCATAAAATATATGGGTCACAAGGACAAAGGAAAGGATTGTAGCAACAGTTAATTCTATTTTGTTTCACTATTTTTTGCATTATCTGCCCAGATCTCAAAGTATTTTACTTGAGTGATGGCCAGTCCATGTGGTAGAAATACACTTTAAATCCCCAGTTTACAGAATGTCGACTCACTAAATGCTTTTTAGACTTTATTTTGATGTTTCCTGTACTTTCCACAATAACTGAAAACTGAGATTAAATATGACCACCACAGCTATAGCTATGTGAGAGGTACCATACAAATTTTGTAAAGTGTGGTTTCGTTATATAAAATAAGGTTTTTCCATGAGAGCCATTTTATTCTGTGAATGACTGCCTTAAGGTAGAAATTAATTGTAGTTCAGAAAAGCATAAATAAAAGGCTGAAAAAGTCATCTTCATTTTTTCTTTGATGTATGTGTAGTGGAAAAGAAATGATAGCTGTAATAAGAGTTACAACATTTAGCCAAAAGTTAGCATCTCTGTTATCACATTAATTCTGCTTGTTGATTATATTTAAAAACAAATGGATTGTTATGGAGATGAAAAAGTCTAACAAAGATTTCTTACTCTCTTGCTACCAGATTCCTCCTTAAACAGTGCAGAAAATGACTCTCTGCTAATTTTTAGTCCAGTTGCAGATATTGCAAATGAAATATACTGCCTCATTTATTTATGAAGAGCAGAGGTACTGAGTGAAACATAACATAAAAACTAATACCTGTTATAGGACATATATATTAGGCAGATGGTGGCTCATTTAATTTTTTAAAAAATTAGTTTTATGAAATCAGAAGTAAGGACTAAATCTCATCAAGGTCTCTACTTTTTGCGTGATAGAGAATTTAGTCTAAATTCACCAGTGCCATTCTACACCAGCAAAGAGCATCTCTACCAAGTACTATCTAAATCTGTCAATCCAAAGGTTCTTCACTCATATCAAGAAAATTTCTACAATATATCGCATTTAAAATGATTTTTGACTTTGTCTCCTAAATATTATGGAAGTAAAAAGCAACACAGCAGGAATCATTCCTTTTGTCCCAGTTTTACAAAGTTTTGTTAATGCAGTGAGAAATAAGTGATCCCCCTCATATTTGGATTAATTTCAACCTTCCATGCCCCTTTTGCTCTTTCCTCTGTTTTTCTTCCAAGCATACTGGGGATTAAGAAATCAACATAAATAACTAGAAAAGGAGTCTTTAATTCTCCACAGAAGCATATGAGAATGTATAAGTGAGCTATAGGCCAAGAATTCTTGTTATTATAGCGACATGTACTTATTTATATTTACAGTTAATGTTATGGCTTCTGTAAATTAAAAATGCCACCAGTCTACTTGAAAAGGACATATAATCTATAAATAGCTACTTTATGCACACTATCATTTCCAGTTCAGTTAAGCAAAAATATTTTTCATCCACTGCTCTAACAGCTTATCCCATGAAATTACGTCTGTGTGCAAGTATGTGCTACAGGCCAATATCTGCTTTCATTTGTAAGACCACTGTCTTAAAAGATGATGAACTGGATATATTCTATGACTAGATTATATCCTTAACCATTTTTGTATCTAATCCTGGAATAACCACAGCTCCTAAGCACACATAATTATAAGCAGTTCATAATGTGTTTTATTTATTAAAAGATCAATTTCTGTGTATTCTATAACTTACATTATAATTTCTTTGAGAGTGCTTCTTCCCATAGATGTAATCAGATGTCCCTCAGATTATACTACGACTAGAAAGAAATTTGTTTTAGAGTAGATCTTCACAGATACGTGAAATCTTGGGATTTAAACAATACTTTTCTCATCAGGATGGGCTATTTTTGGCATTATAGGCTTTTTCCCTTCAAAAAAATTTTCAGAAAAAAAATAGATATATCTTATATCTTATAGATATTGAATGCAAGAGGAGAAAGGCTTGGGAGAGGATATTAGATTTTATTGTTTTAGCCTTCTCCAATAGTATTGATTTGAAGCTGCTTGCTTCCACCAACTGTGGAGCAGATAATCAAATTTGTATTCTTAGTCTTAACATACAGCTAAATCCTAGAGTGCTCCAATTTGCTTTGTTTTGAAAGTATCAAGGATTGGACTGAATTTTTTGTATGCAGTCAGATTTCGTTTTGATTCAGTTAGGAAGTAGATGATAAGCTTTTGGTTTACAACACTCAAGGGGTCACTTGGATGGAGTTAATGAAGAAACAAGAGGTATAATAAGGCAGTGCTCTTTTCTGAATGACTAATATTTGAGGGGGAGGGGGGTGCAGTGGTTCCGTCAGGAGCAGATGAAGAGAAAGAACAACGTATATCAGACCTTTTATTGACACCCAACCATTTATTGACACACAGTCTAAGTTTACGTGAAAAGCAGCCACAAATTCTCACTGGAATGAAAAGATACAGATTTGAAATTCATAATTCTTTATTCTGGACTTGGAAAAATAATGTTAAAGTATTGCAGTCTCTACAGTTCTTTTTCAAATCGCTTTTGGATCTGAAAGGGGTAGACAAAGAGTAGGGTCTGGAGCAGTTATGTTATAACTCCTCTTCATAACTTCTTATGACTTCTTATAAAACAGAATATGTAGAATAGCCCATCCTGCAGGAGGAGGGAGTATATATGTACCTGATATTTTTGTAGAAATCAAGAACATACAGTCACACTTTAGAGGAGGGAGAAAGGACGTACCAGAGAAATTAAATTTTATTTTTGCTTTGCTTTATTTTAATAGAAGGAACATACTATTCCATTGCAAGAACCCTCTAACTGCTTTTTGAATCTACTGGCAGTTATAGAAACTTTGAGCGTGTTCAAAATGCAAAAGAAAAACTGTATTGAAAAAGTCCAGTTTTGCTTTCACAAGTGATTTATTATTTTACAGGGGTATTGACAGTGTCAAGGGAAAGAAACAACTATTCTGGAAAATGTGGCTGCACTATTAAAATGAAATAAGCAAACTATGGCTTATTTTTCATTATGGAGTTGAATTCAGCTTTGAAAATTCTGTATGTTTTGGTCCAGGAACAACAAAGTCCATATGTATGTCACTCTGTGGGCCTTTACACTAAGAAAATTGAGTTCTAAGACAGAGCTTTAAAAAAATCACTAAAAACAAACTGTGGAACTCAATAGAATTGTAGAGGTGCCAGTGAGATTTTTTTAGGTTTAATTAGGCTAAAACCAGATTAGGTCTTGGTCCAGATACAAAGATAGGCTAAGAGTGACCCGCATAAGAAAGTGTTAAGGCTGGTGAACTTCAGCAGATCATGTACTCTGCTTACTGGAGGACAGCAGGCAGGTCCCTGCGACAGTGACAGTGTGAGTTAGTATGTGTGCATAATGCAGAGCTGCACCATGCAATGATGCCAGCTTTGATCCAGAAGTATAACCATGTCAGTGCAGACTTGCTCAGCAGCTAGCAAAGCCTGTTTCCTAACACTGCCATGAAAGATGATAAAGTTTCTTGTTCCACTATCCTTAGCGTGGTGGATGGCAGCTTGGCATGCCACCTGATCTATCTGCATATGACAGCTGGCATCCCCCATGCTAAAGGTCATATAATAATTAGTCTTCAAGAGAGATGCAGCTCACACTATTTCCTTTGCCAGTACAATGCATTACTTTCTTGTATATGCTGGGATTAAAATTAATTCTTCTCTTAATGATATAAAGTTTCTTAATTCTTATACTACAAGTGTTGTTTATCTAACACACTGGACAAAATTTATATTATTTATTAATTACCTTTGTGTAATTGAATAGCTTAGCTACTTAATGTGCATAGCGTATGCCATTTGTGTCCTCCTTAAATGACAAATAATTTCTTTATTTTCATTTCTGCAGCTAGATGGAATGGATATGCCATTTGTGTCCTCCTTAAATGACAAATAATTTCTTTATTTTCATTTCTGCAGCTAGATGGAATGGATACGTATGTAATGCTGTGTTTGGTTTATTTTATTCTTTTGGTGGGCTAATAACCCACTTTGCTGAGGAATGCAACAACTTTATTTTCCATCATTAACTACAATGACTTTAGAAAGAAAACAGTGTGACATTGAGTGACATAAATTGTTCATTTTCCTGATTAGACTGTTTAGAAAGTTCAGCTTAATCTAAACGTGCTATATTGTGGTTTAATATTTAATCCAGTGATATTCATAACAGACTTCAAAACTGGCCCAGTATTTGTTTTAAACTTTGTAATTTTTGCTAAGCACAACACCTCTTAATGTGCTGCAGTGTAAGAGTTGTGACAACAGTATGCCACATTCTTAAAGTAAAATGTTGTACTAAGCTCATGCAGAGAAAGTAAAATAAATAACAAAGTGAAATCAGCTACTCTGAAATAAATAAAAATTTCAAAAGGATGTAGTTTACCTTGTGAGCTTCGTTTTACAATGACAGCTGTTTTATTACACCTTTTACTGACCATGTGTTCAATCAGTATAAAACCCTAATAATGTAACAAGATGCTGCAATGTTTTCTGACAAGTACTTGTAAATTTTTCTGGATTACTGCTTGTTAAACAAAGATTAAATGTGGCTATTAAAAGCTGGCAATAATGTTCTAGTAAAGAAGCTTTATTTCTGCCACTGCACATGAAAAGGCTACTGGGAAAGGATTGTTAAACTCTATATGCTTAAAAAAATGAGGTAGTGGCAGAATAGCTATTACTTTATATAAATAGTCTAATAAGCAA
Source organism: Apteryx rowi (assembly GCF_003343035.1). NCBI lineage: Eukaryota > Metazoa > Chordata > Aves > Apterygiformes > Apterygidae > Apteryx > Apteryx rowi. Next base: position 3,621,137 of record NW_020447752.1, on the reverse strand, counting down.
AATTGTACTTGCCTTGGACTACATGACTGTGAGATTCTCAGCAGGATAGAAAGCAGATAAAAATTGTGTTCCTTCCTATTATAGTGTCACTTCAGATAAAATAATATAAATTACATCAATTACATGGCCTAATTGATATTGTTCGATTAAATCACCTAAACATGCATTGCTGAGATTCTTTCTTACTGTATGGCACTAGTCTAATGTGAGTTTTAGATTATGGCTATAAGCCAACCTGAAATGATGCTGGACATAATTTAAGATTTAATATGTATTTTAAATTGTGGATTAGAAAATCAATTAGGGCCAGGCTACAAGTATCCTCACTCCCACTGATGGTCAGCTATGCACATAAAAACTCCTTCTGACATATGTGGAACAACCTGTATGAGCTGATTTTCATTACAGAAGCAGAAAGTTCAAATTCTTGACCTTAGGCAAGAGTTAGAAGGTTGGAATGCTACAGAATAACTACTTGAAGGATTAAACAAATACTTAGAGCATATCCAAAGCTTAGACTTCTGTTAGGAAGGAAGGTTAAGCTGATATTGATAATCAAAAAACTCAGCTGTGTGATAGAGTTTGAGTGTCTCAGAAATTTGAAGTCAACTGTTAATCTTGTGGTTGATACATAAGCCTATGGAATAGGAAAAACAGATTTCCTGGATTTTCCCAAACAAGTCTTGTGGATCAGACCCAATAAAGAACCTAATCTTGCCTCAGTTTGAGGAGACTGAAACCCACATCTCCAGCTGTAGGCTGTCCTTCCTTTTGAGGTTAAGTCATGGTACAGCAAAGAATGAAAAATGCATAAGGCTGGAAGGAAAGCAAACAAAAAGGAGCTTAACTGTACTGTAGTGGCTGGGGCGTCTAGCTGAGAATTGAGAGTCCAGGTTCTGCTCATGTACTTACTGTTGAGTGTTGAATATAAAATTAACCTGAGAGCAAGACTCCTTACTCCCCCCAGCTGACTGCCCTGAACACAAAGTTTAACAGTCACTACAATGTCATACTCTTGATAGGAAAGTGTCATTTTTAATTGTCACTGAAAATTATTCCAGACTTATTCAGGCCACTTCTATATTGCTGCATGTTGCCAGTTATCTAAATCTGTGTTAAATCTAGATCATTTTGAGATGATGATTACTTTTGATCTTATCATGGGACACACCTTGCTTATTTTTGGAGATCCATGAAAATAAGCTGTTAGAAGATCTATTTATACCTATTCTTACAAATTCAAGAAGATCAATTAGCAGCAACCATTTTTTTGGCAATTCTCATGACCAAATCAAATCTTTTGATGATCATCCAAAGATTTAAGGATAAGATTTTTTTTTCCCTGTGTAAGTCACAAGTCAGACTTCTGAAGTTAATTGTGTTTTAATAGTATAAAACTGATCTAATTTAACTTGTGTTTGAACCTAAGTAAAAAAATTCTTTTTTAAAAAATATGGCTTACTAATTTCTTTGTTAAACTAACAGAGTAATGATTTTGGAAGGTAAAATGCTTTGAAAAAATAAAAATTTATTTATACTCCTTAAGCTTTATATATAGCCTGGTTGGTAGCTATAGGATTTGTTTAATGTTAGAAACTGTATCACTTTCATGAAATGTAAAATGAAGTTTTACCTCAGAGACCCTCCTCTTTGGTCTTTACATTTAACACCAAGGGAAACCCTAGCTCCAGATGAGGAAGAATCAGTTTATTTGTTACTCCCTTCTAAAACTTTGTCCACATTTGGACATTTAGGGTTGAGATGAAGTTCTGACATCTTTCCCATCCACGTGGTCTTTTATAGGCACATACTGTGGCATCACTATACTCAACTTGGCTATAGATGCTATGGCCTACATGTGAAACATCGTTCCTCCAAGCAATGATTTCTTTTATATTGCTTTTCTCCTGTGTCTCCTGGGAGAAGTACTAAGGTAGTTTCCTTAATAGAAAGCAAGAAAAATGGAAGTAGCAGTTCAGCCAGACTCCTCCCTTTTACTTTTTCCTTCATTTGGAAATGATAAATTTCATATAACCATCTTAGTCTTTTATTGGATGGATTTATTGTGAAAATCAGAAAGAGTAGGTCTATGTAGAAAACAACCCAAGTAATTCTGGGAGCATCAGAACTAATGAAGTCTGGTTTTCTAAGACTTTGTTGCAATAGTTGATTGTAATTGGTGCCTAAAAAGCTGGAAGCTATAATTGGAGTTTTCCTCTAGTTCAGGCATTCATAATGACTTCTCTGCAGATACTTCAGTGTCTAATGATGAATGCGCTCACAGTGCACCCTTTCCCTAGCCAAACACTTCTCAGTGAGCTTCTGTATCTGGCCACCTATGTCATAAACTTCAGAGAACTTAACTATTACTGACTCTCTGCTTCTCTGTCAGTGCTGGTTGAAATTAGCCAGAGGTTTCAGAAGTCGAGTGGAAGAACAGACAAACACCTACACTCAATCATTGCTTAATCCTGGGTTCTCAGAAATCAAACTAACTATACTCCTTTCTACATTTCAATTTCAGGTCTGGTGTTTCCTTTGTAAACTCCTTCCCCCCAATTAATACTTTTCTGTCTTTGTGAAAAGGTCCATTTAGAATGGAATAAGCTTCCATGGAAGGATTCTTCCATATCATTACACTAGTATGACTCAATTGTATGTTAGCAGAGCTTTCATGATGGCTGTGAGTACTTCTTCAGTGTTCTCCCTGGGAGTATATCATGGAAATTTTATTCATCTCTTTAAATTCACCTCCTGTTTTACTTTGCTCCAGTGTGGCTCTCTAATCACAGTCCAGAAGGAGGCGAATATAGGTATAATCTCAAACTAAGCATGGAAAATCCTTAGCTTGAGATTTTAGCTTTAAGTAAAGTGTGTTTTGGAAACAATCAAAATGCTTTCAGCCATTCTAACCCCTGTCTAATTTCCAGTCCTTTCAGCCCCAAGTGACTGTGCTGTACCTATCTTGTGAAGTCCTATTTGTTATCTAACCCAGCTGTACCTGTTTGCCTCACAGATTAACCAGGCTCATATGCACCTGATTACCTACAGCTGATGAACTATGAGCAGCTGTAACTAATTAGGGCATCAACTAATGCAGCCCAGTCATGACTTTGGGAAGGTCAGTGGTTCAGAGCTGCTGCTAGGAGAAGGTTAGCAGCCTTTATCTCATGGAGAGCAGGAGCTAGAAATGGTGGCAGGATTCCTCATGCACAGACAGATATCCTGCTAGGGGCCTATTTACTTACAAGAGGGTTAATTCACTTCCTCTAGCTTCCTGTGATTATTGTACTAGAGGAGAACTATTTTCCTCTGCTTTAGAAAGCATTTCATCTTTTCTTTTTACTGGAAAACACTTCAGACAGGTGAGTGAGGAGGTAAAAATGGTTATACATGGTTGAGACTTTGACTGAGATGCATTAAATTGTTGTGCTTGTAGTGCAGTGCTTGTGGCATGCTTGTGGTAAAATATCAGAGACAGCATAACAGTTCACACAACATATCAGCACTCTGCCTCTACTGACTTTTAAAAGCCCCCAGGACCTTCAGAGGTATTACACAATTGGAGCCCCTACAGGGGGCTAATTGAATCCTGGTACTTCTGACAGTCAGGCCTCACAATTGCACTACTATTACTGAGCACGACTGATCAAAGTGACACAGTACTGAGTGTACTACATTGATACTCAATGGCTGTATCCCAAAGAAAGATCATGAATGTGCCTTTGACTTAAAAATGCTGTTTCTCCTGTGACCTGAAGGAGATGAGTGTTCTTGTTGACCTCTCTTGTTAACAGAGAAAAGGAGTATCTTCCTATACTCTATCTGCTGTGGATCTTCATGGAGCTTTTACAAGAGCTATGAGGTCCTTGTTGCATCACTTAGTCTTTTGGGCAGATTCCTGAAAATGCTAGAAGTAATCACAGTTCATCCTAATTTCTTGTAATGGCTGAAGGCTTTGGATGGTTTGAGACACGCCAACATGATAAAGCACAGCCACTGTCCATCCCATTCCCTACGGTCAGTGCAACGATATGTACTTTCTGTTTAGCCTTCACAAAGGCTACTCTTTGTCTGAAATGTGCATAATGATAAATCCCATCATGAGATTTTCATGGGAGTTCTGCATTCGGAAAATGGCACTAATAATGGAAGTACAGTCTTTGTCTTTGGCCCTGTAAAACTGCATGTTTAACTTTGAAGTCAGTGGGAGTGTTCAAAGGCAGCAGGTAGTTAGGTGTTGGCAGGAACTTCTGTCATGAACAGCTCATATGTGTCTTTGGAAGGTAAAATCTGTGGGTTTCATCCTGTATTCTTTGTACATTGTAGCTCCTGGTCCCAACTGCAGTGAAGAAATTCTGCCCAGTTTGGAAGAAATAGGCTGTAAATTGGAAGATTTTATTGAGAAGGCAATGTTAACTTTTGAAGATTTATTTGAAGTAGAAAGGCGGAGATACTAGTGACATCTTGTCTATGGCAAGAAAGATTGACTAAGCAGAACTTATAAACAGCAACTGTACAGTTGTTAGGTGAACACCAAGGAATACTTCAGTCTGTGAAACAATGTATTTAAGTGCTTATGCTCCCTTTTTACTTTTACATAAGTATCTATAAGATTATGACTGTAAAACTACCAGGTTAGTGAGACTCTGGTAACACTATATTAATACAATATTAATATATTACTTTTCTATAAATTCTAAATAATTTCAAGTAAGCAGAAGGTAAAACCTTGTAAACATTTAATCAATTAATATTTAAAAGCAACTGCCAGAAGGTACATACTACTTCTTATAAACTGGTAAAAAGGGAGCCAATGTTTAGTTAACTGTTTAAAGATCATGTAGTGATTTGGGGGAAAAGTAATCCAGGTGTCCTTATTCCTAGTCATTTGCCTTAAATACTAGGTAATATGCTTACTTGGATGAAAACACCTGAGGTGTTTTTTGTTGTTGTTTTTTTTTAAGTGCAAAGCCCCTATTTCAAACACTGGCCACACACAGATTCTTAGTTAGGGATATATGAATCAGTTATAAATATCCCCCCCTCCCCAACATTTTATATTCTCTCAGCTTCAGCAGCTTGAAGACCATAAAGGCTTCATAGCCACTGGTAGATATAGTCTCCATGAATCTGTCCTCTCTCAGAACTCTTTTTTTGAAATAATTTATATTTTTGGTCTCCGCAAATTCTTGTGGCAATGAGTTTCACAGCTTAATTTGCTTTGTGTGACAGAGATCTTCTTTGCTCTTTTGCATAAGTTCTCATATTGTGAGGAAAAAATGAACAGTAATTCCCCATGCGTTTCCTTCACACCATTCCTGGTTATATAGGCTCTGTTATGTCGCCTTCAGAATTTTTGTTTTTAAGCTGAAGAATCCTCTTCTTGTTGGGAAGTTATTTCATATCTCACATGATCCTGCTTTCCTTTCGCTTTCTTCTGTCTCTCCTGTTTATTTTTTGAGGCACAATGATAAGAATTGAATGCAGTATTCAAGATGTAAGTGTGCTGTAGATTTATATATCTTTAGTTTATTCTCTATTTCTTTTATAATTTTTTTTATAAATTATCTGTCTTTTCTATAGGAATAACTTTGCCATCTCTCATCATCTTCTTAGTATTTTCTTCTAATTCCACATGCAACTATCTTTTCCTCAGGTGTAACTGATAAATATGTCTAGTTACGCTCAGGAACACTGATCTCAACTTGTGTTTAACTTTGAAATTTGTACATCAGGTCTGAAGAGAAAACTGATTACCAGAAGCCTTGTGTGTTTTTCGGATTTTGTTAGATAAAATTACCTCTACCCCTATGCCTTGTCTTGTTTATGTCTTCACACTATTGTGATTGCAACATCATTTACTTGTAAGCATTCCTAAACTCTTACTTGCCTTTTGGGCTAGTGCTGAACACTGAGCTGTGTTTAAAAAAAAGATCTACAATGATTCTAATATCTGTCTTACAAGTGTGAAGAACTAGGGTCTATCATAGGTATCTTTTTCCCATGTGTGTCACTTTGCACTTAATCTGCTTACAGACATCATACTACCATTCAAGCCGTTCCGAGAAACATAAATGGAACCATGTAAAGTTCTACTGATATAAAAATATCTCCTGAAATTTGGTCAATTTAACTGGAATTTTGTTTTGGAAGAATACTAGAAAAAATAGTTGAAACTACTGAAATGAAAATTTTTTGCTTTTCATTTTGTAATAGCTCCATTTTTACATTTTGTTTTGTACTTGTTATACCTGTTAAAAAGCTAATACAGGAAGAAAACATTTTCACAGAATTAATTCAAATGTAAAATCCTTTGTGAAATTAAACTTGTCTTCTCCATAGTTTTAGTGTGCATATAAAGCTAATTGGAAAAATGAAAATGTGGCACAATAGACTTGTTTTAAAACTCAAGATTAGATATGACTAAGAAAATCCAGGTTTTGCTCCTAACTACTACAGTATTTTGTGATCTAGCTGTGTGACTTCATTTCCCATTCTGTTTAAAATTCTGTCATCTTAAGATGTAGAAATAAAAGTGCCATTATATTTGTAAGCCATTCTGAGATGCTGAGGTAGAAAATGCTATAAATTGAATGCAAACCATTATTACTGAATGTAAATCATAGTAATGATTGTGACTCAGGGCATTTCCTGGGAGCATTGACTGTGCAGAAGATGTTTGCTTCTGTTCATTAACCTCAGGAAAAACTAGTTGTTAATAGCCTTAGCCACTCAGGTGCCCCCTGAGCTGTGTGTTTGCCCTCAGTGAGATCTGAGCTGGTAGGTGAGAACAATGGCTATTGTGTTTACAGAGGGCTTTATTTTTGTGCTCATATTACAGTTTTATTGGGCATTTGCATGGAATTAATACCCTCACATGTTAGAATGAATCAAGTTTTCAGAGAAAGTAATCTAGATTCTATAAAAGCTAGATGCTTCTGAGCTTAAGGGCCCAGTATACTACAGGGGAGGCCAGAAGAACTTCTGCAGTGAAGTATTGTCTGAGAGTAGTGGTTTCAGGGCAGCGGCTAGGCGAAGCCTCGGACAAGGCCCTGGGCATACCAGGGAGCACAAATCTATTAATCTTTCAGGCAGCTTCCATTAGTAATGATTGACCTTGCTGGAATAAAGATGATTTGGAAGGTGACAGTATTCAGTTTAGTACTCCCAAAGATATACTGAACATAAAACAGTATTCAGACTTATGCCACTTAACAGAAAGTTTTAGTCTGCGCTTACTTACTGTATTGACCAAGAGTCTAGGTGTTCCTTGCTAGGCTCATGTGGGTTGAAACAGGGTAGGTAATGGGTAGACTAGTATTTTGGTTAGCTGCATATTGCAAAATAAAAAACTTACTCTTGGGGTTTGGTGACTAAAGTACTCAGAGATACCTTTCAGTGTTATGAGAATATCAGCATAATGCCTGTCATTTGTCATTGCTAACAGAACAGAAAATGATATAGTTTTAAAGCCTCTGCATGAATAACACCCTGAGTGACAACCCAAAACATGAAAACACAAGCTCTGTGGAGGAAGGGAATTGGTAGCTTCAAGTATACAGTAGAGTTAACATTGCTCATCCAATGGCAGAAAATTTAGTGCTCTTCCATCATTCATTTTCTTCCAAATACATTTCAGTTGGATGACAACTGTGGGAGGGCCTCTAATTACACAGCAATGAACTGTTTACAATTAGGTATCTGACTGCTGTAAAATTGACTAGTTGAAAACTTTTTGTTAATATATATTAAATATATACTTTTCAATATATTTATATATATGAAATATATATTCTTTCTTTGGGAAAAATTTTTCCCTATGTAATTATGTTCTGGAGAATAATAAGACCAAACTATTTCGGAAGATGTAGGGTCAAGCTAGCTCATCAAAGTTCCGGTTTGTGCTTTTTTTAAGTTGGCTTGACATTCATCTGTGCTGTCTGGTGCCTTAAGAAAATTGCAGTTTGACTACTTCCTTCCCCCATCCTCTATTGGCCAGGCTCCATGACATAACTGTTTCTCCTAAGATACACCAGAGCGCAGTATAAATGCAGTTCTATGGATTTAAAAATTTACATTTCATTTTCCCAGTAGAAACTGAAAGAGAAAGCCAAACTTCCACTTCTCCCATATGCCTTTTAGTAGGCTGTTGGAGTTGTTGTGCAGTTTTTATTCACATAATAAATGTAATGGCCAGCAAACTTGTGCCATTTTGGGGGGCTGGGGACTGCTAATTAAAACAGCAGTGTCTTCAGACTGAACACAAGCAACTCCTTTCAGCTGGGATTTTAAGCATCATGAGGTGGTCCTGGTAAACCAAGTTTAAGTTCAAGCCATTCAAAAACCAGGCTTCATGTTTATTAATCTCTTAAATCATCTTATTTTCTCCCTTTACCTTTCTTTCAGTTTTGCTGCTGTAACTTCACTGCAGGTTCCACTTCCTCAGCTTTCTAATATTGCATGTGATTTTATACCCCTTTAACAGAACCTTATTTTTATGGGGGTTTTTTGCCACATATCTGTGGAGCTAGTATAATTTTCCTCTCCCCCATTTCTTTCTCCAGCAGCTTCAACTGCAAGGACAGCCAATATTTATAGTAAGAAGGTTAAAATATTCTAGATATCTTTGATTGCTTCCTGCCATTTACTGACTCCACTGTTTCAATGTGAAATCTACTATAATGTGGAAGCTGCTTCCAATATAGCGTAAGGGCTTCCTACCATATGCTCTCCCATCTGTGATAAGAATGAGGATCTGGGGAAAAAAAGGCAAAAATCTGAGTGTGACTGCAGTTCAGCTGTGTGCAATATCTGCCTCTGGCATAAGAGAACAAAGCTTTGGACTTCTACCACTTTGCTGCTTTAAGAAAAGCTTGAAAGGTAAATAAATGCATGCACACACACCCCCTCGCGTGGATTCTATCTCCCGCTTATGCAACATTACTGATTTAGTATTTTCTGCACAAAAATAATCATTATGAGGCCTGGAGAATTAGTGAAACTGAATGCCTCTCAAGAACTGTAATGAAGTAAACAGTCTGCAGTCGCTTTACTGAGGGTTTTTTAGACCTTCAGTGAGGACTGACACTTAGGAGAAGATATGCCTTTGCTGCAGATTAAGCACTACCGTAATTTAAACTTAAATGTAAGAGTCATTGTAACACCTGTAAGACTTTCAGCAAAAATTGCAGCAAAACTGGTACTCCCTGCTAACGTCTGATATTTCTAAAGTGAGGCTAGAGGGGGAGTAGGCATATAGGTCTTTACTATACATCATATTAAAATACGGAAGAAAAAGAAGGAGGGAAATAGAGGAACTGTTTAATTTTGAGTGTCTTTATGCAGATTACCTTTAAATCTTACAAGTTTTTGGTATTCCAAAGATTTTACTCTTGCCGTTTGTATGTTATTCCTATCTTTTATGGTACTGAAAGAAGAAAATGAACAAAATGTAAATTTGATGTTAGCAGGTACAGTTCCTTATACATTACGTTTGAATTTGGTTCTATAGAACTACTCATTTTGCTACACTTATTTTAATCTTCCATTTATAAATAATTTATAAGGAGCCAATAAACTGTAGTAGCATTACAACATGGGTATAATATTAAAAATTGTAGTAAGAACCTCAATGTCAGGTATTAGCTATAAGTAGCTAACGAAGCCAATCATACATAACTGTTTATCCTTCATTAAAAGTCTATTAAAGACTTATATTTTATAGATGAACCCTAGAAACAGAGTGCGATCTAATATATGTAGCATTTTAGTACACAGTCAAAAATACTTTAGAAAATATTGTTGGATTGCCCAATGTTTTGGGGAACAAATATATTTAATTAGCTGATACAGATCTAGGAAAGGAAATAGAAAAAAATTTTTCTATGCCCTTCAGAAGAGCATTTGCTTAGCTAATTTCAGAAGTCCCATTCCTTTTGAAACTATTAAGCAACGTGGTGGTCAGTAGGCTTCCGGGGACTATACTGACTCTATTCTTGGATACCTACAAACAGAAAATTTGACTAACTGGAAGTTCTGCTTTTTGATCCTAACGGCTTTTTTCACACTTCTACCTGTCATTTATTTCAGTAGATGCCAATTCTTGTTTAATCTTAGAGGAGGAGATGCATCGTGCCTCCCACATACAGAGTCTTACATGTTTTATTAAACCTCATAGAACAAATATAGCACTAGATGTCACTAGCACTCCATCGTTAAAAAGATACGGTTGATTTTTTGTCATAGTAACAAGCTTATTTTGCTATGAAGTTAATTGATATTTGCACTGCCAAATACGCAACTGTTTTAAGGTCTAATATATGCACACGAGTAGACACCATATGTGTTTACAAAGATATGTTCATGAAGGATCACAAACTATTCAGAGCTGCTATTCTTCTCATATTTGGTTTTCTCATTCCTTCCAAATTCTTGGTCTGTATTGTGTTTCTTTGTGTATTTCATGCTAAGCTACAGTCTAAACCTATAAATGATTATATCCATATTTTACTGGGTCTTGGGAACTATATACCTTTTAAGTCTAGCTCAAGTAGTCAGTATGTGGTACTAATAAATGATGTGTGTGAGAGTTTTTGCAGGCTGGGGTTTTTAGCTTCTAGGAGATGTGGGGGACAGAACATGAGCTGGTTCTTAAAGAAAAAATGGTAATAGCTGAAGATCTGGCACTGAGTCACAATATTGTATGGTAAAAATATAATTAGTTTATTTTCATGACCTTTATACTAAAAATTGTGAGTTGATTAAGCATAAAAGTTTCCTTTTTTATCCTTTTGAATAAAAGTGCCATCATTTTCAGTATTTTCTCCATTAAAATTAAAGACCTAAATGATGAATAAAAATGTGGAGATCATAAAGAAAATTACAATTAGTAGTAGCTTATTTCTCAATTAAATGTGAAAAAGTCTTAGGATGGAATTCAGCAGGGAAGGTGGAAAATAAGTTTTTTAGAATACACCACATACTAGGGGTGTTCTGATTACAACTTTTTAATTCAGTCTATGTAAAGATAAGGACTTTTTTTGTAAAATGATGATTCCATTTCTGGTTCACTTTGAAAACTCTACATTTTGGGGGGTAATAGGCTGGATCCTATTCCTTCTCAAAGCAAAACAGCACTAACATTTAGTAAAGGTTGGTATTATAATCATAATAACAGAAGAAATATGGCAGAGGTCTATAAAGTCATAGATGTCATGAAGGGAGTGAAGTGGGATTGATTGTTCACTGCTTTTTCCAGCAGAAGAACTTGGGTGCAGAGTGGGCAGTGAGGTCAGTGGAATGGTTCTGTGTGGAAGGTGTGGGCTGTAGAGTTCCTTTCCCTGTGCAACAGGGTGTTGATGTTAAAAGTTAAAATGGGTTCAAGAGGAGACCTAGGAAAGGAAAAGCTGTTCAGGGTTCCTAAATACTCGGTGACCACCTCTGGCTCAGGTGCTGGAGGCTGAGAGAGCACTCAAGGAAATTATTGTATATTCAGGACCTGTCTCTGCATTCTTCCCTTTGCATCTGCTTTTGGAGGCAGAAAAGCAGGCTACATGGACCTTTGATATGTCCAATTCTTCTGTTCTTTTTCATTGAGTATAAAGATATGCCCAAAACTAAGGAAGCTGGTGGTGCCTACAGGCAAATGTCTACACCATCTCCATAGTAATTTAAAATGAGCTTTGCCCTCCAAGAAGCTTGTAAGACATCACATCAGCTTGTCTTCAGGTACATCTCAGAATGCTCAGGGTAACACCCTCAGTTCTGTTATTTCATGTTATCTGCGCCTAAAAACCACTGTCAGTTTCAAAATGACACCACCGAGAATGTGACCACATTTCAGATTGGACGCTGTTGCGTGTTAACACTTGCACACATTCCGGCAGGTCGGTCGCTCCATCTGTTTTAACTTGACATGTGCTAGTTATAACAAGTACTAGTTAGTTTCCATTGCTATGGAGGCTAGAGTGCAACCCAACCAGGAGGAAGAATGTCATTTGTACCTATTAATTTTCTCATGATATATATATTCTTATAGTGAATTTTCTCCTGATGTGTACACTTATTGGTTCATTTATTTATTGAGCTTCTATTCAAATTGTCTTCTGCATCTTACAAGATTTGATCTATATAAATCACTGCACTTTATTGTACTGTGAGTACAGTAACTTGCTGCCAAAGCAGCTCTTAAAATGCTACCATCAGATGAAGCAGCTTAATATATTAGTTCAAAGAAAAAAGCCCTCTTAGATACACTTTTGTCTATTAGACTGCTGCTGATTTGGCTGATAACAGCCTAGCTGTGTTGTGATAAGGTCCTTTGTCAATTTTGAACCTCATTTGGAACTAAGCTATTTCTGAGTTTTCATTGGAAACAAGTAAAAGAGGGTGAAAACTCTGACTGACATCATCTACTTTTTCAGCTATTGTGAACTGACAGCAAGCCCAGCAACATAAAGTAGCCTGATAGGAATACTATTCACCGCTAAGGTTAGTGTGTGATCATTAAAGAGATAGGCATAGAGGTATTACCATTGGCAGTAGAACTACAAGCTGTCAAACAGATTTTTTACTTCAGCCTGTTGAAGATTTTGAACCGAATCTGTTTTTCTCATACAATAGAAGCATTTTAAGCAAACCAAGTGATTTTATTTTTTGTTTTCTTATATGGTATGATTGAACAGATGAAAATTAGTTTTAAACAAATTAACAATGATTTAATGCTTCATCCTGCTGTCACTGACACAAAAGTCTAAGCTCTGGTTAATGTCAAAAGGGAGTGAGATCCAGACATTAATATGAAATTGAAGGGTGACTCAGTGTGGTCTTTGCAGCTTCTTCCATTATCTCACTCCGATTTTCATGTTATTCATGTGGGAGCGTCACTAAAAGACTTCAGCTGCTGACTGTGGCTAAGTGGGCAAGATGTAGGGTGCACGTACGACCAAAAGAAGTCCCTTCCCCAAAGACTCTACATAACCCCAAAAAAGATGAGAGACAATGGATAGATGTGACAAAGAAGTGAGTGACAAAAATAAAGCAACAGTGGAACAATTTATGTTTTGCCTTATGAACAGCAGCCGCAGTACACCTGCTGCTTCATGACTAGCGTATGTTTTGAAGACAACACATTAAATTGTACAAAATTGCTGGGAGGTCAAACTGATCATGCTGTTTCCTTCTCATCTTAAGAATCTGTGATTCTAATTGCTCTGTGTTTTGGAAGTCGTGCAGTAACAATACCAAATAACCCATTTCAGAGCTCTGTGTATAATCTTCAAGCATTGTGGGGGGGAAAAGCAGGAGTAAAAAAATCTGTCCCTCTAAATGCAATGGTAAAATACACGCTGACTTCAACAGTGCCACGATTTTTCTCTCAGAAAGTGAAAGTGAAAAATATTTCTTGAGAAAAATGCTCAGTTTTTAACTGCTAAGTTAAAAATACCTCCGTAATATACCTGATATTCCAGGTCGGTGGACACCAGGAGAGAATTATTAGAATGCATTTGGCTTTTGAAGTGAATTGGTTGCTTTCAGCTCACTGGACATGTGTTTTTACTTCCATCTCTTAATACAGTACTGAGAAGAATTTTCCACTGATGGAAGGAGGGTAGAATATTGGGCAGGGAAACATTTTCTTAATCCACCTGGCTACAGTCTTTTCTCTCGTCTACCATCCTCTGTTGTGTCAAGAGGACAGCTCCCAAACCTGTACTTCTAGCCAGTCAATGAGGGAACATTACTGTCTCCAGAACAACAGACAAACAAACAAAAGGTGAACCAGTAAACTGATTACAACAATTAGTAATTTTAATTACCTAAGACAGATTATATTTATCAGTTGATATATCATGTTGAAGATGAAACAAGAAGTCTCAGGGTAACAACGCGTTTTCTCATTAATTCGTTGGTTGCAGGTTATTCAGTTTTCTAGCCTTATAGTTAGCCTTAGGTTGTGTAGATGCAGGTCTGACAGGTCTCTTCATTCTCTCTTGTTTTCTAGAGCCAGTTCTTCCCTCACAATCAGTTGTGTTAATTACCCAGAAAAGATTAGGCATACTTGCCAAAATAACATATTGCTAATAAAACAGGAAGATGTTTTCTCATTACTGAGTGGTGTATGAATTGATGTGATTTTTTTTTTTTTCCATGAGAAGGGTCTAGGAAAAGATTTTTATCATAAGTGATAGTTGCACAAGCTAAGAGTTTGTCATGTTGAAGTGTTATCACCTCCACCCTACAGGAAGAAACTAGAATTGGGACACCCGCTTTGTTGCGTGAAATTTGGCAAGTGGCCTAATCTTCAGCTGTCACCGGTAAAATACCCACGGAAGCAAAGGGAGAATTCTCTCTGTACAGGGCTTGCAGGGCACAGCCAAGAAATGAGTACACTTACTCATTTCTGAAGGGGCTGGAGGCAATAGTGTATTCATAACTGAATCCTCCTGGAGAACCGAAGCTGGGGCTATCCCCTCCTGGGGATAACAGGACAGTGGAAAAGGAGGAGGATGATGCCAACAAAATATTATGTGGCCATTGCTACCTACTAAAAGTGAAATGTCTGCAGAGTGCCTTGGAATGAAAAGGGTATTAATGAATAAAATTTAATAATTAATGACATTTCAGAATGACTTTTAAAAACATTAAGGAAAAAATAATAGCCCAGATTAAAAAAAATTTTCTTTTACAAGACCAAATGAAAACTGTTCAGTGAGTAGTATAATTCTGAACATGCATAAAGGATCTACATTCCCTAGTTTCCATATTTTTGCTGGAAAAGCAAACTAAAGTCTTCTGAGTCTGCTAGTTCAAAAAAAAAAACAAAAAAACCTTAAATCTTGAAATGTAATATTGCAAATGCAAATTTAGACATGTGTGCCATGTTTTGGTCCATTTCAATCTGGATTCACCTGGACTCTATGATATGTTTCCTACAAAATATTTTTAAGACAGAAAAATACAAAAAATGACTGGCATTAAAACTCCATTTCACTCTAAAATTCTGTAAATGCTTCTGCCGTTCCATCTTTCTGTCTAGTTACCTCTAAACTACTGGAAGGCAGTGGGACTGTATGTTCAAAACATCTCGAAACATTGCAAAAACAACAAAAAGCAAAACCCAAGTACTAGGAATGGAGCCAGAAATAATAAAAGAAAAGAGAACAGAATCTCATTTTTTAACTAAACAGTTTTGTCTTTTTCTTAAAAGTTGGTAACAAAAACCTTTACACCCATATCTGGAGAGAAATCTATTTTTTCTTTGCTCTTTTTGTACTTTTTATAGTAAATAGGAAGTTGCTTCTTATCCAGCAAAACACAGATTAATTTGTGTATTATCCGGTCATTTTTCACCTGGCTACTGAATGAAGCTGGTCATTGACTTCCTCCCCCAAATGATGATTATTTTTTCTTGGGTATGAGAATTTATAGTAATTCTCCTGTCTTGGACAGCACCAGAGGTTTTTGGTCACATCGTGCTGGATATCATGTCAATAACAATTTTTGTCTGTCTTCAGGTGGTGGATGTTCTCAGATGGTACATTTACATCTCAGATGTAATGGCAGTTCTAGAGGTATTCGTCGTTTCAGGTATGGGGGACCTCTCTGGGATCAGTAATATTTCTACGACTGACATGAATTTTTAGACTGAATCCACAATATCGCACAAAATACAGCCTTTTCTCATTGCATGGCTGATCATATATTTCTCACCGTTAGCAAAGTGTACAGTCTCAAACTTTATTTTGATAGACTTGTTTTAAAGCTACAGTAATGTGGATGTTAATATAGAAAGAGTGTTTTTATTGCTCCTAAACATGTACTCCATGAAAGGACACAGAGGTTTTAAGTTCTTATGGCTATATATATATATATTTTTTAGATTGGGCTGTAGTAGATTGCCTTTTGCTGCCATTCTGTCTGCCAGGGATAATACAAATCTCATTATTAAGCTTGACCAAAGGGTTGGGTTAGCAGGAAGGTTGTAGCCTTTACATTTTCTGTAATTGGAAACCTCAGATGAGCTATTTTTCCCCAGCACTTTTGAACATTATTTAGCCCAAGCGTAGGTATTTTTCTTGCTGTTCTTTTACTATGTACGAAGTATTTTGCTACAAAGTCTTCATGTTATTTCCTCATTCCGGCTATGCCATATTTCGCTTGACTCAGGATTGCTTTAGTGGATTGGGGGGAGCTGAATACAGGGGAAACTGCGGTGAGGGACCGACCGAAGCCCGGCCGCGCGCCGCGGTGCGCACAGGCCGGGGCAGCGCGCTCTGCCCGGCGCAGGGAGGCGCGGTGCCGCCACCCGGGCCGCGGCCCTGCGC
>NW_020447752.1:3543568-3604444 GCF_003343035.1 Apteryx rowi | reverse complement strand
CGGTGCGGGCTCGGGCCGTGCTGCATTCGCTGGGGCTGCGGGTCCCCGCCGGCCGCGGCCGCTGCTCCTGCCCGCCCCGAAAGCAGTAGCCACCTCTGTAGCCATGACCTTCCGCAGGGGAGCCGCGCTCGCCCCCTCCCTCTCTTGCAGAAAGTCACACAAGTGAATGGAGAAACAGAGAACTTAGAGCGAGCGAGCGAGCAGCAGCAGCAGCCCCCCTTCCTCCGTGTCTGGATGGTTTCTGGGCTGATCGGCATCACCTAAAGGCAAACTTTGGGGAAGCCCGGGGAGCAGACGAGCTTGTGCAGCGGGCTGCGGGCAGGCGGGTTCCCCCGCGGGGAGCCGCGGCGCCCAGCTCGCCCGGCCCGGCCCGCCTGGCCCTGCCGGCCCGGGGCTCCGGGGCGGGGGCTGCTCGCCTGCCTCGGGCAACTGAGGCTCGGGACTGGGATTGTAACGAGAATAGTTTTGTATTTGTTGCTTGAGACGGGAGAGTGGTTTTTCTTCCATAGCATCGTCTGTTTTGAAGAAAGGAGGGAGGAAGAGGGCGGGTTAAAGCTAAAGAAATAAGTCCCCTCTCCGAAGCAAATGCCTTTTGCGCTCTCCAGATGACCTTTTCTGAAAATGCAGCCTCTCCAGCTGACCGGTTTTTACTTTGACTGCAAAGTGTGTGAAACTGAGCCCTGACTTCTCCACAGACCCTAGGATGTGCACTTCTGGGATTAGCAATATGGGGCATCTCTTGTCACCTCTCCTCTTGAGCCTGGCAGCAGTTTTTTCCAAAGGTAAGGCTCAATCTCTTCTGTGTAACTGTTTCTTTGCTTCGTGGTTCTTGTTTATTTTACATACACACCCTCTGTCCCCTGTCTCTGTGGTGGTACCTTGGATGTTGATGCCCACAATTTTCGACTGAAAGACTTGAGGGGAGTCATGTCTGAGTCAAAACCAAAGACATCCTGAAGGGAAATCCTGGATGGCAGGACTTTATTTTCTTGGTCGACTTTGACAAATTGTCTAGCCATTTATAGAGACGTTTGTTACCAGATGTTATATTTTTGATCATGTAGTAGATGCTGGTGGATAACTCAGCTTTGGATTGTGAAAGCTTTTATTATGTGGAAATCTGAAATCCTCAGGGGTAGCAGCTGTTGGAGTTAGCTGCCCTATCTTTATTTCCTATGTAATTTTTCAAATGAAAAATCCTGTGTCTCAGACTGAGACTGTTTTACTGGACCAGAGAAATATGTGCTTGCTGAAATCTTTAAAAGCTCTGATGAGATCCTGAACCACTGTGTCAGGTATTTCTGCATGCTGAATAGAGTTTGGATGTTGTGACAGATGACTTCAGACAACTACTCAGTGGTATCTTCATGTTGCGCTCGAATGTGTTTACAGTAAGGATCAGAAAGCCAACGTATAGACAATGTTTTTGTGTGTGTTTAAATTCTCCTTTGAACTTAAAGTTTTCATTCATGGTCTCAGCCAAAAGGTGAATGCATTTTTGCAATACTTACTGTAGACGATTCTGACCATTTCTGCATAATCCAAGTTAAGAGAAATATACTCTATTTAAAAGACATTGTGCCTCAACAGCTATATTTTGGCAGGAATATTAAATTTAAAGCTCCCATGTGGCTAGTCTTCAGTGAGGAATAATAGCATATGCATTTAATCTATAATTTTGCAAACATACTGATAAAGAGTTCTGCTTATAGGAAGATCACTGTTTTAGAAAGGCATCGGTTACTATTAATGCCTTCTTACACTTCAGGGTATGGGCACTTTCTTTTTAAAGCCAGTTATCTTTACTTTGTGTCTAAAACTGAACTTACCCACTGAGAACAGAATACACAGTTTTATATTTTTGTGGTGGTTCCCATTATCAAATTCCCTTTTCATTCTTCTTTCTTTAGAACAGGCTGAGAAAGAAAGGGACAAAATTGTAAATCTCCTCAAATGTTACTTAAATGCAGTGCCTGCATAAGTACAGTTTTGAAGTTGCAAATGGAAATGCATTAGCAGCAAGGGTTGAAAGACTGAGTCTTTTTAAAAGATTACTTCATTCACATTGCACACCAGTAGCTTTTGATTACCAGCTAGGCTGTAAAATATGTATTTTATTATAAGCAATATCAGTACTTTGGATCGGCCAACAAYGCAGTAAGAATATTAACTTTTTCATCTCGGTTTTTTTTGGTGTTTTTCAATTTGCAGCATTAACACTGCATTAACAGAGTGTGTGACTGAGCTTGCAGTTTATTTCAAGATTGAAGTATAAATGGCATTTGAATTCTACAGTGTATAATGTTTTTTTGCAAGCCCAGCAATTACAACATTCATATATGAATTTATTCTTAAATGTTACTTGCATCTCCTTTGAAAGATAAACATGGGCAGAAAACTGGACCTGTAAAGGAGGTCTCTTATGTGAAAGATAAATAAAAAATAAACCATTATAAGAACTGACAAGTGAGTTTTTTCTGTGTATTAGGAAGTCTCATTAAATCTGGTATCTCTTGGAACTAGATACATAAGATTCCATTAGAATTACTGATATTGTTT
Organism: Apteryx rowi; assembly: GCF_003343035.1. Lineage (NCBI taxonomy): Eukaryota > Metazoa > Chordata > Aves > Apterygiformes > Apterygidae > Apteryx > Apteryx rowi. The sequence goes on along the minus strand of NW_020447752.1, from coordinate 3,601,885 downwards.
GTGCCATTTATTTTGCACTTCAGACTTCATAATATGCCACCGCATGATTGCTGGGACCCTTTGCTGTTCAGCAATACAGATATCCATCTGCAAGGTAATTGTCTGTTTCCATACTTGGTAACAGACTCTGTACTACTGTGCTGTAGTACGCTCTGGAGAGACCAGAGTGTTCTAGAGATTTACAGTGTAAACTAGTCAATGCAAAATGTTGATTTTTTTTTCCCTGCTGTAAGAAGATGAAAACCMACCCCCCCCCCCCCCCCCCCAAAAAAAAAGATCCAACCAGACTTGATTACTGCTACTGGGCATATTTCTTTGTTTGATGCCTTTCTGTTGCTAATAGAAAAACTCTTTCGTTCATGTCATGATGGCAAAGTTTTCCTAAAAAGATACAAAATCTTTTAACATGCAGCAGCAATCAGCTGTCTATTGTGTATAGGTCTGTTGCTGATTACTCAGAACCATGGCAACGTACCTTCTCACTGCACAGTTTCCTAATCTTTCAGGTAATAATGTTCAGGACTTTAGAATACTATTGCAGTTTTGCTTTGCTTTTATCTTGTAAATGGGGAAAATAGCTCCAGCCTGAGAGGTGAAATGTTGTTTTCTATAACGAGTTTCATGTTCTTATTGGAACAATTTGTGACTGATGATATAATCCATGTATTTGAATATATTGTACAGTCTGATACTATATGTGTGTGTGTGTATATATATATACACATAGACAGAAAACCAAGGAGTATAAAGTGATATAATTGTTGTTAGTGGGAAGTTGCATTTCACAGCTTTGGCATCACCTAGGAGTTTTCTTGAGTTTTCTTGACTCAGTCCTGGGAAGCCAATTCTTACCCTCAATCAGTTGGGTATTTTGCTATTTGATATCAGCTATGAAAAAATTCTTCAGAAATCTTCAATTAAAAAGATAACCCAGCCCAGCTGGCATTTATGTAAACACAGACAACTACAACAGGCTCAATAATGGGGGTGTTTGTTCCCTTGTTTAAGGGGAAAACCTCTCATTAGTTTAATAGAGGGTAGAATAAAAACTTTAATACTTTACTTTAACACCAGATACCATGCTTGGCCTAAGCTTATAATGAACTGAGCATCTCCTGAAAGATGCTGAACAATTTTAAGATGTATATAGTGAGACTTTAGACTTAGGAACCTTCCACATTTTTTATTTGACACCAAATATTCACAAACTGATTTAATTCACTTCAAATTTCAGGTCTTAGTTGACAGTAACAGAATAAGAGAAAATTATTGTGACTTTTTCTGCCTGCATTGTACCAAGCGTCCTATGTTCTCTGTCATCCTATGCTGAAATATTCCTGCAGGTTGCTTTCTAATGAGATCTCAGACCTCATAGCTGCTGTTTTGATTTTCTTTTTCCCTCGGTCTTTATAAATGTAAAGGCTTGGCAGTTGTGTTAGATAGGATTACCTTGTATACCCCTAAGAGCGTTCCCCACAGGCAAGAGAAGTGGGTACTCCGTTTTCAGTGATGCCAATCTCCTAGTATAGGAAAGTGGGGGGAAAAAAATCTTTCAGAAAGCAAAACATTTTGTTCTGATTACAGTGTAGGAGAGAAGTATCTGGTTGTTTGGATGGAATGTGTTACTCTTTCTTTTGGAATTATTCATGTTACAGTATTCTTTGAACCCCCTTGATCTCCACTCCATTGTATAGTATAGAATTTTTTGTCTCATTATGGACAGGCTGTACAATGTTACTGTTACTTTCTCTGTACAATGTTACTGATTCCATGATGATACTTTGTATCAGAATATGTCATTCTGTCCACACTAATTACTTAAATACTGCTATTACGATTTCAGTGGGTTGTATCTTTGTGAATTGTACAGGAAGCCGCATTCCTTCACTTTAATCCCGCTTGTGCATCCACTGGCTTCAGTGGGAGTGGTGCTGTGCAAAGAGCTGCGCAGGTGAGTTCATTGGTCCCGTTCCAGTTTCCAAAAGGCTGTGATTTCTGAACACCGTTATGTGCAGATTTTCCACTGACATTGAAGTGTGCTGTGAACTTAATATAAATAGAAACGTGGAAAATGAAAAGCTGAGTGCAACATGCCTGTGTTTCACTGCTTGCTTATTTTGGATCATTACTCTGGAACGCTGATAGTGTTTTTTTAGTAATGGACAATGGCACTCTATTTGGGGTTGAAATTAAAGACTGTTCTATTTGATTTATAGTATATAGTCTTCTTTTTCTCTTGCTTGGTGGTGACTGGACGGGAGTTCAGGACTGAATTTCAATTCATGTTGACAGATTTTTATGGTGTTGATAAGGGACACATTCTTTTTCTCAAAGTGACACTGTTGACATTAATTGTGGAGGTAGGCTCCTCACAGCTGCCTGTTGCTCTAGCTGCACAATTGATACACACAGAAAATTTACTGCATGCCCATTTGAAATGGTCACTACTTAGATGAGCATAAAGTACAGATGTGGTCAGTTAAGAGGTTTTTCCTGTAGGCTTTGTCTATGTGCAGAAATCAAAAAAGTTAGCTTAAAACCGTAAAAGGTAAAAGAAGTCTTTCTAGCTTATGGTTCAAGTTCTGTAAAACCAGAATTTTTGTACTCTGCCCCATCTGCATCTAAATTATAGTCTTTTGAGACATTATACAAGAAAGGGGAAACTGAGTTGCGCTTTTTTGCTCTTTGTGCTTCTTGGCACAGTGTTCTTCTGGGAAAAGTGGTTCTGCCTTCTTTCAGCAAAAATAATAAATTCACACTAAACTAAAAAGTTCTACTGCTAGACCCAAGTTTTATTTGTCAGCTGCAATACTGGCTTAATGTGATTTGGTTTCTAATATTTCCCTGTAATGTTCTCATTTTTTACTTCTGTCTTTTCTTTTATTAGTTCCATGGGACTTGCGGGCTCTGTGACACCAACCAATGTTTTAGATATTAATAAAAGCAGCTTTATTCAATAAAGATCAGTTTTATTTAATAAAAGAGAGAATCAAAAGATAATCTGATTTTGCATGCTGCATTCACATTAAATCAACCTCCTGAAGTTGTTGTGGATGCCAAGTCTAGTGGCAGTCTATCACTGGTCCTAGGATACATAAACATGACTCCAGACAGATTGATTGCAGAGAAACTGAAGAGGCATCTGAGATTCATCGCAGGTTTAGTTTATAAAGTGTTACATTAAATTGCTTGATTTTCTCCAGTCTTTGTAATGTTGCCTGCTGCATTATTAATGGCAGTTCAAAATTAAGTGGATTTTAAAGAGTTCAGAGACATTTAGATAACACTAATTATTATGAGCAGATTTAAAGTACATATTTGAGAATGTTAGACTACTTCGCTCTCTTCTATGGGTGGGAAATTAACTGCAGAATGAGGATTGGCTTCTTCATGTCCTTGATTTCTTCTTTTATTAAATAGAGTTAATTCCAGGGTAAGGTGCTGGTCTGATGGCCCCACAGAGCTAATGGATTGAAAGTCTTCATCCTCCAAGGAGGTAAAGCCTGTGCAGTAACCATGCAAGATTCCCCTTTCTCCTTTAGTAATGTGACTTAAACTTGACCTAGAGGATGATATAAGCTCCAGCACAGTGATATAAGATGTTAGGTCGGTCTATAGATCCACAGTGGGTGTGATCCAGAGCCCATTAAAGTCAGTATATAGGTTTTCATTGCCTTTAGTAGGCTTTAATTCAGAGCACAGACAGTTTTCTGGTGCAGTATTTTTCAGCCTGTGGCCCACACACCAGAGTGATTCATCCAACATCTGAACGGTGTTGTGAAACCAATGCCAGAAACCTCATGCATGCAAGCTAGAAGAAACAAAGGGAGCAAATAACAGTAACAAGGGAGCTTTCAGAGTGCATCCCAATTTCTGTTTGGTTGTAAACAAAGACCTGTGTAACAATATTGTGTAAGATGGTCTGGTTCTTTCCAAAGAGTTAGATAGTGCTCGCCTTTAAAAGGGTTGAGAAAAAACACTGTAGTGAAACTAACTGCGATAATTTAAAGTATTTCTCTGAACTGTTTGTTATTGCCTCAATACTTCGAATGCTGTAGCTGATGGTATGAGTATTTGTGATCCACTCCAGCACAGGTTCACCTAAATCAACACTGGCTAGGGGTTCAGAGAAGCAGAGTAGGAGCAGTCTGCCGGTCACTTACGGCATCTGTACCGTAGGGTCAATTAACTTCCTAAAAGGCTTCTGCTGTACTCACAGAGGATGTTTGTCTGTTCTTACACCCTCAGTCTTGTCTTTCTTTTTTTAATTGATATTTCCAGCAAGGTTTCTAGAGCAGTTTTCTGTGTTGCAGACAACTGCCTCCATGAAAGTTGCTCAGCAAAAAGAAAACATTTTTTTTCTTGTACAGACCATGTAGAAATAGTTGATAGCGGATGCATCTGTGCTGATGCCACATTTCCTCATATTTACAAAATATAGGGCCTCTGTCCTCCTCCTGTAGTCACTCCATCTTCCCGTAGGCCCACCTAGCTCCATATTTAAAGTCACTTTGACTTGTTTTGTTCGGTTATTTGGAGTTTTGGTTGTAAACAAAGACCTTTGTCTTTATACTGTGTAAGACAGTCTGGATAATCAGAAGCTGTTCCAGAAATTTGCTATGATAATGGTTAGTAAGCATCTTCCAGCCTTAATTCATTCAATACCATTTTATACTCTTTTGCTTTTCTGCCAATGGCATCCTTTAATCGTAATAGTTCTTCTTCTCTTTGGTAGAACACACTGGGCCTTGTTAGTTTGTGGCTTTGCAGCTAAAGTGAGCAAAATAAAACCACATGTAAAATTGGACATGTAGATCATAAAATATGAGAGAGGGGAAAGATACTGAATAATACATATCCTATAAAAAGAGCAAATAAATGAGCGAGCTAGGTACATAGAGAAAAATTGCAGTGGTAATAGTAATAAGAGAGCCAAGAAGAAACGTGGAATGATGTCAACACACTCTTTATCCTTGGTGTATACAACTTTACGGGATAAACTAGGAAGCAATGCAAGAAGTGCTCTATCTAGCTGAAGCAGGATGCTCTACAACATGCCTTTTGATTTTTTTGCTTTCCAGGTAGGCAGACTTGAGCAGAGAGTTTGCAGACCACTTGCTGAGGAACAACAGATGTCCAGATACTCACATAGATGAGGCTGCATGTGTCTTGTATGCTAAAAAAATACTCTGATTCTCTGAGCTTAGTCTCATCTAATGTTAAACAATCTCGGAGGATTGAACTTTACTAGACCGCAACATTGCGTATTTGATTTTTATTTATTTTTTAAAAAATGTATACATTTTAGGTCTTCAATATTCACTATTTAAATAAACTGCAGAAGAAGAAAAATCCAAAGCTGTAGGTCAGCAGAGGTAACTAGCCATAGTGTCTCTGTCTGAATTTTAATCCAATCCATAATATAAGAATGGAAGCAATACCACTTAGTCTTCAGCCCGTCCAATTATCAGTGATCCTGGATTAACGGATAGTCGTATCCTCCATATTCTGCTGAGCCATGGTGACTCATTCTATGTGTCTTCAAGAAAAGGAAATAGAGGTGATTTGAATGTGCCTACAATCAAAATCTCTGTATTTATCCTTCAAAGTTTTGCATCCACTGTCTTAAGGTAATCAGTCTTGCTTGGTTAATTTTGATTAGGTGGTACACATTGGGTAGTTAGTTTTGTTGTCTGTACGTGGCAAGTTCCTGTAAGATCATGTAAGAGTAAGAAAATGTCTGAACTAGTTGCAGTAGAGTTACACTAATCTGGTTGGGGTGGGGGTGCACTTGCACACCATGGCTATCTGCTGCATGGAGCCAAATACTTGTCAATGTGTCAGCATTGGCCAATAATTCATCTTTAGTTTATTGGGTAAAAAACAATATTGGGAGATGACTTGTGTGTCTTACCCCTTCATTTTTTGTTTTCTAAAAGCAACAAAGAAGAAATCAAATAGTCACAATACCCTGTGACCTATTCAGGCAAAGTCTTGCTTATTATTAATACAGAGTTTTAACTTCCTACATTGATCTTAGCAACATAGGGTGGATTGTGAAGTTTTCCTGGTAGGGAAGATGTTTCAGTGGACTGTAGTTTGAGCCACTGCTGAAGGAAGTAGTCAGCTCTAACAAGACTTTCTAATATAACAAACGTGAAAACATCACAGCGGTTAGCCACCTGTCATCCTTAGTACATTTTCATAAGCAAAAGTAGGATCTAATTTGCTCAGATTCGCAAGCCTGTACCCCTTGATCCTTGAAGAGGGATGTCTACGTGGTTAGCAATAGGGGACCTGGGGCAGAATTGAGCGATCCTGATTCTGTCTGGCAGAGGGGAGAAGCGTGTACAGACCTTGTAAATTTATTACCACACTTTGTTACTCTGTAAGGAGTACAGGATCAATACTTTCAGAGTTTCACTAATCTGTCCCATTTACACTAGTTTTTGCTGTGTTCATTTAGGATCTGTTTAACTCCAGATCATATGTATTAGCAGCATTTTTTTGCTTTGTTAGGTTAAGCTCACCTATGGAATTTGGCTCATATGAAAACACTAGAAGAACTTGGCCTACCTTCTGGAAAAAGGAACAAAGAGAGGGCAAAGGGAGAGTTTCATAATCTACTAGTGTGCTAGTGCCCATCTGATTTATTACTAGTTGAACTTTGTTATTTTCTAGGATGTAGCAGCAAGGCCACTATTTCCAAACATCTGTACTGAGTTTGCATGTTCCCATTCTTGGAAACCCTGCTGAAGTGGCAATTGCTCACCAGTCCCATAAATCAGGGTGTGAAAAGATGGGCACCCAAAAGTTAGTGGACACTTTTCAAAATGTTATTTTCGTTTTTCTGAGCTGAAATATCTCTGTCAATGACAAAGAATAGTTACACCTTCAGTGAATAACAGTAAGAGCTATGTCTTGCTTTTTCAAGTTTGATATGATGTTCTCCATAGATCATTTCCTCATTTACTTAGGATTTATCATTTAAGGTTCTCTTATTCTATGTCGTTTTCCATATTAATGGCGGAAACAGTTGTAAGGGGATCATGACTTTAGCTGTGCCCTGCTCTCACCTTTGTGGTTGTCTGTGTCTCCTGCAGCAGCTGTCTGATATGAGATGGTTTCTTGCATACTGAGCACTTGTGCACAGTAGGATTCTGCTATATACTTCTGACTCTTTGACACCATCTGCCCACTAAAGTAATTTTGATGGGTTTCCACTGAGCTAGGCTGTACTACAGCCCTGTCAGCGTGCTCCTTTTTAAAAAAATAATAAACAAAATCTCCTCAGAAAAGCTATCCGTGATCACTGGCTTTTCCAGCAAAATTGAGGATTACCTCACTGTTTGATATTGTACAGGCAGATATATCTCTTTTTGATAGACTTTAAAATAGGGAAATGATAAATACTTCAGATGGTCCTCTAATAGTTCTAGTTTATTTTTTTTAATGGCCTTATAAAGCATTATTTCCCATCCCATTTTTTAGGCAGGCATTATTATCCTTTTACAGAAACAGAATCATCTCACCTTGTTGAAATTCTCTTCTTTATGAAAGCTGGGCAATGCAGTGGCTCACTATGGTGATTTAGGAGTCGGGGAACACGTTGGCTCTCTGTGATCTTTGGAAAATTATTTCAGTTCTCTGCCTTCCCTTTCCCTTTTAATGTCTTGTCTATTCAGAATTCAAGTTCTTCAGAGCAGGACCTCTTTTGCTTGCTGTTTTTATAGCATCTGTCCCTCTTCTCAGGTGGGACTGCACATTTTACCACATTACAAATAATTAATTAGTAGTGGCTGAGCTGGAAATTGAAACATGGCATTGTGATTGCCCTGATCATCAGACAACATTAACAACTCAAAGGCCTTTAAGAATAGAAAAGAGTAGTAGGGAAAGGGAAGAAAATACAGATAAAATGAATGCATCTGGGTGATTAAAAAGCTCTAAGAGCTTAACTAGATCCCACCCTGATGTTACAATTAATAAACCATCTAAACAATCTCAAACAGTAAAGCAATACAGGAAATATAAAAACCTTCTTATAAAAAGATGTCATAAAGATGTTTTATATTTCTTTCTGTTATAATCCATGTTACTAAACTGTTAAGGAAACCAACTTGATTTTGAACATCTTTATTAATAATGCAACAAACCACTTACAATGAGAAATTGTTTTTTTGGCAGATAGTACAGATCTTAGAAATATTTCACTCCTTTTCTGTCCCTTTAAGTCTTTGTGATTTATTTTAAGCTCCTTTATGTTAGTAAGCTGGGTAGTGGTGGTGATGAGATGGACTGGTGAAAGAAACTGTTGGCTATTCTCTTCCATTGTTGATGGGACATGAAAACTGAAACAGTCAAAAATTAATGGATTCTTCTGAACTGACTTGCTCAGATCACGCAGAGAATTGGAGACAATCCTGCTCCTCAGTCTTTATGTTCTTTTTTCTAAACTACAGGCAGTTTGACCTCCAGCCAGGATGAAGTTTTCCGTCTGAAGCATAAGTTTCTTTTGTCTTCTCTATGTCCTATACACCACTAGTCCTGGTTTGTAGATATGTATGTAGGGAACCAGTACAGATATTTGAACCTTCACCTCTATCCACATCCAAATCTATCCATTTACTAGAGGATCCCTGGTGCTTTTGGTCCCCAAGGAAAAAAATCTATGCTATTATAGCATTTTGAGTGACCACGAGGATTAGATGGCATTTCAGCAGATTCTGAGGTCCCGCAGGAGGTGTAATGCTGTGCAATGCTTTCTTCTAAAAGAAACATTCACAATAATCATTGTCTTTAAGACCTTTTGTTAATAAAGATATTTAGCATTTTTGTCCTGTGGAATATGCATATGGCAGTTCCATTTGTCAGAATATTGGAAAGATCCCTGCTCTGTGGCAGGAGAAACAGACAGTTCCATCGTCATGTGATAAGGAATGGTCAACAGCAGCGCTGTACTTACAAAGCCTTCAATTATGTGAATCTTTGCTATGTCCAGCTTTTCTTTTATTTTCTGGCTAGTTTGGTGGTTGAAGGCTTATGGAACATCTTAGCTATACTGAACCTAAGTTCAAGTTCTCTTTAAGTTCTTATGTTTGAATCCTGTGGATTTTGCTGGGTTCACTGCCTTTTGAAAGCCACCAGGCCTTTGAGGTCCAGAATTCAGGCTGAACTTAATGGATGCAATCCCAGGTTAGAAGAAATATAAAGTAAATATCACTATGAATCCCCTTGAGAATTAAAATGGTATTTTCCAAATGCTAGCCAGCAGAATGATATTTTGAGTGGTATCTTGGTGCTCCTTTTTCTCTACTTTTGTTAATGCTTCATTTGTATAATGGATGAAATGTTAAAGAAGGTAAATACCTAAGATCTGTGATCCCTACACAGTTTGCTGCTGCTGTTGTGATTTTTTTCCCCCCTTTGTCCTATGATAACTGCATATCGCTGTAAATGTTCCCTGCTGTTTCTGCCACAGTAGTTTAAAATACATATATCAACATCACCTGTGCCTTTTCTTGCCTTTTTATTTAGAGTCTTTATCTGAGCAGCAACAGATCAGAGTAATGGTACAATAATCACTGTTGAAGCATTTATTTGTTTGTTTTCTTTCTATTCCTGTGCAGTCATATGTTCCTTTCATCTATTCCTATCAGAATTATGCATGTGTTTTGGAGCATTCCCATATCAGACCCTGAAAAAAGAGAAATGCTTGTAAGTGGAGAATACTATATATAGCAGACCTTTGTTATAGTATTTATAGTCATGATGTTTAGAATTTCTTTGTGTGCATTAGAAGTTCTCCTCAAACAATCAAATTGAACAAATAATAATAAAAGGGATGGTCCACAAAGAGATTCTTTTCAACTGTTCTCTTTTAGCAGCTTCAGAAAAGAAAGATGAGTTTGGCAGCATATTTGCAGTGCTAACAAATCTGGGCTTTGGCAGGCTAAAGCAGGAATCGTGAATTCAAAACTGAAGATCCCTCACAGAGATGCTCTGTTAGCAGCTGCCTTTCTGTGGAGAGGTGAGCATTTACAGACCTTGGCTGTTGCAGCAGGTCATGGGAAGGTGATAATCTCTCAGATAATTAGATTGGACAAACTTTAAGTCCTTATGGCATATAATATCTAGCTAGAAAGTTGTTGGGAGACAGTGAAGATCAAGGGGCAAAGAAGAACCCACAGAAATGCAAGGACAGCATTGCAGATTGTTGTTTGGTGTAACAACTTCTCTGGTGTTTCAGTTCACACTGCGGAATGCTAAAGCCCATCATTTTTTCCTAATAAGTATCTTCTCATTTGTGTTTTCAACCTGAGAATAGTGGGCATCCTAGTCTTTATACCTGTGGTGATGCCGCACTGTTCTGTGAAATCCTTGGGTATGGTCTTCGACTTGTTGCAGGTGTTTTCTGCCAGTTTGATTGATTTGTCAGAGAAACTACATTCTCATACTTGTTTTATCCTCTTCTGCCAGACAGGCACTATCGAAATCTCATTTGGAACCTATGGAAGTATTGTAGCAGGTTCAGTTTTACTTTATACTTCTCTGACATCTGTCTTAGGAATAGCTGATCTATTGCATTTGTCCTAGTCTAAATCCAGCTGGTCCACTGAAATGCTGCTTTTGGGTACCTCTTCATTTTCTTCTCCAATGACTAAATGAATGTTTCTCTCAGTAAGTGAATTCCTCCATAGTACTTGCACTTGCCTCCTTCGCTGCCATTACTGCATTCTGTCCACTTGCAAATCTTGTTGTTTTTAGCACTGAGATGAACAGGAGGACTCATGGAGAACAGACAATAATCGTAGATTTTGAGATGCATTACAATACAATGCAATCCAATACTTTGAGCTAGTATTACTGACCTGTAGGAACTGTCAGAAAATAATTGGCAAGCTAGGCTGGGAGCCCAAAAAATTAAGATTGAAGACAAGCATGGAGAAAATCATAGAAGTTGGAAGACAAAAAAGGAAGAATAAAGCCCAAACTCTGTGCTCTGCCATAGTCTACTGTGTGCCTCTACTCTGCAGAGTAAGAACTAGTGAAAAATGGAATTGTGAAGACTGCATAATAAGGAATATCCTAATATCTGCTTCGCTGGCTCTGTGACCTGCTTCAGGCAGCTAATACGTGCACAGACAACGCCAGATCTGGCTCCCATCACCAGAACAGTTCTCCAACACAGTTCCAGCAGGCCTAATGTCCTCAGGCACCCTCACACATGCTCACGCCATAGAGCTCAGGGGCAAGTAACACACAAATTTGGCCTCATGCTACCCTACCAAACTGCAGCATTGCCCTCACATTACTTACAGCAGTTTGAACTGAGAGGACACAATCCAGTCTACACCAAAGGGCCAGGGGTCAGAGCTGTTTTCCTTAGGTGGTCCCCAAAATCACTCTGAATGCTTCTTGGAGATATATTCTGGCTAAAGAATTTAGCTGATACAGGACAATGGGGAATGAGGCCCTTAAACTATTGCTTCTACCATGCAGTCTAATACTGAGAAACTTGAAAAGAAACTGTGCTCTGTTGAGTGAAATAAGTGAAATGTTTTGTAACTTTAAATCAATGGAACATCAGTGCGGGACAGTTTCAACTTTAGTTTCAGACTAAAACAAATATAGAACTATTTGGATTTTTTGTGGAATAAATAAATCTTAATTTTGCCTAACTGTATTTTCTATAATAAATTCAAGTCATAAGCAGCCAACATGGACTTGTACTTGTTTTCATCATAATCTCATGTTGAATTGTTTGTACTTTATTTCATCCACATGAAAGGGAACTAAAATAACTGATGCTCAGTTATTTCTTTATAAGGACTTGTTTTATTGCTGTATCTTCCCATTTTAATTTGAAACACGGTACATGTGATTCAGTGGTTGAAAACAGGTTCTTTTGTGTTTTTTGGTAAAATATTTTCTTAGTCATGCTGGCTTCTTAATTCTCACCCCTTTTTTCAGTAGGAAAAGGTGTTTCTCAGCATTCCTTCCTTTGCATGATGGAAGCTCTCACACTTTGCAGATGCTCCTGTGCCCTTCCTTGACCCACTGGCAAAAGGTGATATTGAAATGGTTTTTGCTTCCTTCTCGGTTGAAGTAGATTGCACAACTCTCACAATAGACTTTTGCCCTGGACAAGTAGTCATCAAAAGTGTTGGTAACAGAGAAATGATGCATTATGTGGTGCTATGGATACCATGCAACTTAAAAGAAAGAAATAAAGAAATGATAAAATATTTTATATTGCAATGAAATCTGTGCTAAGTGCTGTTCAAACACAGTAAGGGACAATAAGTCTTTTGGAGTCAAGGTCCAGCTTTGCAGGAGAAATGTGCAGAGTTTTTAATAATTTGGCCATGGAGAATGGTTATAACAGACCTTCCTTAGTATTTAAAAATAATATTTTATGGGTATAGTGCTAGCAAAGTATTTGAGTGGTGACGTTTTTTGTATTTTGAGTATTTAATTTTGTCCACATAAACCTAGACTGTGGGCACACGCTATATTTGATACAAAGCTGTAAGTGGTCAGAAGAAAACAATTTGTAATCATTCTTTACTGGGCTGAATCTGATTGTTTTGAAAATGAGGATGGATGGTATGGCTCCTCAGCAGGTGAAATCTGCCTAAGCCGAGGCTGCTGCAATCCCTCTTTTTTTCTGGTGTGGCATTGGCATTGGCTTTTATGCAGTTTTGTAATGAGCCACACAGAGAGCTGATCCAGCTGAAAGCTAATTCTTTTGTGTTGGGGGGGGGGGAGGTGTTTTTTCTGCAGATTTTTCTGCAGATACCAGCTCTGGCAATCCTACAGTTGCAGGGTGAGTTGGTTCAGCTCCCTGATCTGATGGAAAACTAACCCACCAAAAAGAAAAGCTTTCCAACAGATATGGGATGTGAACCCTCTCACCGTGAGGCCACGAGCTCGCCAGATCTGATGTGACGGAGGGGTCAGGAGTGCGTGGCTGATAGTGACAGGGAAATAGAATGGGTTCTTTGGGCCACGGCCTGCAGTTGGGCTTTTTTTTTGTAATACCAAACTGCACCATCAGTAATCTGTTCCCAGAAGCTTTCATTCTTATTTCCTTGTAGATAAATCATGATTCCAGAAATTAGATGTTGTACAAGCTTATAGAGTGCATGGAAAACAGACAAAGGAGAATGAAAGTTTTATAGTGATCACCTGGAATATTTATAATTGCTATTTTCAGCTGATTATCCTTATAATAGCAACATCCATTCCACCTACAAAGTAGCAACATTTTTTGGATAGATGTAAAATAGTAAAATTTAATGATGACTGAAGTAAAGCCATGCAAATTAGACGAAGATATGATAATCTTATACCACCAGTTCTCCCTCTGTAAATTCCTTTTCACTGCTTAGTTGAAATTTTTGTAGAGGAGGGAAAGACTCCCACAAGAACTGATAATGTGATCGCTAACCTTTATACTTCAAGATTCAGCTATAATATTCCAACCTGAAGTGGACCCTATTTAGCTGTATGCTGAGTGTTGTGATGAGCGGGTCAAAAGATTTTGGAAACTTCTTTATCTTCTTCAGTCCAGCCAGAGTAATTCTGTGAGTAGCTGAATTCTGTGGCGATGACTATAGAGACTGTAATAATACTGTAATAAAGATGTAACACACAGGAGTTTCCAGGAGGAGATTTGGATTTTATCTCCTAGCCCCACTCACATAGCTGTGGTCATTATCTGCTATCACCAATGGCTACTGTTACAGTTGTTCCCAAAAAGCAGAGCATCCCCCTTTCATAGCCATGGAGCTGGGCCAGCCTAGCGTTTTCTCTCTGGCTTTCAGTTCTGTGCTGAGCATTACAGACTGCTATTGTATGAGACCTCTCACATCTGCCTATCACCCAGGCAGCTCCCAGTTCTTAGTCACTTGGGTTTTTTTTCTTTCCTTATGAACTGAAACTGAATTGGTAAGTCTTAATGTCTCATCAAATCTGGCGTAGGCTTCCTGTTCCGACCCCCATTTTCTCTTCCATTGCCAGAATGTACACTCTGGTAGGCAAATGCCATCTGGGAACTGTAAATCTGTCACACGTACCACAGCTATTAGTTTGTGTGTATCAAGATGTAAGGAGTGTTACAATTGCTTACTAGTCTGCGTCAGAGTAACAGTTTTTAAAATTAAGTCCATCTTGCTTCTTAAGTCATCAAGCTTCTAGACCAAAGTCTGCAAACTACCATAATGTTTTATTTTATTACAGTGGAATGGTTAGACCAGCATGGGGGCAAATGGCTGTTTGAGTCATTGACCCATTCCAAATTATACCTATGTGCTCCCTTGATGGAATTCAAATAAATAATTTTGTTGTGTGAAAGAAGTGGTATTAGATTAATTTCTAAATTCTTTTTAAGATGTCAGCATGTAGCCCTGAGGATGTAAAAGCAACGTAGAGCTTGTCAGCCTCCCTGGCTGCTCTGAATTAGTCTGAACCTATTGGAAATGAAAGGTTCAGAGAGCACAGATGGAAAAGATTGAAGCAGCAGCTTTGAGTGAATTGAAAGGGCAAGCTTCCTGGCTAATCGTGATTTCTGTGGGCAGAAAGATACCTAATACATTGAAATTGTCAGCCATTGTGAAGTCCTCGAAAGAGCTGCTTGGGGCTCTTTGCTTTCTAATTCTGGCTGACGATAGCCGCCTTTTTAATTAAAATCTCGTCTGTTTTCACTTAATGAAAATAAAACATGGAAGCGTATAACGTATATTGAATGTGTGAGGCATGAGCTGTTCTTATGCTGGTAGATTTTTTTCTTAAGATAACAAAATTTCATGAATACATCTGTTTAGAGATTAGATTTCCTCAGCACCAAAATAAGCGGATACGTTTTCAGTCAGTCTCAACAGTACTATGTGTGCTTTCTTAAAAGTCCGTCCAGAGCTGTCATAGTGGGAACTGGTGGATGCTGAATGCCTACAAGCCCTCCCACACTAACCGAGGGAGCAGAGCACTCGGAAATCTAGGCCTTGACTCTGGTGAAAGCTTTAGTGCAGCTCCCAGCTCAGGGACAGAATCTTGGCTGGAGCTTATGGATGCTGATGTGGTATTTGGAATTATTAATATTGTGATGAAAATTGATGAAGAGGTCTTTGAAATTCTGTCTCTAATTTGCTTCGTTTAGAGAAGAGAATGATCTCACATGCTTAACAGTTAGATGGTTCTATTTAAGCAGTTCTTTGATTTAAAGCTAAGAAAGAAGTGCAGCATTTATTTTGCTTTTCTTATTCTGTATGTTTCTCTTCAGTTTGATCTTTGAAGAAATGCAATGAGCTGTTCAAGGTTTAAAAAAGCAACTTCTGAAACAAATTTTAAATGCCTGAAAATAGGAGGCAAAAACAGTTGGTACGGTAGGATGCCAGTATATGAAAAGCCCAGAATCATTTGAAATTTTACTACTGTTTTCATTGTACACAGCAGCATCCTTTTGTTTTTAATTCAGATCATCTGTTCCATTCTATATATTTGATTTTGTTGGGTTATCTTCTGCTGACAATTAAGATTTTTGTCTTGAAATTCAAAGTCACTATTAGATTACTCACCATTACCTTAGAGTCCACAATTCACTCCAAACTCCCAATGTCTCCTAATGTCACCTAAGAATGTCTTCTGAAGACCTTCTGATGAGAAAAGCTGCTTCTAAATCCTCATATCTGAATGTAATATCTGAGATAAAATCAGCTCTGTAAATTCAGCTATGGACTTCAGTGTGGCCAACTCTTCTTCCTCCTGTTATTCTTGAATTATATATTCTTGATTTATGTGAGTTGCAGTGGTGTAGAAGTAAAGCCAGATATGTGCATTGTCCATGATATGCTTTTAAAATTTCATATGAATGAAGTTACACACTCATGCTCCATTTTGGTTAAGTGATAGTTCCAGTTCTCCTGTTAGAATTCATCTAAAAGGAAAATCCCATTAAAATAGAATGTTTTGCTGCTTTAAGGACTGATTCACTCACCCTTAGTCATACTTTGCAAAGTCTTACTCAGCAGGAACCCCCCCAAAAATGCACAGGGTGGTAGAAATGAGCTGCTTGTATTTGAAAGAGGAATTATAGTAGGATAATATTTAACATGGGACAGTAAGTCATGTGTTATTAATATACAAAAAGTACCCAAAGTTTAAATAAATGCTTGGCATGGATAAAGTACCCTGAGACTTGTTTAGCTTTTGCACAGCAACTGATTGTCTCCGGCATATGTATCTCCTTAATTTCTTAGCTCAGTCTTGTCATAAGCCACAACACAGAGCGCTGTTGCTGCTGCAAGCTGTTTCTTGTTTTGGAAAAGGTGGAGCAATATGTTAACGCCATGAATTCAATAACGAATGGATGGGCGAGTGCATTAGCCATTAGTCTGTCAACTTTATGAAGTGCAGTGTTTTCTCAAGTCTATGAGGAACCTAATGAGCTATGATCAGGGACTGTGAGCCAACCTCCCTAGCCTTCAAATACAAAACTGCGCTTATCAACAGTATGCAAGCAGCCAATGTATGAGATCTGTAGAGATGCGTCCATCCGACTGGATATTTTTCAAGTTTCCCATGCCATCTGGCTGGAGAAATGGCTCTATAGCTCCACCAGCCAGGGCCATTATTATAACACTTGGATTTTCTTATGAATACTAATCGCAATCTCTCCACTCACAGCAGTAAATTGTTAGTCCAGAAGGTATTAATGTCCTTGATCAGTTAAATTTTGAGGCCTCAGCCTATATCTCTACTATCTTCTATATTACAAGTTAGCGTCACCCATTTTGTCAAGAAGGTAATATTCCCTTTGCCCGTATTTACTGACTGCTGTGGAGATCTAGGAATTCCTTTATATCCCATATCCCTCAGTTTGTTCCTACACTGAAGATTTCAGAGATGTGAAAAAAGCATTAAAATGAAACAGGAGAATACATTTATATCCCTTTGAATTTCTTAACGCAAGACAAATACCAGGTGTTGCATTGAGTGTCTCTACCCTGAAAGAGAAGAAAATATATCCTAATAGTGATATCGGTGAGATTATGAGAAGTACTCCTAGGAGATGTGGCGGAAGTCCTGTCTGCCAAGGGAGTTTAGTATTAGAAGGGATAAGATTGTATTACAGGAAGTTTCAGAAAAAAGGCAGCATCTATGCCAAATCCCTTCTCCTGCTCTCTGTGAGGCAGCGTGTGCATGTTCAGCAGGTCTTGGTGTCCTTCCCAAGCAGACTCACATCAGTTGGTTTGTTTTTAAGGTTTTCATTGATCGTAGAGTTGAACTGGATTCTCCTTTCCCCAAGATTACACAAATGACTGATATCTGACAAGAACAATTTTTTTATCATCCCCAAATAAAGCTTTTATGCTTCCTATATGCACAGAACATTCCATATCTGCTTCCAAAAATTAAGTTTTTGTTACTTTGATTTAGAACTAGTTAATATCACAATATCCATTTGCTTACTAGGTTACCCACTTTTTGCATGTTAAGCTCTCAGAGGCAGGAAGGTGCTTGGTTCCTCATTTTGTTTTCCTGTAAGGAAATTCAGAGCATCCTGTTAAGTCAGGTGTCCAAACTGACCAAACCCTTGAACTTTTTAGAAAAAACTCTTCTTGTATTTAGAAATCTTCAGCCTCTCTCTCTCTCTCTTTTTTTTTTAAATATGTGCTTAAAAGCTGCAGGTAGGTGAGCTGATTATAAACCACTGCAGAGACATTAGCTATTGAGACATGACTTAAAACACCAGAATAATTCAATATTTATTTCCCTTGTGGGTTTCCTTGGAATATCTAGTAGGCACCTTGTTCAGAGGCAATTCTCCTCCGGAGGTTGCTTGTCTAAGCAACGCCATAGTTAATATGGCAAAGACCTTCTTTTTATTTCTTGTTATTTCTTTTTATTTCTTTGGGGGGAGAGGAGGGCAGAAAGAAAGTGGGAAAAGAAAATGATGTTGAGAGAGATTCCTTTAGCTTTTGTTTTTGGAATATAACACAACACTGTTATAGTCTCCTTATAGTATATTAATGTAGCTGGGTGTGGCTTTCTTGGGTTTCTGGTTTGTTTTCCTTGCCTGGATATCTACAGGTATGTGACATTGTTGTCTGGAGTTGAGAGCTTAACGCTAGTAATCAAATTTAGAACTTTACTGACTTTATGGACAGAGTGGCCTGTCAGGCCATCTAGTCTCTCCTTTTAAAATGTCAAAACATGTAATTAGAATTTTATTCATTGCTTTACCTTTGTACTGAGTCTAGTATCTTACCTTTACAAAGGGACACAGACAATTGGATCCATTCTTGTTCTGAACACCCTTAAAGATGCAGAGCTTGTTCCTGTGGATTATCACCTTTGTTGTTAAAAGCACGTTTTCTTTATAGTTTAAGTTTTTCTAATTTGCAGTTAATGGGTCCTTTTCTGCCTGGGTAAGGGTCCTTCTCTGCTAGCTGTTAGGGTGTCTTTAGTGCCCAGTATTGATGCCCTTTTGTTCCATCGAAATAAGCTCATACCCAAGCCCTTCTGTCACACTGACAAATGGACCTTTCTATGGACCAGTCTCTCTTTGAGCTAGATGCAGCTATCGTGTAAATAGCTGTAACACTACTGGGATTACAGCTACTTATAATAGGTCTGATTTCAGGCTACTGACATCATTGGGGTTACGCAGCTATAATTCAGATCATAACTTGGCCTTCAGTTTTATTTTAAGGGACAAAGCATGTCTGCTTCTGCATGGTGTCTGGGACCCTTTGGAAGGGCATTGCTGGAGCGCCAGCTGACTGTCACCTGCTCCGCAGTCCCGGTGCGCAAATGGACCGGGAGATGTGCAGTGCCTGCAGCGGTTCCTCCAGCTGCGCCGGGGTCTTGTCACCATAGTGCCTGCACGAGCGATCTCAACTCAGCAGCTTGGTAATTGCTCTTGTTTTGTCCTCAAGAAACAAGCGTGCCAAAGACTGAAGGCTTTTGTATTTCAGTATGGCAAAAGACCGGTTGGACAGTATGTTAGACCCAAAGGATCACCTTGTCTGGTGCAGTGGAATATGGTTCTTTCTGGGAAGTTATTTTCCATGAAAACACTCACTAAGAATTGCGTTTGCTTTTCCCCAGTGGAGCTGAGTACAGTACCTGTTTGAGAGCATATGTGACATTGTTTCCTCTCCTCTGAACCCATATCAGCATGATCTAGCCCTAAAAGCACATTTGGTTTTCTTTGATACCACAACAGGTTATGACTGATTTTAGAGTGGAGCTGTGTCTGCAGACAGCCAGCTGCAGCCATAGCCATAATATCTTGGGGGTTTATACAGGTACCAGAGTTGCTTCTGGATGCCTTACGCATACTGTTTATACTGAGACCAGTACAGGGAGGTAGGACTCCACTGGCCTTGGAGCTGTACAGACATAAGAGCTTACACTGGATGCATAAAACAAGAGACAAAAGGTGGACAAAACAAAATACAAATCAACAAGGAATTCATCCCACATAATGCAGCTACCCTACACAATATCGAATATTTTCTTATAAAAATAAAACTTTCTTAAACTACTTCTGTGGTTGGATATAATAGATTACAGCCTAAAACTATAGTTCTAGCTTCTGATACACTCTTCAATAACCTCATAGTGACCATCTGTTCTAAAACTCTTCTTTTTTCAGTATGATAGGTCTTGGCATAAAGGAGAATATCTTAAAAAATCAGGAATTGAGTGTTTTAATAAAGAGTATGTGAGACATTGGAATTCTATTAGAATTTGATTATTGTTAATTCAGAAAAAAGAGTGTAAAATTAACACACCGTTGGCTGAAGTTTATGGCTTTGAAGAAAATGGTGCCTCAGAGGAGCAGTAGGACTCAGGCTTGATTAAACTGGGATTTTGGAAATTCTCTGCACTGAATGAAATAAAAAGGCATTCAATCTAATTAGATAGCATTGAGGAGGGAGGGGAGGAAGAGAGGTATTTCTGACCCACTGACTTTTTGTACAAACTTTAACCCAAGAGATGTGTTTAGAAGTATTTTGGTAGATTTTGTTTTCTTCTCAAGGGAATTTGTCCTGCAGTTCTAATATTTGATAGCTTTGCTTAGGAAAACTTGGTGGGGAGAAAACCATCTAATGGTCCTATTAAGATACACTGATTTTCTGGACGTCTGCTCTGTAATTTTTCCTGATGAAACAGTTCATATTTGGGTCAAATTCCTTGCTTCTCTCTTGATAGGAAAAGCTATTCAGGAGAAAATGCAGCAGTTGATTTTCCTGGGATTTCCTTTGTGTTACTCCCTCTAGGCTGCCTTTCTTGTGTGTTAGGAGGTGCTCGCAGAGTCTAGGATACTGGCCAACTACAGCCAGTAGAAGTGAGCTGTTTGTTATCATAAGACCATATTATTGTTACTGTGGTGCAGTAAGTATACACATGTTGTACTAGAATTTATTTGGAGTTATGCCAATGTAAAAGAGAGGAGATTCAATTCCAGTAACTTACAATTCAGTGGAATAGTGCCTTACTGTTATATAATGCTTTATATCAGGTGATTTCAAAGGCAAATGAAAGGAAATCAAAGGCAAAGGAAAAAGGCAGCACGTCTTGTCCAGCAGAAGGGAGAGATCTGGGAGTAGGGAGCAGCTTGTCCAGAGTCCTAGTCCCTATTCTCTCTGTTGGGGTAAACTGCTTTCCTTCAGTTTGCATTTCTGCAATATCCATGTAGCTTAAGGACTGTTAATTCTTATACTTTCTAGGAGGTAATTGGCCCTTCTCTTGTTCTGCAGTTGTCTATCATGCCATGAGTATAAGGAGATGCAGAGATATGTTTAGAATCAAATTTGTTTTTTATTTTGTGTTTGCCTTACCTTATTTTAAGGGTAAATAGGGCAATTTGAGATATGTAACATAATCACTCTTTGAATATATTACATGTGCATTTTTAGAAATGCCAGATATATTTTTAGAAGATCTCTTCTAATAAATTCTGAACTTTTTCAGAGAGAAGAACTAACAGAAAACCACTGTAATTATGTGTCTTCAAATGGAATTAATTCTTGACGTTTTGGAGAAGGGAAGGTGCTGTTTCTGCTTAGGCAGCAGTATAGAATAATGTGGATGGTTTTAACAGAGTGATTCCCAACATTCCCCCTTTTCATTCACAATAACTTAACAGGCTTCAGCATTCACACTGAACTCCATGACCCCATGGCAAACAGGCTGTAGAAGCAGCCCCCAGGAGGGGGGTGCAGGAGCTGACCCGCTTGTATCGCAGAGCAATCGCCAGTGCTGGTGTCCTTTGGCAGCGTGGGGTAAATCTATGGTCACGTAATTCCTGAAAGGCTGAGAAGCTGAATGTATGTTTTTACTGTCAAATCTCTGTTTGGACAGCTTGGCAATCAGTGGAAACATCATCTAAGGTGCTGTGCACGTTTTAGTTAATGCCCCTAGGGAAAGCTTGCTTTTATGATCATTGCTTATGCAAGCAAATTCCTTATGGCCTACTATGTCCCGAGATTAAACAGGTGGAAGTGAATTCTGTGTTTCCTCTATCTTTTATTTGTAGTATTCTGAAATTAAGAGAATTTCTGATCTGCAACCTAAGATACAGTTCAAAATCAGCTTGATTTACGATGGTCACAGCCTGTGTTACAGTTTACTTGCTAATCTAGATTAACTGCTGCCATTGCTTGCCCTTTTTGCTGAGCTGAGCTGTTGAGGAGGAATACGTTACTACAACTGCTTGTACTTCAGTGGTTTGGTGTCTAGAAAAACATTGGAAGGAAGAGAAGTCCAGTGTTCCCAGGTCCCCAGACTAAAATAGTTAATGTGCCCTACAGCAAAACAGCATCAGGAAGGGGGAGGTCAGATTTTGGAACATGAGCTCCCTTGCTCTGCAACTGCTAGCGCTGAGATGCAATAGCCTGTCTTCAGCATCCCACACAGAATAAAAAAACGCAGGTGTGAGAAGAAAATTGGCTCAGCTTGAATAGACCGGCTCCTGCTTCCTACTCTGGATGCCAGTCAACCGCTTTGGATTTATGCTGAAGCACTTGGGTCAGCATTTGGTCTGCTCTTAGGAAATTTTCCATTCTTTTTGCTGCTGAAGAGCCTGACAAAAATCCATAAAGTATGGATTATATGTTTTATTTTAAAAATTGTAAAAATTGTGAAGTTTTACTTGAAAGAATGGAAGTCATGGTTTGGACTAATTCCTGCTTTATTCATGGCAGGTCTGTATGTTCTAAGGATGGATAAGAATTAAAACAATGAAATCATTGTCGTACCGTTTGCAAGTCTTGTGGGTAACATGGAAACATCATTTGCACGTTTTCCAAAATGTTAGGCTACCGTACTGGTTGTGTTTGGTTCTTACACTCTACTTGACTCTGCCATTGTTTGACTCAGCTCCTGCCATGTATCCATTAACAAGAATAGCAGCAAAACCCTTTTTAATAAATATATTCTATTATAAAAAGAAACATCTGCATCCTATACTAATAGCGGCCCACCCACTACTTTAATACTCAATCACTATGGCGGTTTATGCTCAGAAATCCACTGTAGCAATTTGTGTAATGGAGAAAGCAACTGTTACTGAGAAGTGCTGAATGATCAAATTTTATTGGTTCATAAAAACCGTGGAGGTTAATATCTTTGTTTTGTGAAACAGATGTTTAATTCTATGCCTGGGCAATTGGCTCTTTTATGTCTGAAAAGGAAAAAAATAGATGTTTTGGATTACAGTTTGCTGTGTAATTGTATATGACAGATGTATTAAATTAGCCTTTCCCAAAGCTTTTGGAGTTTTGCCTCTCTGAACTGTAAATTTTACTTGACTTTCTCATTTGCAGGTGGCATTAAATCGTTCTGTGCGTGTTTCATGTTTCTCAAATAGGACAAAATATTCAAAGATTGCTGTGAAGTTACAGACCACTTACAGATTGGTAGAAGGCAAATTCTCTAGAATTTATGTTTCAGACTAGAATGTAAATGAAAGGGAGAAAGGAAGGAACCCTTAAAAAAGAAATTCTGCATATGCTTTTCATTTTCCTAAATCCAAAAATTGAATGCTCTCCAGGTTTAATGTTCCAATCTGTGTCACAGTCTGCTTTTGCCCCTCAAGTGCGCCAGGGCATTCTGGGAGCATTTAATGAACCAGGCACTTATCAAGTCTTATTAACAATGTGAGAATTGTATTCTAGCTTAAGTCATACCCTCCACTGATTAAAACATGACCGACATCTTATAAAGTGGGATGCTGTGTGTGCATATGTAGAACTCATGCATATATATATTTCGTCTGATTTTCAAGAAACCCGGACTAAATTCTGCTACTTGTTATAGTGATGTAAAGGCAGAGCAGTTTCTGTGGCATTACTATGGATTTACCTTGCTTTAACTGGAAACAGAATTTATCCCCTTCAATTGTAGCAGGAGGAAGAACCTTCTAATTAGAGTCACTTCTGCTTTCACAGCACATATATTTGATACATGTGCTTTCCCTGGCTTTATTTCCGAATATGGCAAGCCTTTCTGTGTTCTTTTCTTTGAAAGCTGGCATCTGTTCTATTTCTGACTTTAAGAATGACCTTAAGCGAACTTCACATTTGAATTCCATATTTTATGTTTTCACCTTTTTGATGTATCAAAAAAGTGAATTTGAGATCTCTAATTAGGGGATAATATCTTTGTTAAGTTCATATTAGTTATAATTCATTTTAAAAGGCAAATATTTTTAAAATTATTTTTTAGGAAATGTGACAATATATGAAATAACTAACAGTACCAGCTAATGAGTAGTTTAATATACAGGTAGCTTACAACAAGAAAATTAATTTTCTCCAATTATAATACGAGAATTTCTGCTTATTGTTTATATGTATCAGAAAATTAAGCTCTGTTGCTCTCAGGAGACTCTGAAGACTGAAAAATTACTGAAATAAAATCACATCCTAAGAATGGAGAATTTCTGAAAACCTTTGTGAGTAAACACATTCTTATATAATAATTTCCTAGAAGCATTCTTGAGATCTTTTTAAAAGATGCTTCAGAAGAATTTGATCCAGTGATACCAGATCCATGGATCAAAGATTTTCCATGACTTCAGCAAACTCCAGATTGAGTCCAGGGAGATTATCCTTTCTCAAAGGAGAATTCAAATATTTCTTAGAGAACTTTTTGAAATGAAGACGTAATACAAATCTGAGTCCTGAGAGATTTAGTGCAGTCATTTCTCACCACTAGCATTAATTGGTGAAATAAATACATTGTTCTGTGTCAGTTAATACTAGTTTAGAATCTGGCTCTCGATCCTGGAGCTCCTATTCATACTAGTCATTCTTAGTTGCACAAAAAACCCCAATCAATTTCAGTGGTTTTGCTCATATGAGTAGAAGGGGAAGCCAGCCTGACTTTTGCATTTCTTTCTTCATTCTCTTCAGCCAATGTAGTGGTTAAACAGTGTTTTGTATGCATAAATGTGAGAGAAAGAAAATACATTAGACATAACTATAAAAAAAATTTTCAACCGTTCACTCATTTGAACATGCAACACCATGTTCAAAGCAAATTTTTCTTTTGAGAGATTTCCTTATTCTTTGGAAAAGTTGAAATCAGTTGGGATGGATTTATTAATGGTTCCTTTAATTAGTTTGTTAATGGCTATATCTACAAGACCGGCTGCGTAAGTCTTCTTATTTCCTGCTGCTTAAGTATAATAATTATTGATCTCTATACACTGTATTAGGAAAAAATACATAAAGATTTACTGCTAACAAAAGAAGCTTTTGGAAATGATAATTCATTCAGACTTTGGGGAAGGCATTTGCCCATATCTTATAAGTTATTAGTGCTAATGGGAGTCATATGTACAGCAGGAGGCAAAATCAGCTATTAACCTACATAGCAAGCTGTAGAGTATTGTGAATCCTTCCTGTCCATGTTACAATGGGATCCATTTGTGTGCCAAGCAGGAGGAAGATAAAGCAGTCGTGTATCTTTCAGATGGCTGAGAGAAGGAGGGGACGGAGAGGAGCGTGGTCTCTGTGCTGATGGAGATCCTGCCCTTCCCCTTGCTGGGGGCTGCAGGGGCCTGGGCAGGATTTGCTGAGAGACACTGTGAGCCTGACAGCAAGGGCCAGTCCTGCAAGGGCCCGCAGGCAGGGTGACAGAAGTCCCTGCTTCACTGTGTTTTATCTAGCCACACTGAATATTCTCTGGTTTAGAGAGTTAATTATTCTAATAGCTTCATGTGAGCTAGGGATAGTTTCCAGTTGCCCTAGCAATACTAGGGTTTCACTGTGCATATAAGCTGTGTTATGATGTGGTCTGCAGTCTAGCGGTATAGCCTCGAAACGGGGAAATAGTGAATTCTGCAATACTCCTGAATGGCTCATATGTTTTGAAATACCAGGAATCAGAATTCAGAATAAAGTGCCCCCTCTCCCCCCTTTTTTTGTATAGATTGAGGCAAAAATGGAAGTAGCAGTTAAAAATTCACTTTTGGTGCAACTATTTTGAAATCGGTTGCAGCAGAAGAAAGTTTCACTGTTCTCTTTTTCTTTAATGGAGTAAAACTAGTTTTGGAGATTGCTGTGATTTTTCCCTAACTTATGTGAATTCTGACTGTTACACTATACGCACACAGCTTTGAGACCATTACTAAGTCCCACTTGTCTTTGGTCTTCTAGCTGTCCTTTTGATGACATGCTCTAAATCAGTATGTGACTGGCCTTTCTGGGAACAGCCTGTTGGAAACTGAGTACTGGGTAAAGCTTTCTGTAGCAGGCATTATGCTTTAGAAGTAGGTCTTACTTTGCTAGCTAGGCCTTGTCTTTCTGTTTTGTTTCGTTTTTCAGTTTTCCATCTCCCATTTGTATATATAATAAGGCATAGGGATTTGTTAACAGTGCGTTCTTAATAATTTGAGATTTAAACTGATTCATGCAGCCAGTTCGTAGCATAAGACTAGCAAGAATAGATGACATACAGCAGTAATGCTTTACCAGCCCAGGATCACAGTGCAGGAGGTCTTCACCAGGACAGACATTACCTATATGGTTAGTATTGTATTTAGTGCCTGATGGGTTCAGACACTTTATGCTCTGTGTTCCTGTCAGGTAGCACTGTAACAGCTTGGGCGTTCTGCGAATGCAAGCTATGGTAGACAGGAGAAAGGGATCTTGGTTTATGGAAATGGTGTTCGAATGGGTGCTGCATAGGAGATTAAGAGCCTTCACCAGGGACAGTTGATTATCTCTTGTGGTTTTATATTGCATGGTACTTTATAGGGCGTAGAAGTGAAAGACCACTTAGGCTGTCTCTGTACATCCTGACAATGCAATTTTTCCCCATAAAATGCCCATTTTAACTTTCTCATGTGATGAACCCTCCATTAGTTGCATTTCATTAACATGCACAAGAGAAATGTAAAACCCCGGGAGAGTCTTCATGTGCTTGTGACAAGTGTCTCTATATTGATCACTTAGTCCAAAAACAATGAGAACTTGAGTTCAGGACTTTGATTAATACACAGCACAGCTTTTCTCTTGACTAGATTAGCATAATCATTACAGTCTGAGAGTGTGCTAGCGCTCAGAGTATCCTTCTGTAGCGGTCAAGGAATTAATTACACAGAGTAAGGAGACAATTCTTTGCTAAGAATTTTGTAAGTTTGGTTATTAAAGGAGCTTGCTCCTGCTGAGGCTGCACTAGAGCTTGGCCAAGCAGCAGGAGTAAATCTATGGGTCAGTGATTTACATCTTTGGAGAATGGTAGATGATCATCTCTCTCATTCACATATGGATTTGAGCTGCTTAATCTGGAGAGGGACATGAGCAGCGCAGGAGAAGAAAAAGTCAGACTCTGTCCTCTGTTCAGCATGCCTGTGGCTGTGTGGATTTGCTTCTGTTTCCCTTGAGGGAGAGCTGTCACTGGCTTCAGTGGGAGCAGTACCGGACTTTGCCAAAGTCCTTGATCCAAGCAAGTAATAAGTTGCAAACGTAGCATGATTGGACGAAGGATATTACAGAGAGGTCAGAAGACTTGGGAATGACAGAGATATTCTATGACAAAAATGGAGACCTGATTGCTGCTGATGTTTTTTGGCCTTTTTCAGAACTTACTCTTCACTTTGTATAGGCGGGAGCATTACATAATTTAAGCAAAATTTAGTGTCACCCAGTCTCTCCAAAAGAGATGCAACATTAAAGACAATGATAAGCCAGTTTGTGTTTTAAAATAGTGTATTCAATAGATTTCACACTGCTGAGAAGGCAAATTAAATGCCTCCACACGCTGCAAATCCGTATGCAGCTCAGTGGGTATGAAGATAGTTGAACTTCCAAGAAGGAGTAAGTCTCACTGAGGCCTGTGTCTGTTTGGGGAGAGAGATGTGCTTACAAAGCTCAGGAGCAGTCAATGGAATCTCACTGTCTGCTGAAGTGAGTATGTCAGAGGAAAAAATAACCTCCTCGAATTGATGCGTTGTGTTTCATGAAATTCCGCATTTAAATTTTCCCACTGTGTTTTGTGCTATTTCATACCTAGTCATTTTGCTCCATGTAAATGTGTCTGTGTGATGGTGCACAGAGGAAAAAGGGAAAGAGGTAGAAGGTAGGTGTCTGTATGTGGGGAAGGTTATTTTTGATTTTGAAAATAACTTCAATAGAAATAGCTTGTTTCATCACAGCTGTGCTATCCTCATTTCATTCCAAATTTAAACTTGAATTTTCCTGGCATGGCTTTGTCCATTTACATATCTTCAGGGAAAGGAAAAACTTCAGGCTTCTGTTTGCTTTCCAGTGTTTCACAAATCTTTATTGTAGGAACAAGAATTGAACAGCCGAGTAGTATTCTGACATCCTTCTGTTGAATGATGCCGGAGGCAATCAAGGGGCTTCTCAGCATAAGGAAAGATGGCATCATCTCCCTACACATGGTTATGTGCCGTAAGAAATACTGTGGGATTTGTTGGATCATTCTCATTGATTCAGTTTTCCATATCTGCTGAG
The DNA here is from genome assembly GCF_003343035.1 of Apteryx rowi. Taxonomy (NCBI): domain Eukaryota; kingdom Metazoa; phylum Chordata; class Aves; order Apterygiformes; family Apterygidae; genus Apteryx; species Apteryx rowi. The sequence continues at coordinate 3,573,887 of NW_020447752.1, read as the reverse complement.
TTTGCTGCACTGGAAGGATTTTGATGGGTGATTGCAGATATCTTACTCAGGGACCCTGTGTGGCCCTATGGAGAGTGAAGGAAATTTTCTAGCTAACTTTTTCTCCTCAAACATGACTTTGGGAGACATCCCAAACATAATGGTTGTCAAACCAGATATTTGGCTTTGTTAAGCCAACTTCCCTTTTTTTATACAACAAAAAGAGTTTAAGGGGGAATGTATTGGGTCAGACCAAGAGTATCATGGAAGATAAAAAGAGAATAACTATGTGTTTGCATAGTGAGGCTCTGGTCTCAGTGGGACTACAGATATTTCCAGAATACAAACAACAACACTAGAGAAATGAGACCAAAGAGGAATAAGAGCATATGTTTTGACTCGTGACTCTGTGAGTTGAGGAACAGTCTCATAACTCTGAGGAGGAGCGTGGCGAGCTGTTAAACGCTCATTCTCTCATGGAGGCTTCACTGCCTTTTACATGAAAGAGGAACAACTTTATGCACTGGGCAAAACCTTGAAGATACAAAGCTTTTAAAAAGCATTTTGTTATAAGTTGAAATGTATGGTGGGAAACCGAGGAAGAAATAATTAGATGTTTCACATTTCTAGGCCTTGAAACATTGGGAATGGTAGTGTGGCAGACTTTACTGCTTGCACAGCATTGCAGACGGCCCTACGCTGCTTGGTGTTCTTCCATCCTGAGCTGCCTTAACATACCACTTTCGTGCAATCATTTTCACTGCTGTAAAGATATGTGGTTATTAATGCACATTCTCTAAACCTATGTGAGCAGAAGCTTTCATTTGTACAGTCTATCTTTAGGGCACACTTCAGTTGGAATAAATTATCATACACTTATCATTAATTAACAAGTTATTAACATTAATATAAACAAATATGTGGCACATTTCTTCGTGAAGATTACCTTTTTAATCATTTAGGGGATGCAGCAAGCAGCTTTTACATATTTTATTTTTAATAGATGTGCTTTCTCTGTTTTCCACATATGTGTATTTCAATATGAAGAAACTTAACTTGCTAGTGATTCTTGTCTGCTAGCTCCAGATCTGTTAAGAATAGGTTTAGGAGGCAAAAAAAAAAAACCCCAAAAAACAAACAAGGAAAAGGTTTCATTATACGTTAGATGATAATATTCATTTAGCTGACTTTTGTGGAATTCTTCAGTCTTTGTTGTTCTTGCTAGGTGTGTTTTTTGGCTGGATTTGTGATGCATCCGTGCTACCAATAGAGGTGCAATTGCAGCATGGGTGGATATACCTAAATAGGCTTTCACCTAGCTGATGTAGACACCAATATCTACGAAACTTCAGCTGTTGGAAAGCTGCTACAGTATATATTGAAGCCATTAGTTCACGGGTTTACTGCTTCTGGCAGAGTGCGGTATTAGTGAAATGGAGACAGTACACTCGCCTTTATTTTTCCTTTTATTTCTCTGCAAGGCCGAGGGAGAATGTCTCCCTCCCACCGTTTATCTTAGTTCTGCCTTGAGAAGATTTTTCTCTGGATTTCTTTTCCTTAGAGGCCCTGTGAGGTGGGGTGGTTGCTCTGAGGTCTTGTGCAATATTATCAGGGTTGTGGAATCTCTGCAGAGCAGATTCAGATCTTTTCCTTCTACAACTTTGTCCATCTGTGTTTCATGCATATTTCTCTCTGAAACAGAAAATCCCTTCTAACAGCTGGGATCGTTCATGCATGAGCACAGGATTTCTTCCCATTTTACCAAAGGCTATCATGAATACCCTACTCTCAAAGACTGGAAAAAGTTGTGCAGTAATGCTGATAGGTAAGATTAAAAGTATGGTTGTACTCTGCACGTGAAGGATTACTGTGGCAGCATCATCAGTCTCATGATATTTGGTGCTTTTGAGAAGTTATGGATTTACCTACGAATCCCACTTTCATTTATTAAAGGAATTCACATTTCTGTGGTTGTGGAGGCAATCCTGAACATGTCTGAGTCTTTAAGGTTTATACCTGAAGACAAATAAAAAGGAACCCTTAGTGTTTCCATGTGAGTTATTGCAATTACTTCTTTCTGAGACAGGAGAAAAACAAACTGAAACTATAGCTTTGAGAGGTATTAACTCTTAAGCCTGTGAGCGCAGGCTGAAGCATTAGAGCTGCAATTGCTTTGTTTATGATTTTTTGTTCAGTGTTTTGGGTGGTAGAAGGAATTCAAGAAGGACAATGACAATCTATGTTGTCAGTTTGACTCCTTGTTATTTATTTTTCTGCAATGTTGGTTGGGACAACAACATTTATTATAATGCCTTCAGCATCCTCACTTAAGGAGTCTTATGAGAATGCAAAGCCAGATTATACTGTTTAGCTACTGGCTTTATTTCTGGTCTGTGTAGACAAGAAGCATTGTGAAAGATATCTGCAAACTTGAAATTACAGACAGTACATATATTTACTCCAAGCATATATTTCCTTTTCAGGATCAGCTAGTAGCATTTCTCAGTTTGTGTAGAATGCTCTACTGCTGTTAAAGATAAAATCATTACTGGAGCGATGCTGAGGACTTGGTTCTAATATCTTATCTGCTGCTCCTTCCCTGCTTTGGATCTTTATCTGCGTTTAGATCATTCTTATGTCTCTGATGCAGATAAGAGTAAGAGCTGCATGAGACCTGAGTAAGCTATGGAGAATCAAGAAGACCACATCTTTCATATCAGTCTTGCATAAAGATGGGTATCTCCTTCTCTCCCTTCACAAATTTTCAGTGAGATGCCAGTCCATCTCTAAAAAACCAAGCAAGGCAAACCCAAACCACCACTGTACAGATGCATTTTAACTGCAGTCTACAGGTAAAGCGTGCTCCAGTCAGTCAGCTTCACTTACTGAAGCTTTCACATCAGGCTCAGTTCTTAATTTTAGTGGTATTTTTAAGGCATTCTAACAATGCAAGAGTATATTATGACAAAGTTTGAAGAAGTAATTTATTCTCTTGGCACCTATTTCTTTCCAGGTTGTGAGAGAAGGATATAACTGAAGTTTTCATCTAATGCCAGCTCCTTTTTTTTTTCCTTCTGGAAAAAAATTGCTATAGCCAGAGCTAATGGATGACTGATTAAAGAAGAGTTGTACAACAATTGTGCAGAAAGCATGTTTTGCTTTTAAAGTACCTTTATCTGAAAAGGGCAACTTCATAGTGGAGCATAGTTGAAGATGTCATCTCTAGGATGGTAAAGCTATTCTAGTATCTGACCTTTTTTTTTTTTTTTTTTTTTTTACTTATTCTAAAGCACTGAGGCAACTTATCTAGTCTTCTTCACTGTATGTTACTCTAATACATAGCCACTATGGAGTAAACCTCACCACGAGTCTGCATTCTTCATTTCAAGATTGTAAGGCTGACTGTAAAAATGCAGTGTTGAAGAAGTACATAGAAGCCCAACATGAATATTAATTCTGCCATTTGTTTTCCTTTGATATACCTCTGAATACTGCAGAACTGCTCTTTTTTTTCCTGCTTCTATATGCTTGAACAGTTAGGTACTACCCTATGTGCTTAGTAGCAGTATGATTTACCTTTTGGAGGAAAATAGGGGTGGTATAAGTGCCTTATATTAACTTTGTTTTAAAATGTTTCTTTTAGTCACCAAGATTAGTGCAAGATTAGCGGCCCGTAAAATGTTAGAGATTATGAAGGAGGAAAAGTAGAAATACAGAAACGTGCTTGTATGAAATAATAGCATGCAGTTTATGGTTTCTCTTGAACAGGTTAATCAGCTGGTGATGAGACTGAGAGAAATTTTTAAGACCAGCTGAAAATTTTCCGTTTGTCAGGTGTCCGCCACCAGTTCATCATTCTAATATTTGGCATCTTTTCCCATGATAATTTTGGAATAAAGGAGGGGTGGAAGCCTGACAGATTCACTAGGGTTGGTAATTTCCATGCATTTCAGTGAGGTTATGCTAAATGAATGTTTGATCTAAAGAAAGTCTTGGTAATACAGTCAATCCCAAGTGTACTGGAATCCTGGGTGAGTTCTTGTAAGCCAAATGTTAATTTTGATAATAAATCCTGTACTGGAGACACTTAAAAAAACATTTCTTTCTGACTACTACTACTGATGACAGTGTGCCTAGCACATTTACCCTAGACGTCCTTGCTGAAAGACTAAAAGTTGAAGACTTGCAGACATAAGGGATTTATTTAGTGCTTCATAACTTCTGAAGGAACAGATCAAAATCTCCATAAAATAGAAGAAATGTTCAACTATACACCTTACAGATTAAGTTTTCTTTCCTGCACTACTTCTACATCTACTTCTACTGCGCTGTCTGTAAGAAGGTACATGAAAAAATTAACTTTGTTAGGGATTCATATATTAACTGCTCCATATAGTGGTATAACTTGTTCCTTCAGGTGAGTCCTTTGGTGCTGTTTTTGAGAAAGCTCCAGAGAAACAGTATGTATATGCAGGTTGAGTATAATCTCTAAATACTGCTCTCTGGACCAGTGTGATGCAATGTATGAACATGAAGATATAACATAAGGTGGTACGTGCATATTTTGGTATCTTGTGGGGATAACCATCATCCAGAGCAATTGCTTATTTTAAGATCCTGAACTAGTTTTCCAGCATATTTGCCCTTGAGTCAGCCCCCTGGGATTCTGGTAAAATAGCAGGACCTTTCTGGAATTGAATGTTGTATCTGAGCTTGTGCTCTGCTGGGTAAATATTAATTATTATTATTAGCAATATATATATAGTACTGTTAATTTGTGCAGTGCTTTGCAAACGTACATAAGGCATGTCCTCAAACATTAGGAAGTTGCAGTTGAAATGAAACATGGCACAAATTACAGGCGACTGCAGAAGGGTATGGCGGTATTAGGGAAAAGAAAGGGGGCATTTTAAGTAGGAATTCAAAGAAGGGTGTGAATTTTGACTAACAGTCTGTGGTCCCAGATTGATATGTGAAACTGTGAACATCAGTGTTGTCTCTTGCCATGTCTTAAAAGTTACGGAAGAAATTTTTGGAGGAAAGTTATATAGAAATGATGGAAGTGCAAAAGGGCTATGCTTCCTCTGAGTATTAAAGACACTCAGGTTAATTTGTTCTCCTTTAACTGACTGCTTAATATTTAATTTGACCTTGTGCAAACGATTGGCTTGGGGGTAGGGAAGACTACCTCAGGTATTTACTTTTGGTGTTGCTACCTATGTGAGTACAAGTGCACCTTAAGAGTCATTTTTCAGCATGTTTTTGCTCACACAATTTGGAGACCATGCCTTGGATTTCCAGAATTTTCCCATTTAATTTATGACTACCCCTATTATAACTTTAACTCTTTAAGTGCTCTGAGGAATTGCCAAAGTATTTATGGAGGGGGAAAAAAAAGGTTCTTTCCATTTACATGTTTATTTTTTATCCATTTTTGGATATGTCTTTCTAATCTGGATTTCCAGATCATACTGTCTATGAATAGTGTTCACTTTCATACCTGTGCTGAGGTTGAAATTGCCAATTTTTCACAGCTTTGTCTGTAGTAAGTCCTGCAGACAGATGAAGTTAATTGGGTTATGTCTTGCTGAGGACTCTCAACTAGTATACTCAAATCACATGGATGTGATATATATTACAGGTGTAAAATAGCCAGCAGAGAGTGGGAAATGGGAAATCTGTTATGAAACAGAGATAATAAAGATTAAAAAAATATAATCTGTGGCCAGGAAGTGAAAGTGAGTATAAAATCACTTTTTCAAACACCTCTATGGAGAACCTTTCCATCATCTAGGCTTATCTCTGGGGCAAATGGATTAATGGTCAGAGAAGACTTTTTTTGGAAATGGGAAACAGTCTCAGTGTCATAAAAGTCAAGTAAGATATGACCCTTATTGCACACGAGGATCTGGTATAAGCCCTAGGAATTGCTGGACTTTATACCTGACTTAGAGACAGTTGCCTGCTTCTCTCCAGTTCTTGAAATTGAATCTAACACTTGCTTGTTTCAAAGAACTACTGGTAATGAAAAATACTTTAAAATGCTGTATTGTAAAGTACTGTAATAGTGCAAAGTAACATTCTTATGTTCTTTACTCCATCTGCTCAGTCAATGCTTTGAGTTTTGTTGTTAGAAATCCTGGGTCAGCTGAGGTATGGAAGAAACACTGGCTATGAACCTTAATATTCAGTTCTCAAATAATTGTATTGGAAAGCTGACTTTCCAAAGGTATGGGACTCCAGCGTTTTCCATACCTGAAGCAGTAATTTTACTTCTGTTGTATATTAGCAATCACATAGTAGCTTCTTTATTCCTTGATGGGTGATAGAAGGACATTTTAATAACATCTGGCAAATTATTGTCATTTCCCTTTTTATATGATTAATAATAGGCTAAATAGACACATAGGTATAATACCTCTACTTCCTTTGTGGGTTCATGCATATATAATATATTATGGAGATGGAATGGATTTGGAAAATAATATGCAATCAGTATAACTGGTTATGGTCAAAAACTCTAATCTGAGTACTTTAAAAGCTTTTAAATGAAAGATTCTGTGGTGAAATCAGTTTTGAATTTTACAGCCTCTGTTGATCTCTACTGAAAACTGATGCTCAAGCCAAAAAAAGCAAAGTCCTTTTGGTTCTTCTGCTGATTTTTTCAAAAGCATTTTGCCTTGTATATCCAGTGAAGTGATTATATGCACTTTGTTTGCAGTAAGTATGTTTCACACTTGGGGAAGATGCATTACAAAACCACAAATTGCTGTTGTCTGTGGTTTGGCTTTAGGTTTCAGTTTGTTTTGTTTGGGGACACAACATTATAAGAATGTAAGAACTATTCTGGATATTTTCAAAGATGTAGTCAACAAATTCCAATGCTAATGAATAGGGCACCTGCAAATTAGACTGATATCATGTAGCTGACAATCTGAGTTCTGTACTGATTTCATTCCAAATACAAGAGGTATTTGTGTTCCCAAACACAATTATTTAAATATTATTAATAATAATTATATTTATTTCAGCAGACTGCAATAGATCAGTATGTGTTAGACCATTTACAGGATTTTGTTTTTACCCCGTTTGGATGAAGTTTAACATTTGTAAGAAAAGAGCTTAACATTCCTAAGAAAGCCTGAAAAAGGCTATTTTAGGTGAATCTTGCAGTTAGCTCAGTGGTGTTGATATGACTGGACTAGCACTCAGGGATGACATTTAAATCTCAGTAACTTGGTGTCACACGAGGCTTGTGTCTATATGGACCACAGAATTTGTCTGTGTGGTTTTCAGAAGTAAAGAAGTTAAAAAGGGGAGTGTTGGGGGAAGCTCTGTATCTCATGATCGTCCTACAGAACTGTATAGCTGCCTGGTTAGAAAATGAGTCAGAGATCTCTCATCATTAGAGTCTAACAAAGACTTTCTAAAGGATCTTCGTTAGAAGCACAAGGCTTCATTTATCTAGTTGGTGATGATTTCACAGCTGTAGCTTGGTGGGAACCTGGTTTGGGAGAATGACTGTACAGCTTTTGAGACAAAATGCTTGGAGTTACAATCTCAAATCTGTTGCTGACTGCTTGCTTGACCAAGGAGAACTGAATTTCTTGCCCAGTGAGTCAGGTCACTGGTAGAATTTCTATTTGCTTAAATATCCATAAGCAGGGCTCTAAAGTTGTATTTACTCAACTTTGTTTAGTATTCAATACTTCTATAAAAATGTAGTTTGCTTTATGACTGTGCTGATTTGTACTGAGATTTGTCTTGAAAAAACGGTACAATATGCTTTCTTTTCAGCCCTGTTCCAGCATGAAGTTATTTTCAGCAGCAATAATGGAATTAGGATTGATATGTCTTGATTTGGGCATATTGATTTGTTCCTGCTCCCATTCTTGTTCCTGTTTTTCCTAATGGCAACAGAGTCTATGCTACCTGACAGCATTTGTCTTACTGCATGACTTAAAGTTATTCATGTAACAGTGGCTGGTGGTCTCCCGCTAGGAATGTTTTGGAGACTGTCTCTTCCACTTCCCCAGATGCTTCTCTCTCGTTTTGCTCTCTTTCTTTGTGGTGGCCTTTGACGTGTTTCTTTGCTGTGCTGCTCCACAGAGATAATCAAGGGGATCTCTGCCTCCATATGGGCAACAGGAGCAGCTCTTCCATATCACAAGTGTCTCCTTCACCATTGTTTTCCCGTGTTATTCTGTAAGCCCAGCATTACCAATGTTCCTTGAGTCTTTGTTAATCACAGGCCTGCCAAATCCAAGATTTAAAATACAACTCTGTAAATATCAATGCTTTATTTTTATTCTTAACTGTGTGCCAAAGGCCAGACTGAGGAGTTCAGACTGCCTACTTCACAGCACGCCGTTTCCCAGTATTTATTTAGTGCAAAGCTGCAGACCATACAAAGTGATCCCAGTGCAATATCAACTCGCAAACAATTTTCTAAAGCATCTTTAATGTACAGTGTTACTGTACCCAGAGGTGTAGGAGAGCGGTATTAATGCAGGCATGATAGTTCTGAGTGTTCATATGAGTCCTCAAGGAATAATAAACAGCTTGAAATAACAACCAACAAATTCTCCAGATGCTTTTTATCCATGTGTCGGCAACTGTGTTGATTCCAGATCAATGCAGGGTATTAAGACATTTATATGATTGAGCTAAAAAGCTGCCAGGTTGTACAAGCATCAGGCTTGTATAAAATAGGAGAGCTGAGTAAAGCCAATTGTACCCTATTCATAAACTGCAGGAGTGGAACTTCTTGGTAATATAAAAAATACTGTCAGGGGAGAGATTTTGTTTTTAATTTAGTATGTATACTGGGAAAGTGGAGGTATTTGTAAGTCACGTGATTACCTGCTCCCAATATTTGAGTATTTCGCGGGTATAAAATGAGAGTCCTGACAGAAAGGCACAATTCATTCCTTACCCAAGAGAAAGGCAAAGCCTTATTTCAGAGGCAATCCCAACAGAGCGCAGAGTATGCCTGTCACAACAGTTATTTGTTTGGACTCCCTCGTTCCTGGATAAGCCTGTCCCTGTGTTTCTTGCTGATACCCCACTTCGGCCTTGTGGAACTTCTCAGGGAAGCAGGGAGTATATGGAGCACTTCTGTGACAATCAGGTGTCTTGGCTTGGCACAGAATCTAGAAACTGATCTGAAGATGAAGTCCTTTGGAGCCCTTTTTAATTGGCAGTGTGGAGATTTGGATCAGGCCCTATTTTTTGATTGCATGGATTGAAACCACACATAGTTGCATAAAACTGAGTTTCATCCAGCTTTCTTTGAAATCCTTTGATAATATGAAATTCCCATAGCATGATAGACCCAAATAAGACATTTACACAAAATCCTATAAAGTGAAACTACAGAGTTCTGTTCAGGTCTTGCAGCCGCCCACTTTTGAGACAAGAAGCATTATACAGAAAGCTCAAAGTGACAAAATCTTTGCAGAATCCTCAGATCCTGACATGTGTGAACGAGAAAACCAGAACATTAATCAACTTCCTCAGTGGTATGTTTTTGCATCCCCCTGAATTTGGGAGTTGTTTCTGGCAAGCCAGCGGTATGCATTCTGAATTAAATAAAGAATGTGATCAAAATCTAATGTAGAAAAGGATCAATGCGGGAATGTGCTCTGAAACCTAAGCAAACATCTGCAAGGCTTGAGTTTTGCTCTACAGCAGTAGTATTTTTAAAAATCTGAACTATTTTCAAGAGTCCACTGCTTAACATGGATTCAGTCCCAGCTGGGGATGTGTCAAGACAGTGACTTGGAGAAAAGAGTCGGGGCTAGAGCCACCCATTAGCACCAGTCAGTGCAGAGCGTGCTGGTCCCGCTTGCGTAGCATCCCTTGTGGTAACCTCTCTTGCAAATCTGTGCAGAAGTGCTGCAGGCCTTTTGGGCCCTAAGCACTTTAGTGAAGTGCTGCAAAGTTTTTCAGATACCTGCTGCATTTTCCTGAAAATGTGGCTGTAGCTTTGGGTGTTCAGCAGTTTAAAATCTTGTCTAGATATCTTTTGGAAAATGGCTATAGGGAGCTCTTGGACCTTTGTGAAAAGCCCTTTTTTTTTTTTTAAATAAGCTTACTCTTGCATGAGTAAATATGGAGGCTTTTACTTTTTTATTAAGTTGTTAACTGTATTTCAGAATATTCAGGCAGTTTCTGGGTACCCACAAAAGTGATCTTAAGTGTTTAAATTTCATGAATTTTACTGCAAATAATGTTTCAAGTGAAAGCACGTTATTTGTTAGTTGTCACCTGCTATTCCTCTTTTTTAGAAGTTTGTCAGCGAATTAGGAGGTCTAAAATTATGTCTGTGATTTGGTTGACCTAATTTCATTTTTAATTGTTTTCCCAATTGTAATACACATGAGGTAATGTTCATCAATAAAGATAGAAAGCAAGTAAAGAATAGAGACTTTATTTTTCTGGCTTTTATGCCCCAATCCTGAACAGTGGAAAATATCTTTAAAAGTGGATGTTAGCTTTTTCAGAACTCCAAGGCTTTCCTGTCATATTAAAATAAACCACTTCTTCACAGAAGTCTTGCCCACACAGTTTCAGCTGGGTATCACACAAGGAGAAGCTTTCTAAATATCTTCACCATCACCTTTTGGGGCCTATTTCTGCTGTCTTCCTTCTGTGACAGTTTCACTCCCATGAGTAATCTTGTTGGCTTAAATTGAATGCTATCAGGAATAATAACTGTTTGAGTAAACTAGAGATGATTTTTACATTTATGATCCCTCTTTTTGAAAATTCAGCTGTTAGAAACTGTTCCTTAAATATTTTTCCGGTGCCCCTTACACCATTCAAGTTACCCAGTGTGACATAAAATTCATTACTACCCAATTATAAGGCTCATTAGGTAGATGCTAGCATTTTGGTTATCTTACCAAGTTATGAAACATTTTCATGTATTATCCATGATATCATTAAAAGCAGAATGGTACAGTGAAACCAAATGTAACATAAAAGACAGTTGAGAGCGTAAAACCATGGATCTGTGCCAAGACACTGTTTTATGTAACCTGTTTTAAAATCTTCCTGGGCTACGTGCATGGCTGAAACACACAACGGGAGAACTGTACTTTGGAGGTGATAATGAAGTCAGAGCACCTTTGACAGATTGCCACTGCATGCCGGCTTATAGCGGGTTTTATCCTTTTCGTCTCTTGAATTTTTCCAGCATGTAGAAAGTATATTTATCTACCTGTGCACCTTTAAATATGCTCCAGCTCCTGCCTTCTTTGTTAATTAGCCTTGCTTTCCACGGGAGAGTGCGAGGAACAGCAGAATCTGTGACAGGGACTCAAACTTCCTAAGCTCTCTGCGCAGCTATCACAGTAATTTGTCCCGTTTCAAGCAGTCAGAGCGAGTTTCCCACCCAGTATGGCATTTACCAGCATTCAGTAACTTCTTTACCTAGGGGATCATTAAAGTAAACTGCAGCTGATCATTTTCAAGACTGAATCTGCTGCTGTAAGGGTGCTTCCATGTATGAGATCTGGAAACTGGGATAGCTTTTGGGTTTAATTACTCCGTTTTGAAACTGGGGTTTTCTCTTGGTTCAGTAAGTATATGTGCTTGTAATGTTGTATGTACTTCCACTGTGTGCTAATTAGTGCAGTTTATGTGCACAATGTCTTATCCTAAGGTGCCCATTACACCATGGTGTTGCTTTACTGTTAACTTAAATGCGGGCAAAAGAAACCTGAGATAAAGGCTTTTCCTCATCCTGTTGTTTCTTTGGACATTTCTTTCAGGACCTCCCAGTCCTGCTTTTAATTCTCCTCCTGGGTATCTTTCAGTTACGGACTCTTTGGTACAACTGAAAGGAGCTCCTGGTATCCGGTTATGTCAGCCAGGGCAGGCTGAGCATCTGTGAACTCGCCCAACTAGCTAGTCTGAGCAGTGATAGCGGGGCGGGGGGGTGGCACTGAGGGGTGATGGAGATCTGCTGGACCAGGAAAGGCAGTCGAGCAGGTAGGTAAATAATCACGCTGACACTTCAGTAGAAATAATCGTACATCACTGTGTGGTGATCCTCCTATAAAGTTTTTTTCTACTGTCTTTGTTGGATGTGGGGCATGAGCAGTTTGTAGTACACTCTGCATGTGCTATTGCTTAGCTCCTTCCTAGTGAACTCTTCTTGTTCTGGTCATATGAGTAAGGACTGCAGATCTGCACAATCCCGTTGCTCCCAAGTTTCATTCCCTGGTGAAGTAAATATAAAATGTAGCTAACATTTCAGCTTTGATTTGAACCCTGCAGTGTGCCTTTTAATCCAAAGAAATTCAGTAATCCTGTATCTTGCTACTATTTAGTAACTTCTGTCCCAACATTATGAAGGCACAATTTATTTAGATTGTATGTCCTTTACGCAGAGAATGTGTCTTGATTTTCTCTACTAAATGTTTGCATCTTGATGGTTCTTCTTATCATAAAGTAACAGATCAAAAGTAACAACTTTGAAGTGTTTGTAAATAGATCGTGCAATAGGCACCATCCCAATTGTGAGTGAACGCCCATGAGAAATATATCAGGGAGACATCAGAGTCCTGTTTCTGTTCTGCGGGTGAAACCCATTGCCCAGGTTGACATGGGAAAGTGTACATTGATTGCCTATGATGCCTAGGCCCTTGGGGTGAAGAAAGAACTTGTATCAGTCTAGCACACTTCATCCACTTGTGCAAAGTTGAAAGGTTTGTAGTGCCCAAAAGAGAGGAAAATACTGCTGAACTGTGAAGAAATCAGAATAGACTGGGACCTTACGTGTCAAGTGGCCTGGCTGACATCCATTGAACTACTCACAACGTAGTTCCCTACCTCATGAGTGTGGTGGCACAATCTGATTCTAATTAAGAGCTGCTTTTCCAGCCTAAGGCAAAAAGTGTGCTTGCTTCTTAGTAAATCGACAGTCATGTATTCCCAGGAGTGTATTGACCGTGTTTTACTTATTCCCCTGCCATTCCGTCAAAGCGAGATGAAAAGCATTGTGTTTGTGCTTTGCTCCCCTCCTCAGTGGCCAAGGTAATGAATCTTCCATAGTCTGTCAATGCCTGTGTCCTCTCCATTACTCAGAGACACTCAGCAAGATAAATGGTGTGGTGTAATGGCTGATAACAACTGCAGTCAGCCTTGGTCTAAATGGGCCGGGCGGCTCCTGGAGTTGCACACTGTCGTCCTGCAGATCCTCTTTCAGCTGGACTTTGAACTTAGTTTCTGATGTTTAAACTGGAGCCCTACTCCCACAAATCTCAGTTTAAGTGAAGTCTTTTATAACGTCTTTTCTTGCATGGTCATTTCTCGTTGCTTCCTATGTTAGAAGATAATGGACACTGTAAATTCTCCTATAAGAGCACCTGTGTCAGTAAGAAACTGTGCCCCAGAAAATTAAATTGTTCGGCTGTGTTAAATGTTCAGATTTCAAGCTACAGAAAGCTTCTGAGTAAAAGCTACTCAGCACATAGTTTCTGTATTAGCAAACTGCTGTATACACTAAATTATCATGTGTGGCTGCTTCCTCTTTAGATAAGCACATAAATGAGACATGCTGAATGTACTCTTCTCCAGACGGTAATTCAAACTGTTTGTTACACAGCAGTTGAAATTTTAAAATGGACATTATTCACATGAATAAGAGTAGTTACCAGTTAATGCTCACACCTTCATCAGGAAAGTAATACTGTCAAAAGAGATGGAAATTCCAACAGCGCCTCTGAAGTTTCTTGCAGAACTGACCAATATAATGTTTTCAGAGGAAAATTAAAATGCTACAGGCAGGAGATTTGTTATTCTTCCAACTAATTGCGATGCATTTGCCTTCTTTAGTTCTTTTCATTTGAATTTGACTTAGAGACAGAAATAGGTGCTACACATTAGCAAATGCTGTTCTGCTCTTGGTAAATCATTTCCATTCCTGTATCTGGTATGCACTATGGTATATTTTTTTGAGTAGCATATATGTGACCTTGAGCTCTGAGTACTGTAAATAGAAATTTACTATCCATTTGTTTTTCCCATTAATTTTCATTGGGGTATAGCAATATATAGCTTGATTTTTATTTTGTTTTCCTTTAACTTTATCAATAGAAATATTGTAGGGCTTCATTGCTGGTATAAGCACATGCTGCTTCAACAAATTGCTGCAACATTGTCATTAAGGAATCACTTCTCCTACCCTCTGTCTTTGATTGCCGTTGTGCATGCTGTTAATATCTGCCAACTGGAAGTTGGTCGGAGACCAAAAAATTCATATAGGCCACTGAACACAGGATAACATCTTTACATAAACTTAATCCCACGATGGTACAGTGACCAGCTAACTGATCTGCACTATAAAAGACTGAGAATCATTAAGAAGTACTTGAAGGGGTAATGTTAATTGAGCTGTATTTTGGTCAAGAGACATTATGCATGAGACAAAGCCCCCATGGTTTGTAGCTTTGATTACATTCCTTGTCTTCCAAGTATTACTTACATTTAGTTCACTGACTTCTGAGTGCAGAAGGAGGTCATCCTAGTTAAGGCTGAATCAAAGGGGAGTTGTTCATTTCTGGATCTTGACTATGTTTGGCCATAGTTTCAGGTTTGAGATCAAACTGTAGATTTGCTTTGACTAAAATAGAATTTCTTGTCTTGAGATGCTAAGGCCCAACATATGGGCAATCATAGGAAAATTCTATTGTGTGAAGCTGCACTCAGATCAGAACATAAATTATAAACATAGTTTAAGATGTGGAGAAGTAGACTCTTGAGTAGGTTCATGGAGCACTGTCATCTCTAAGGTTCTGCTTGTCTGGTTTTGATCTTTGCTTCCCTTATGCCAAGTAATCTTTACTGAGTCAGTGGATTCACTCTTCGCTTCATTTGAATAATTTTAACCACAGTCAAGCTTAATTGCACCAAAATCTCTTCTCACTAAAGGCAGAGGCAGGACATTTAGCTTTAGAAGCTGTGTAATTAAAGGAGTTGTACTTTGGTTTACTTTTAACAATCTGTACTAACAAAATCAGACTGTTCTTCCTGTAGAAAATATAGAATAACAACAACAGTTTCTTCTCCTGTACAAAGTGATATATTGGATGTTAGTATAATACTCTGTATTACTTAGCATATTTATGATGGGAGCATTTGTGTATGTATATATGCAATCCCAGAAGCTGATGCTCAGCAAATCTACAGTGCTCACTAAAGTTAAAATGTATTTGACATTCAGCCTATTGATATACCTTAGGGAATTAATTTTAGGGACAACATAAATACTTCTCCAGTACTTTACTGTAGCCTTTTAGTTGTCTGTCACTCCAGAATTGATGGGCATTAAGGAGTATTAGAACTTCTGTTGTCCAGTGTTTGAGCTATCTGTTGCTGATACCAGAAGGTTCACAGTGCCTAAGATTTCAGCTCTTACATCTTCCCTGATGAAGCCAAATATCTTTACAATTCACATCAGAGTTTCTGCTATGGCAGCAAAAACACTGCAATTGTCCAGCTGGTCTTCTGATGAAACCATAGTAGGACTAGTTAAAAAAGATCGTTATTCTAGCACTAGTGTAGGGTTCAGTGAGATAGTGCTACAGCTGTTCTCTTTAAAGAGCTTATTCGCTTCAAGTAGGATTTTGAAGATTGTTACTGAACCGCAGAGTGCAGTCAAGTACCTCCTCTAGTCCTTCTTCCTCTTAACAAGCTTATGAGAATTTTTGGTCTTTACTTTTTTATTTTCCCCCTTAAGTAATGTGACACCTTTCCCACTCAGGTCTCAATCAGCTGGCACACCAATTAAGCTAATTGGCAACATATTTGATACACTCTCTAATTACAGCTGCAGTAATTTCCAGAGAACAACCTTTCTGCGATTTTTCTTCAAGCAAAAATAGAAAAACCAACAAACCCCCTACAACTCTTAACTATTCCCTAGTGGGACTGTTAAAATCCTTTCAGAAGAATTTGGTATGGAGATTCCCTGATTTTCTGTGTTGCTGTGGCCTGTTGCTGTGTGATACTATTCACATGTTTCCGTGGGAGGTAGGCGCTTCGGAGAATTTTCTCACAGTTTTCTATGGAGTAGCTCTGGGCAAAAGGTTGTGTCAGGAAAGGCATCACTGGAGGGCATGGTAGTCTGAATAATGTAAGAGCATAAAAGTTTATGGAAGGCCCTCACAGACTGGTTGAATCTAGAGCAGCCTTGGGGTTTGGGGAAGTCATGCAATTAGCCAAATGATCGCCTGGTGTGGGTTCTAATTAAACACCCTTTCCTCCTCAATCCTTGTTTAAAGAGCAGCTCCTGATATCTGGTGACTTCACCACTTACAGTACCTTTGAAAGGACAGTATGCTATGTAAAAGCTGCAAATCCTGTTTAAAAGGAAGTTAAGTTGTTTATCGTCCTTTTTTGGTCAGGGTGTAGTGAAGAGCAAGGAGAAGTCTCAGGATTTAAATCAAGGTATTTACAATAAATGATAGTACAGCACTTGCCATTATAGAAAAGGGCTGAATTATATTAGTCTATGAATGAGACTGACATTTTTATTACTTTCAGTTCGGGGGGAGCAGGAAAGAAGAGTACATTGTTTTTGACTTCATGTTTCCTGCTGACTGTTGGGTTTTAATGCATGACCCTCTGTACTTCGTATAACTCTTGAGTTGCCTTGGCTTAATTTTAATCAGTCTTCAAGTGCAGTTACCAGGTCTAGTCGTCTTACAAAGCAGTAATTTGTTGCTTTGGGCCTTGTGACTAGAAGGGAATAATGCTTAAGCAGAGACACACATATAGAAAGGAAGACAGTGACTTCTAACACTGTGGAAATGTCAGACCGTGACCTTTAAAAAGACTGAAAGAAACCAGAGGGCATAGGCCCTAAGGGCTGTTTCTGCATGAACAAGGATGGGAGCTGACTGTATTTTTATCTAGGAAAGAAGGTGATATATTGCTGCCTTCAGTTTTCTGGCTATGGAATTGCTTTGTTACTGAAAATGCATATTTCTAAGTAGAGATCACATTGTGCTCTGTTAAGTAAGCAAGAAAAAGTAGAGCTGAAATGAAGTGTATACGCTGATTCTGCCTCCTTTTAAGTATAAATAGTTTGAATCATTTTGGCCAGGATTGATACCAAAAAAAAAAAAGGTTCAAGGAGTAGAACACTGCTGCAGGAGGTCCGACACCCCAAATCTTCTTTCCACATGGTCAGAGAAGTGCTACTGCTTTGCATTCCTAAGGATTCAGGTGAGGGTTTTGAAGCACTTGATAAATATAATATCGGACTCTGGTCATCATACTTGAGCTGAGGAAAATCATATCTTGCAGGAAATGATTCTGGTATTGCATGCTGCCAGGGTAGGTGGGATTTTTAGGCAGTCTTGATTTAGGCTTTTTACAGGAGACAACATAGTGGCCGTGTCCTGTGGGTTCCCTTGCATTCAGAGCATTTCTGCAGCTACAGGAGCAGGTACTGTGTTGATACGCTGAACTGAAATCTTCAATTAACACGAGAGAGAAAATTTTGGTTTCACACCACACATGAAATACATGCATACACCAGGAAAGTCTTCTCGAGAAGTTATTTCTTCCATGCTTGATAGGGGAGTGCTGGTAGTAGAAATTAAAAAGGACGGTGCATTCCCCTGTAAGTATCCCATCAACCTGTTACTTAGAATTGGTCTGTGAGCCCTGATACAGTCACGAGTCAAAGTAATAGTGAATTTTAAGTGATTTAGGGAAACAACAGTCAGCAAAATGGTATTAAAAACATGCTGAGCTGCTCTTGGTATAAAGCTCTTGATAAAAGTATTTACTTTTTCATTTGTATTGCAGTAACATCTTGAAGTCCCAGGCAGGATTTAGCTCTTTTGTGCTGAGGGGGGAACTGCATGCATGTGCAGCAGAGAGATTATAACAACCCTGGAAGCTTCTAGCTATATAACTAAGCCAACTATCTAACTTTTTTAGCACAGTATCTGCTTGTTCTGCTAATTCTCATGGGATGAACCTTTTTATTGGGAACATTTCTCCTATTTCTGTGTGGTGGGTGAGATAGCCTTTCTCCACCTACTGGAAATATACCTTCCAAAAATCTTACCAATGAAGCTGAGCCGTCTTCCTCAGGTTGCATAATAAGGTCTCAAAATTATTTAAGAAATGCCAAGCTCTTCACTTGCAATGGCTGGAGTGTCATTAGTACTACTTGCTATTTATACAATTTAAAGCCCTCAAGTCTTAAATTTTATATGTGGCATCTCTGTGGAAGAATATGTAATTTGGGCGAACACTTTTAATATGTCATTTTAATACTCTTGCTTTCTTTCACTTTCAGTGGTTTGTCTTGGGTGATTTATTCCTGGATATTTCCTAACGTGCCAGGCAGTGAATGTTTGTATACTTTTGTGATTTGCTTGAGCAACTTGAACCGTTTTTCCATGACCTGGGAAGGGATCTTAAACACTTGTAGACTGCATGCATAGATACGCAAAGAAGCTTAGCTTAATTTGTAAACCAAGAAATAGTAACATAAATTAGATTATTTAAGTAATTGGTTCCTTTCTGTTTTGTCTTAATCGTATGTTTGTTGCCTTCCAAACACGGTTTTAATCCTTATCTTTGTTGTATAACAGTATTAACAGTTGACAGTGATTTGTAGAATCATGGAAATTAGACATAAAAGTATTTGTTAAATGGTTTATTCTGTTTATCCAATGGTTTGATTGTTATCCAAATAAGACAATGAGTGATAGCTAGCTTGCTCAAGAGTGCTTTCGCTTGAATGGCTGATGTCAAGCTTTAAATGATCTGGCTTTATTACACATTTACTAGGTTTAAAAAAMAAATGATGCCTTGTTTACATGCCAATTCAGTAGGAAGGCTGTGGATTGAAAGGAAGACACAGAGTAGCTTTCCTGTTAAAGTAATATTTAAAAAGTAAGATGGAGGTTGGGAATAAGGGTTTCAAACGTGTTCTGGTTTTAAAACTTACTCTTTTTAACTTTTAACTTGAGGTTTTATTAGAATTCTTTTCAGCTTTTTTTTTATGCAGGTGGGGAAAAAAAAGAATTTCTCTTTGGATTGATCTGAGAGAATTGTTTTTGTTTTTTAATCAGTTTAGCTAGCTGGCTGAAAAATCAATTATTCACACAGCTCTAGAGTGGAATACACCAAACTGCAGCATCAGTTCTAGAAATTAGCCCCACTGAATAAAATCCAGTGGCCAATACATGTTCCAAATGCAACTTAAATCAGGTAATACCTTTCTGCTGGTTTTCTGATCGTGAACAAATCTTACTGTCTGTCTTGCTTTACCTAGCAGATACAACTGTTTATTCTCTAGGCGTTCAGTTAGAGAACTTCATCTTTTAATCAGGTATTTAGAAGCAGTGATGTGCGGTATCAGTCAATTATAAAACTGTAGAATCCATTTGGTACAGACATATCATATACAACTTAATAAGTTTGTTTACATTAGGATTTGCTCTTAACTGCACACAAATGTAGATACTGAAAATGAATTAAACTATCTCAAACGTGCATATAGATTCACAAGTGAAAAAGCACACTGTAAAACTGGTGGGATAATTGTTTTGAATGCTCTGAGAGCTAGCTGCAAAAGGGACTTGAATTTGTACTCTTTATAAGTGTAAAGACCTGCTTGGCAGAATGTGTATCTCTAATTTGTTTTAAATATGGGATTATTGTTGTTTCTAGGCTTTCTGTTGTATGTTTTTCATCAGTGCTTCTGAAATCTTTTGTTCAAAGCTTCTCAGTGGGACTAGAATGCAAAACTATTGATGTCTAAGTAGCAGGGATTTTTAAGTGTCCAAGGTAATTGCAGGGTAGGGAAAATAATCTGAGCTCTCAGTGCTGCTTGTGCAGCTCCCTGCAGTCTTTATTGCTGCTGAATTTCAAACATCCTCCACATTCTCCAGGAGGAACTTTCCTGCAATTAAATAGCAGGAGTCCTGGGCTCCAAGTCTTATGGCATCCTCCTCGGAGGAATCGGATTGTGACGCCAAGGTATAACATTCCAATTTCTAGGCAGGCTTCAAGAAAACAAGGTATTTAGCTGAAGCAGATTTTAATATGACCTTTAGAATCTGCAAGGAGATGTGAAACTGGCTTAAAACTGGCAGAACAAACTCCCAAAGAAGTACTAAAGAAAACATTAGAGACTTTGTCAAGCAGAAAAAGAGTTATAGTTTATCTTTCTATTTTTAGGTGTTTACGGAGTGTCAAACACTGTAGCATCTGTATCCATATCACCTTATATAGAAACTAGTTTCAAACAGGCATGAAAAAAGAGGGAAAGAGGACTATTTTAAAAGATGGAATCAATTTCTGAGTAGAACTGTGGAGATGTACTTGAGCAAAGAACTTCCCCTAGATTTGGTTAAATGAATTCAATTGGATTCATTTAGATGCGTCCATGAGACCCATATGTGCCCTTTGGAGGTTGCCTGTATAGAAGTAAGTGTTTTGAAGCTGTAAAATGATAACTTCAATCATCTTAACTCAACTACTAGGCCTACTACGCTTTTGATAAAATTGAGAGAGTAGCAAACTGCTTTATTTCCTGAAGAACGGGAAGAAATTTAAAGATGTAGTAATACACTAAGTATCTGTAAAATGTATCTAAAGAGGCAAAATATTTCTTTGCAGAATAAACTGCCAAATCACAAACTGATTTTTTTAAAAAACACAGACATTCACAGTCCTGTGGAACAGTAAGTCAAACTTCCCAAAGGTATTTTAAGTCTGAAAATGTGCAATATGATGTCTTACTGAATATTTAAAATTACCTGACCTGGTTAGTGATGTGCACTGAAATTCTGTTTAGGGTCTAAATACATTTGAAAATCTAGCTCCTAGGTAAATAAATCGGCACTCTCCAAAGAATCTTGATCTGTTCGTTCTCTCTCTCTCTCTCTCTCGCGCGCGCGTTAGGAACCACAGATGTTGTGGGTGCTCTCAAGAGGTTTGGGGGTTGGCCATGCTAATCTCTTATTGCAGCAGAGTGGTTAATTAGTTATGTCTGGCAAGGGCAAACAATGAACTTCTTGTGATCCAGCAAGGGCTTGACACTGATGAAGGTTTCCACATGGTGATGGCCCTGGGAGCAGTTGGACTACATGACCACAGTGATCTGCCAGCCCGCTGCCATGAGGAATTGTCCCACGCTCTGTCAGCCAGGCCCATAGTTTGTACCCTCCTGAGTACTCTCTGCATCTCATCCAGCCTTTTGGTGAGGCAATACAGTGTGCTAATCCACCAGAAAATGAAATAGGAAAATGTAGATCATTCCTGCCAGTTTAGATGAGCTGAGTTAGCTCACCTAAGAGGAGAGCTGACCACCAGGTTTGGCTTGGGTGGGGTGGGGGGGCAAAATTTTGCAACTGCAAGGAGATGGAAGAGGAGTGAGGAGTAGAGGAGCCACTTAGCAGCAAGTTTTTAGGCTGGGTCATCTCTTCGGCTCAGCCATGTGCTGGGAGTGGATTGTCATGGATTCCACTTGGGACGACAAAGCAGCTGAGGCTCACTGGGGAGCTGAAGTTTAGCTGCACACCCAGCTTCTTTAGCTCTACAAACTTTCTTTAGAAAAAAGTACATATTCAGTTTTCTTTTCTGGCATATATACAGAAACATGAGACCATGCCTGAAGCCATTAGAGATAGCTGAGCATCTGTTAGCGTGCTATAGTACAGGCTTGCTAGAGGTTTGACATCATTCAATGGCTGGAATAAAAGACTTGGAAAAGGTGCCTGGTTAGTTTTTCTGATGTCTGCATGCCTTTTTTCAGGCAAATTCTTTTTCTGAGAGAATTTAGCTCCCTACTCAATTGACAAGAAGATGAAAAGAATGAGGAATGTGTCAGGGTCGAAGATGTACCTTGTAGCAAAGAGAGAAAATTTGATGTGAAGGATGAAGACCTTACGATTCAGCAGCTAAACAACTCACGTCAAGATGGTTCTTACCCAACTCCATTAACAAGTACAGCTTTTATATTTGGGAAAGTTGGTGAGTTATCTTGGTGGTTACTGACAAATTTGGAATGATGCGTGCTGTTTTAGAACAGCTTTTCAGAAAAGAAATTAAACATGTGTCTCCAGAATCTCCCAAACAGGAGAACCCATGGATTCAGCACACTGTGCGTACCCATGTACATAGTACATCTATACCATGGACTGTAGTGAAGAACAGAAATGCCCAAGAAGCAGGATTAATTAGCTCTGACTATGTTTCATGCTACCAAAGCCAGTTTCTCTCTTCTGTCTATGTTCACATATATTCTGTGCTGCCCTCCAATTTCTAAACTTATACCTATGTATGTACTTACACCTATGAGTATGTTCGCTTTCTCCTGGGAATGCACTCAAATATTTTTGTCGCCTTTTTTTTGAAGAACATGAAACAGATAGAGATGTTGTGAAATATGGCTAGTTTTATTCATATTCTTGGAAATTTACTGCCATATACTAGCATTATGGTATTACTTAAATAAATTTTTTTATTTAAAAAAAGAAAAATCTTTCTATCTTGTTAGTGAGCATTATAATAGCAGATCAATATTGCAGTTGTTGGCTGTGCAAATTCAATGTTAGGCACAGAGTCTACAGCAAGATGTAGAGGGACAATATGGATTAAAAATTAAAAATGGATTTTAAAAAATATACTCTGCAGGGGGCAAATGATCAATCAGCAGCCACAAACGCTTTTGTTCAGTAGTTCACGTTCAGCTCCCAGATACTTTAAGACCCAATTCCAGCCTGAATGAGGCCAGGTTTGTCCATGGTTCTGAATGGAACTGGATTTCATTACACAGAAGTGGCTTGTCTCATAAAAGGCCAGCAGAAGAAACTTGCCTATTACTTTTGCTGAGTCAGGTGTTAATTTAATACTTAGAATTTTTTTTTTTCCTCCTATCAATAATGTCTTAGTAGCAGAACTACAGCTGCTATAGAGTCACTGCTATCTTTGCAAAAAATGAAGAGGGAATTTTGCAGACCTTTGAGGCAGAATCTGTTTGACTTTAAGACTTCTGGTTGACGAAATAAGAGTCCATTTGAGTGGTATAAGCCTGTTCAATGTGCAATCCTATATTCCTCTCTCAGTCATCAGGAATTTGACAATTGATGTTGGACTACTGGCACTTTGTACTCCCCTGCTACCCAGCCCTACTTTCCTCTTGTTGGTTCCCAAACATTATTATACTGGAAATAGTACTTCGAGTCAAGATACTTCTGGGAAGAATTTCAGCTTTCTAAGTTTTAAGGGTTTAAGGTTTTTTTTTTTTGTTTGTTTGTTTTAATTCTTTGAAACTGTCCTTATTTCTTTCTTTTCCTGCAATTAGAGGCTTGGGAGGGGAAGTGAAAGAGAGATTTGGAAACTGGAAACTCTGGTGAGGGCCTGAGAAATCTTCCAAAACACTGAAAGTCCCTGTCTCCTAGTCTAGGGTCACTTGAGCCATCAGTATACAGCACATAGCCAATGTTATTTTCATTAAAGATAGATTCTGTCTTTTTGTGGTTCATTAAATAAATGTATCAAAATCACAAACAAGGCCAAGAGCTGGTGTGTGTCAAGATGGCCAGTGAGTTGGTGTGATGAAAGCTCACTGTTTGCTGTAAGCAATGACACACTCGAGGGAGTGATGTGGTCCCCTTTTACTCCTTGCATCGTGTGACTTGATGGATTGGGGACAGCCCTCTGTGTGTGTATCGATGTCTTGCATCTGGAGCTTCAGAGAAATTTGGTAGCCCCTCTTTCCCTATACCCTAGTTGTTAACATGACTATGTATTTTTTTTCTTGTTGTAAACTTTGTGTGCCCATCACTGCTTTGCCCTTTCATGTTCAGGCTGACATCGGATCTTGTGTGAAACAGTGCCATATCCTTTTATCTTAATACCTTTCTCTGTAGTTATTACTTTGCTACGTTTTCAGGTGGGAACTTTCCTTTGTTATATGATCTTTCTCTGATTATATTACTGACTGATACAAAAATGAAGGTATGTGTGCTCCTCTGTGGCCCTTTGTATTTAAATGATTTCTTTATGTGTCTGTAAATGTGAATAATAAAATAAGTTCTAGATTGTTCATCTCTCCCCTAACAAATAATGTGATATAGTCTGTCCTGAAATCAATGGTTAAGTTGTGAAAGGTTCTTCAATCTTCAGAAAAATGAGCTATTCAATGAAAATAGTGTGGTCAGACTGCAGTACTGTTGGTGGAAAGACCTATCTGACTGATAGTTTCAAGGGGCCCATTTAGGTCACTGGAGTTACTGGACTGATACTGTAACTGGGAGTGCAATATGCATCCCTGAATATGTATCAAGGATGAGCCATCAAGTCAAATAACAGAGTTAAAGTACGAAAAGTGCTGGATCAGTTTATGACCTTTAATAATCCTTGGAGTCATGCATATAAAGTTATGCATGCCAAGATCAGATGCCTGTTTTCACTCCAGACATGAGGGCATGGGAATCCTTTGATGTGATGATTCGGCTTTCAGACTCATCACTTACAGCAGTCTACAAGGAGTTCCTGACAGGCAGGCTTATGAAACTGATAGATTCATTTGGGTTTTAGTTTATTGGCCTCTTTTTGAAGCATCGGATATTGTCTTCTGTTGAGGCTGAGGATTGCTTTTGTTGTGCCGATTGCTTTGTCTGGTGTTGCAAGAACGCCCTTTCTAAAAGATCATTTTCTAATTGTCTGTAATTTCTAAAATCTTCTGTGAAGTCAAACTAAGAGTTCCCTTATGCAAGAGATTGTGTAGGAAGGCCATATGCTACAAGTCACTGTGGTCCAGTAACATCCCATTGACAACATAAATAGCATTACTGTGGTCTTGGCACTTCAGTGTGCCAAACAGACTTGACAGTGTGTGTTTGCTCTGGCATATAGTGATAAAAGGTACAAAGCCCAGTCAAGCACATCAGCCAGCCTCACTGATCCTTTGGATAAAATCAGGAGCATGAACCAGAGCCTTTGATGCTCGAGTGACAATTCTGTGAGGTGGGCCAAATGGTATACGACTGAAGATGGAGTAAATTTAGCTGAGGATTGCTCTGTATTTCTATTTCTTTGTTCCTGATTCAACATTGTATTTGGAGCTTCTTCTGGAATTAATTTCATACTGTATTTCATTTAGGAAGCTTTCTTTCTTCCTCACTCAGGTCATGGAAACTTCTTTGTGGAGTTAATAAAATAGAGAAATTGCAAACCAGTCTGTAAGATCACTCAAGAGGAGCAATCCAACAGGATTAGTAACACAGAAGCAAATGTAGTTAAGATGTGGTGTGATGGCCAGGCTATAACATTTCCTCTTCAGGGCTGCTGCTTGCAAAGGATTCCAGCCCTGCTTCAGCAAAGCATTGACCCACATTGTTGCTTTTCAGCACATGAATATTCGTACTAAGTTTAAGCACTTTACTGTGTCAGAGTGCTCCCTTCCTTGCAGGACTCAGCACTTAGAAATTCGTTCTGTTTGCGACTATGTTAGCAATGCTAGGCAGTTTTCGTAAAAAGAACAGTTTATAAGCATGTGTTGCTCTTGGAAATGATGGTAAAAAAGATTTGTCTGCATCTGTACAAAGTTTAATCCACTTCTTTATTCAGCATCTACTTTGTGCTTGTCACTTAATATATGTCACACCCCTAACAATGCTCCAACTTCTTTATAATTCTCTTACAAGAAATGGGGAGTCCCCCCTTTACAAAGGAGCTCTTCTATGTAGCCTGTGGCCTTGATGTTCAAGTAATCTTTCCCTTGCTTTGTAGCAAGCTCCACAGGCATGCAGAACTGAAACAAGAGTTGTAATAACTTGGGGATATTGGCAGGTTGGGAACAGGGTTGTTCTTGGAAAAGAATGATAATTTCCCAAGGATGAAACTGTTGCAGAGAATGTTATAAACTGAAGCAGGCAGAGCAGGCTGAAATCCTAATAAGGAAAGGACTTAAAAAGAAACGGGTGACTTTTGCCTTTGGAGTTATTTTTCTCTTTAAATCACTAGAAATAAATGCCTGACTTCTGGGTTCCCGAGCTCAATTTTTGTTTTCCAAGCTGTGACACATCGATCTAGCCTTATCACTGTTTTGTTGGTACTTGGCCCTTTAGATTGATGGTGTTTGCTACTGAGAGCATGAGCTTTTTTGGAAACTGTTTTCTAATGCTGTGACAACACTAGGAGGAAAGATCAGGGTTCCTTTTGCCAGATAGGCTGCATGCTTTTATTTCTCTGCTGGTATGGGAGATGGACACTGATAATTGTTTTCCAAGCAGGCAGGGGCAAAGTGATGGGAAATCAGTGCTTCGGTGTGAACAGGGATAATAATGGGTCAACCATTATTTCAGCATTGAGTGTTACACAGCTGTGTAAAGAATAATGTGATCACTGAACATTTTAACATGTAATAGTCTCTCTGTAAAGAGGTACTTTTCAAGCATTTCAGCAAAATAGTTGTAAGAAATAGGTCATATTCAGGATAGGAAAAATCACCTGTTGCACTGTTCCTGTGAAGTGTAGGCAGGAGCTCAGCATTACGCTATATCTTTGTGCTAGAGATGTTATGGGTCAGCTTCCACTGTTATTATCTTTATTCAAGGCAGAGAAGTTGAACAAGAGTTTTCTTTTCTGGCTGATCTGACAAAGTGGCTGAAGACTACAGGAAAATCTGGTCAATTCAGTCTTCACCCCTCTAACTTTTCAGGTTTTGTCAAAAACTTGCTGTTGAAAAGCTTTTTGAAATGGCTATGTTAAATACTGAATTCGGAGAGGATTTAGAGTGACTTAGGACTGGTTCCTAGCTCTGAGTGCACACTGGCTTCATGGCCTTTGGTAAATCCCATCACTTTTTTGGCATCAATTTCCAATCCTTAAAGCCTTGTCCATTAACTTGAATTGTATATTCTTTCAGGCAAATACTGCTGCTTCTGATGAAGTCTGATTTCCGTTAAGGCTTCTAGTTGGAGAGGTAAAAAAGACTTAATAATACAATTAAATGCCCAGAATCCATGTTAAAATGAGATGTTAACTAGGGAAGAAAGCTAGCATCACCAAACAAATACCAGGCAGCTCATTTTGGATGCACATGTGTATATAATGTAATATAACCCCACAGAAAATTAATCTTGCAGTCTTTGTTTAATTTCTTGACAGAGAATAACTCCAGGATATAATTTTCAGTGCTGACATCTGTTGAATAGATTCAGTTGTGTGTGTGGCACTAAATCATTGAAATAGTCTCTTGACTCTAGGTTACTGCATAGCTCAGATGTGCTGCTGTGTGAAAATGGCTTCAAAGGAAAGCATCTGCAGTAAGATCTTGGGCGGGTTTGCGGGGTTTTGGTTCTATGTTGCAGTGTTTCTTGTTGTGGGTTTCGCTTGCTGCCTCTCCCTGTTCTTTACAGCCTGCGCTGTGCTGCGTTGTCCCTCCTATGGACTCAAGGCCCGCTGCAAAGTGCAGCCAACCTGCGCCCTCAGTGCTTTGAAAAGCGCAGGATGTGCAGCTGCCACCAAGTCTGTATTGCCTGCCCTTGTGTCTGAGCTCGACGCCTCCCGTCAGTCTGTCGCTGTGTCATAAAGTCGTTCTCAATACGGCGTAATACTTAGTCAAAAACTTGAAAATGCAGGGCTAATTTTTTTTAAGAAAAATGAAGCTGCTCCAGGACAGACAGAACAGGAAATGCAGTAAGTCATCCTTGGAACGGTCCGGTTTTATCTATTCATGTTTAAGGGCTGCAGAGAAAGATGTCTGAACCAAAGGAAGGAATGTGGGAAGCAACCAGCAAGTCCTGGAAGGCAGAAATGATCCTACTCAAAGATTCATGTAACACAGTCTTACTGACTGTGTCCGTACCAAGTGACATTCGGTGGCAGAGCAGATGATCCCTCTGTTAGGGACCGGCTGAGATACACCTGTGGCTGGTTTTCACTGTGTCCATAGCTTAGCTTTAAATTGACTAGCCTGAGCGTTGGTAGAGTTGAATCACACTGTTTCAGCCACTCAAAAAAATCCATTCTTTACCCAATTTTCATCTGAAGAGTTTTAAGGTTGCAAAATTGAGCATGAGTTTTTATCGGAGCAGACATCCATGTGACATTAGTTTCCAGATCTGGAAAGAGATCACACTATCTGATTTCCCCCCCCCCAGGATTTTGGCTTAAAAATCCCAATGCGCAACAAACCCAGGAGAGCAAAGGTGTTCAGAAGATTCAAAGACAATAGCTGAAGCTAACTAAAAAAGTAAAATTTCAGGCCAGACTGATTGAAGAGAATCACTTATCTCAGTTCTCAAGAAAGATACAGTAGCAAACTGCACCTTTGTATCCCTGGTTTGAGCTTGCAGCTCATCAGGGAGCTTTCCTAAAATGTTGTTCCCTTCAAATGTTGTTCCATAAGAAAAAGGGTTTTTTTGGTTTTTTTGGTAAATACTAGCATTATATAATTGATTGGAATAGTGTTTTATTTCTCCTGAATCATGGATGCTGACAGATTGAACAGTTTTTAAAAATAAAGCAACTGTTAGGGCAATGAAATCCCAAGGATCTGGCAATATAGAATGAAGTTAGTGGTCTGGTAGGTTTCTTCAATTTTGTGAAGCCATGGTCAATAACTTTGCAGTAAAACTGAGCTATGAAGAGTGTTTTTGTCATTGACTGAGAGCTGCTGTTACATAATATTAAAGAAATAAAAATTTAAGATTTTTAGCCAGACTGCAGTACAAAACTAATAGTCTAATGAAGGAAGAAGTCTGACCTTTGGAAGGTAAATGCAGCATGTTTACTGTGTCATGTCCAGGAATATGTCATATGCATGAGCTTTGGCTGTACAGGATGAGACTGAATATGCTGCCTCTTTCTCGAATTTTTTTCAGATTCACTGACCTGCAAAGAATTTGCTTCTCTCATCATTGACAAGTATTTTTTAAACAGTGTCAGTCAGGAGAAGATTTAGTAAAGGCAAAGGAATGAAAGCCACCTTACTATAACATCTCTTCCCAGGTGGCCACTGATTGAAATCCTCAACAAACCATTCACAGCATGAGATCAAATACAGATGTAGTTTTAAGGGATTGAGAAATAATAGCACCTGGCATAAGCACAGCATCAGAATTGGATTTTATTGGTTGGCTTCAAACTGATAGGGATCATAGCCTGCAACCAGAGTGTCGAGACACAGCCCCTCAGCTGCAGCAGACTGTCTTCCCCGTTCCTTTTGGGGCGCCTAAGGAGTGTGCTCGGGGTGAGGGCCGGTTCCCCTGCATGCAGCAGGGCTGCGAGGCAGTTTGCTGTGGTCCTCTGGAAGAGTCTGTTTTTCCTCTGCTGTGTCTCAGCTTGAGATACATTGATCTTACAGATTGCCCCAACTAATGAATTCAGAGTTGTGTTGGTCTCATACAGATCATAGGAATCTATCAGAGTATGGACAGATTGAATTCAAAGTTTGTTTGAATCTGGTACTTGCACAAAGTGTAACATACTTTGACATAAGTCCAAACAGCAAACTAATAAGGCTGCTAATGCGCTGCCCACTTGCACTCGCTTATCATCCTACCAAGCTCCCTATGTAGACAAGCTGTGAGATATAGCGATGTAGCAAAGAGGAGTTGCAGTTCCCAAATTTAGCCATATATATTTATTTGTCTTGATGTTGTTTCCTTGATTGCCCTTCAATCACTCATTGTTTTGTTTGACATTATTTAAACTGAGAGATTCACTGGGTGATTTTTGTTATTTATTCAGGCGGGTTATTCCTGCGGAATTTTGATTAGGATGTGTTATGGATTTGATGTAATATTTAGGGTAGATGGAGTGACTGAAATTTAAAAACTCCACTTTTATGCTGTCTGACTAATGTACAAAATTGTAATTTCTTGCAATTTTTGCTTTGTAAAAACATGGATAATTTGTATGAAAATAGTCATGGTTGCAATTAAGGATGCTGATAGTTGTTTTTGTTTTTGATTTCCTATCCTTCCGAATCCTTAATAAACTTTCACGGTCAAAATCCAGATGGTACTGCAGAGCTCAGTGTAGTTCTTGAATTTTTTCCTGTTTGTACTGATTATAACTCTCCCCAGATAAAGTGTAAAACTGTTTGAATTTTTGGCCTTTGGCTGTTTGGAAAGCTGCTGTCAGCTTCCAGCACAAGCCAATTCGTATTCAGTGCGCATCAACAGCTTGCTGGTAGGGAGAAGCACGACACTGAGCAGACCAGTTTGCCATTGCCCAACAATTTAAAAACCAATGGACCCTGCTGTATCTAGTGAGACTTCCTTTTTCTTTTCTTTTTTCTTTTTCTTTTTTTCTTTTTTCTTTTCTTTTTTCTTTTTCTTTT
>NW_020447752.1:3241063-3543537 GCF_003343035.1 Apteryx rowi | reverse complement strand
CATGTTGCTCTCCTATTCCAGAGAATCATTGATTTACAAACTCTGAGGAAGTATTGTCCTGTGGAGATGGGGAATACAGAAGGAAGGTTTTTAATCCCTTAGATAATTAAGCACTAAAATAAATGATTAAAAAATTATGAGGCGAAACACTCTGTTAGTTTTAATATAAAAATAATGTACTTCTCCCTGTGGAATGCAAGGAAGCGAGCTGCAATCAAAATAAGGGAAATAAAAAATTGAATACCCTGAGCTTTTTCCTCTCTCCAAGTTGCCTCCTTGATGTCTCACTGTGTTTAATGGTGCTTTGCCAAGCTGTTGGGAGGAGGGCGAAATGAGTGTGGAATTTATAAATGGGACATTAGATGGAGGAACGATGTTATGGGCTGGGTGATCTGAGGAGTGCAACAGCAGAACAGATTTTGCCTTAGGGCTGGATAGGAGAGATGTGTCCCTGCAACTCTCTAAGTACTAGCAAAGCCATTTAGAGTTATTAGAGATCTTTGTTGGGGGATTCTCTAGAAAAGGATCTGTAAAAACGTCATCTGCTCCAAATAAATATCTGGAGAGAGAGAGAGGGAGCTGAATGCAGAAGGATATCAAGGCTAGAGCAAAAGGTGTTTTTTTGCATCCCAAAAATCCCTGCAGTTTACTCTGGGTAAAAACAAGCAGAAAATCCTTGGGCGTGATTGCTCCTAAATTTAAACAAATCTAGTGCTCCTACCCTTCAGCTGACTATTCCTCCTCCAGGGAGGATCACTGGGATCACTTCAGCCTTTTATTGCTGCTGCTCTTTACAGAGTCTCATATGATGATGATGGGCTGAGGCCATTTCCTGGTTCTTCGGATGGAATTTAATTCTACTTCCAGGTGGTGCTGAAGACTTGGCATTAATTCAACTTTTTAAATTAAGGCTTTATTTTAACTGTTTGCTGGAGGGATAGGAAATTTTAGCTTGTCAAGATGGAGGAGAGAGAGATTTCCAAAACTGCAAAACTCTCCTCTCTGCAGCTGGCCCCTTTCTCTGTTTGAGATTTGTCTTCTGTCTCACAGCTGAATCATGCCCATCCTTATCTGCTTGCTCTTTATAGCCAGCTTATTTTCCTTTCCATGTAGCAAATTACTTTTACTCCTATTTTTCAGTTTATTGTTTTGCATTGCTTCAGTGCCTGGAGACCTTAGCTGAGATCACAGCCCCATTTCTCTAGGTGATACTCAGACATACCTAGTAAGCTACAGCCTCTATCTGATGCATTTGCAATATACACAGACAAAGAGTGAGGAGAAATAAGTAGTAATACCCATACTTGTTGGACCTGGAACACCAGCACGAACAAAGTGGCTCAAGTGAGGTCTGACCAAGTTGGTGGTACAGCGAGATGTTCTGCACTGCCTGCTTTACTGTGGAGGCACCTGCGTGACACGTGGGTGGCGTCGGTGTGGGTACCTTTCCCTTCATCGCCTGCAAAGGCAAGAGCCTCTTTCAGGTCATGCCACCCATGGGTAGATAGATGATCATTGCTGAGAGGTGTTTTCCAGGTTGGTTCTGGTGAGTTTCTGGTCTGAAATTGGAGTTTTTAGGAACTAATACCTTCCCAGAGGTTTTGAAGATACCAAGCCCATGCTAGCCTTGTGCAGAGATTGCAGAGCATGCATGGTAGCTGGGTGGTTAGGAGTAACTAACGTGAGCTTAGGCAACCATAGTACTTGTCTAGACAATAGATATTTAGCTCAGATGTCAAACAAAATAAGAACTAATAAAGCATTTGTGCAATACGGCTTGGGAAACTGGATTTGCATGAATACCTGTGGTAACCCTTTGTCACCTTTCTGAATTAAGTATAAGGATTTGAAGTTGCTTTGGAAAAATATGCAATTTATTGCACAATTTGGATGCCTATCCGTAGGTATGAAGGTCGGATGTTCAAATAGGAAATATTGTATTGTATTTGCATCTGGTATTGTTGTTTAACAGTGTATGTCTTTACTCTTTGGGACTGACAGTTCCTAGAAAGGATGGAGAGCTTATTCCTTAGTACAATAGCCTGCCTCAGGTAGTTGCTCAATGGCACAGTTAAAAGAGATATCTGGCAGTAAGAGTCATTTGTGTCTTTGAAAATGTTCTTCCGATGTCCAGTGGTGTACAGTACCAGTACAATACAGATAACACAGTTGTATTAAGGAACAATGTAGGGTTAGGCAACAGCAGTGGTGCGAGTCCTAATGGTTATTTACAGAAAAAACCTTCTTCACAGAAGAAGTGAAATGGAAGGGATCATAAATAGGATGCAAATAAAGCTCTTTTTGAAATCCTCTAGTCCTCTACTACTGGAGTGGTGTGAAGGAGCCTTTGTGTGAATGGTTGTTGGCCTAACTGTTTTTAAAGTGAAATTCAGCCTCGTGTGGGAAACGGCTTCAAGTCCATGTATTGCTTGACAGTCCTGAAAATAAGGCTGAAGTGAAATATAGCTGGTCCATGAGCAGTATTTGATGTGAAATCATTACTTTGGTTTCCTGTGTAGGTGCAGCTTGCTGTAACAATCAGATTTCTTTTTTAATGTTGTCTGTGCAGTGGTCTTGTGTTGCAGGTGCTGGTTGGGCAACTTTGCTCTCCCGTAATAAATCTGTGTTGCAAGTGAAGATGCAGCCTTTGGCATGGGTAAACCTACACAAGCTAGCTTTTATCCAGCTGCCATGCAGAACGTAACATAACCTGTTGTTATCCAAGCTAACTACATTAAACACCATCTACCTAGGCTGCATCTGCATGGGTTGATGATTCTTGTTATTTCTGCTAACACCACCTGCACCACTGTGAAGCCCCCATTAATGCAGGGAGGTTACATCACTGCATGAGTGAATAAGGAGCATGAGGTAAATCTAGGCTGAATATGGTCTACCTAAAAGCAGAGAGAAGTGTTGCCAGCTCTTCAGATTTTACTGTGAGTTCTCAACTGCTTTATGAGACAGCAGCTTCATGAGTCATGTGAATTCAAAGGAATCTCAGCTTTGTTTTTGTTTTTTCTCAGTAAGTTTTTAAGGCTCAATGTTGTAGAAAATTTCTTAGGAATATGAACTGTAAGATTGAAACTGCACAGGCAAACATAGAGAAAATTTATTATTTTTAATATCTTATGACACTTTAATATTGAAGCTGGTGAATCATGGATTGTTTTTAAAGTTCAGTTTTATAAAGCTTTTAGCTGGCAATATTAAGAGAGTAATATTCATCCCTGTTCATAAACATTATCTGAAAGTCTCAGGTGATCTGAATTGGTCTTTGGAGCCTCTGGCAAGCACTTAGCTCCTGCACCAGCAGCTGGATGAAGGGCAGTTTGCTGGGTTGACTAGTGAGCTGGTAAGGGGGTCACCTGTGAGAGACGGTAGATATATGACAGGAAGCAAAGTGCAGCAGAGAGAGGGTGGTACTGGCCACTGGAACCACTTTCCAAGAATTGTGACAGATTTGGTGGCACTATCAGTCCAGCTGTGATTGTGTTTTTCTAAGGCATGCTACAGTTTAAAGGTAAACTCAGATTCTTAGGGAACTGGCCAAAGACACTGCAGTGAAACCTAAAGTCAGCTCAGTAGTGCTAATAATTTTGCTTCTTCTCCAGGTTTCTACCAGATCTATGTTATCTTTACAATGGGGAGGGATCTGATTGCAACCTAATATGGAATGTTTTTTACATTTGGTCTTCTAAATTCTCCTTTCTTTTTAACAGTGACTGAGAGTCGTGGGATCCTGGAGAGCATACAAAGATTTTCTTTACTGCCAACTTACTTGCCTGTGAGCTATCGTATCCACAATGCGGATATTTCCTTCTTTCTCAAGGAAGCCAACCAGGATATTATGAGGAATTCCAGCCTGCAGTCCCGAGTGGAATCCTTTCTGATCTACAAATCCAAGAGGCCACCTGTGTTAAATGCCAGCTATGGACCTTTTTTCATTGAACAAGTAGTGCCCCAGGACTTAATGTTGTCTTCAAACCCATTTGGATCTACTAACAAGTTCTCCTTCAACTGGAAACTTAAAGCCTTCATAATGAGTGACAAGATTTACCCAAGCAAGCCCAAAGTCCAGATCCTGTTCTACATTGTGGGCAGGGACTGGGATGACTATAGCACCACCGAGCGGCTGCCCTGCCTCCGGGTATTTGCCTTTCGAGAGACGCGGGAAGTCAGAGGCAGCTGCAGGCTGCAAGGGGACCTGGGGTTGTGTGTGGCAGAGCTGGAACTCCTGCCGAGCTGGTTTAACCCCCCAACAGTTGTTGCTGGCCGTAAGAAACTAATGGATCAGTCTGAAGGGAGCCCTGTGGAGCTTTACTATGCCATACAGCCAGGAGATGAGAGAGGGGAATGCACGAAGGAGGATGTAAGGAAAAGTAATGGGATCCGACCAGGGCGCAATGACATTGATGAGTCAGGACCTCCCTTGCAGAGGATTGGAAGTGTTTTCCTTTACCAGACACATGCTGGCCCTTCCTTAAATGAAATGAGGTTGGATAATAACATTGCCATCCAATACGCGCCAAAGACTGTCAAGCAAGGTGACATTTTGACTTTCGTTGTATCTATTGCTAAAAATTCAACAGAAGATCAGTTCACATTGAGGTAAGGCTCTTCTATATTTCTTTGGTACCTTATTTTTGTTTTTTTCTGCTCTTGGTATGGGAAGCCACATTCTCATGTATGAATTACCTAACATTGCTTCAGTTGCTGCTCTATAGAAATTAAGACTGCATTGCAGGCTGGTTCACTTAACTTCTTTCTTCTTACTGAGCAGTCTAATGTTGTATGAATCATCTGAGATGTGATCTCTTTGGGTGCAAAAGACCTTTTCTTGAAGCTGTCCTCTGAGTACCTTTTGTAAAAATTAAAATGGTAGACCTGGGAGCCACCTTTGTGTTAATAGGAGATAATTTATGTCTCCTGAGCTGGAGTTCGCAGTGCTCCTAATCTCTCATTGAACTCATGTTAAGATTAGTAAAGTCCAGATCTGCAAAGGTGTTTATAGGAAGTGAACAAGAATTAGACATCCAAGTAGGATTTATATGTGTAAACATCTCCCCCTGGCTTGTTGTAAGCCCAGTTCTATTTTATACTTAGGAATCACAAACATCCTATTACTAAAATATCAAAACCATCATTTCTGAAAATGAGAAATTCCTGAGGGTGGGGGGTTTTGTTGTTGTTGGGTTTGGGGAGATTTTTTTTTTTTTTTTTTTTTTGAAAGTAACTTGCAATACTGCCTTGCTTTTGATTTCCTTGGCTGCTCTCCAGACATTGAGATATTACAATGGGAAGCTCACTATAACAACCAATATAATCCAGAAAAGAACAGCCAAGAATATCAGAGCGTACTGTGGCAAGCTGAGGGTAGATGTGTGCTGCATGCAAGTGAGACTGTCTGGTTGTCTTTTCTTTTCAAGTTTGCCACAGTCTGTGTGCCAGCAGCGTAAGCTCGGATTGCGTGGTTGACGGGACTGTGGAAGGGCGGTGGGCAGAGCTGATTTCATTCTTTTATCCCTTACAATGAGTAATGTTAGTTCTCTTACAGCCAGAGGTAAGCATCGTACTCTGGGTTTCTGAGACTAAGGCTGCCTTGTGCTGGGTGTTTGCTCTGCGAATGAACGTCAGTGCCAAAGCTCAGAAAGGTTCACAGACCTTGCCCCCGAAAGAGGAGATGCTTCATGAGGGTAGGAAGTTTGTTGCTCCCTGTTACAAATGTCACAGATGCACCACAGTCAACAACTGTGCTGGGCACTAGAGATGCTCAGCGCCCTCCCTTAAGAAAGGCACCTGCTCCTCTCTGGAGTAGGCACCTCTCCTGCTCTAACTTGAGACGAAGTAGACTGGAGGGTCTGTTTCTCTGCCAGTTATACGCTTCAAACTCCAAAATCTCTGGCTGAAGTTACCTAGACGTTTTAGGGCTCAGTTATTAAAATGGAATAAAATGGTACACGAATCTCTGCAAATGCAGCCTTGCAGGGCTTGGATATATGTCTCATACTGGAGTAAGTCAAATTTGACTCCACTGGCATTAAGTAATTTAGGATGTATAAACTAGTGGGGAATTAGGAAGGTTTTATGTGGGTTTTCTGGAGGAAGTGGGTTGCCACAAAATCAGGTAATTTTTCCTTTAGAATGCGTGATATATAGACTGAATAACCACAGCTCTTGGATACTCACTCAGGGACAGTTATTTCTTCATCTGGTAGAGGACAAGCACTAGTAGGCTATCCACTTTCTCCTTACGGGATCGGGTTTTCATTTTCTGAGTCAATCTGCCTAAGATTCAGATTGCTTTCTGAGTGACTAATTTCAAGACAGGCAATCTGAATTCCTCATGGACAGAAGTGTTCACAGACACCTCTCCAGCTCTCTGTATACTAATGACTTTAAAGGGATGTATTTGATGTATTTCAGACCCTCATGGAGATTTCTATTACATTTGAAAATTGGTTTAAATATAAATATTAAAAACCTTTTCTATCTTTCTAAGGTAAAAACCTGTAGTTGTTTTTACATTGAAAATGTAAGGTCTTAAATCTGACTTCAAAGCACCTATACTTCTGTGAACTGTGGTCAGTTAAAAGTAGAGCTAGCAATAACCATGATAATTGTATTAGAGGTTTCTGAAATCTTCAAAAATGTTACTTTTTTAAAATTGAGATGAAAACTGAACACCTGAACTTCTTCTAATGACTGTTTCTAAAATTAATTTTCTGGAACAAAAAGAAAACCATGTATTTGACTTTTGGCTTTTTATTTTATGATCTACTGTATCATATGACAAAAATGCTAAAAATAAATATCAAATACCAATTTAAAATGAAAAATAAGGCATTTTCTTCAAAAAACAATCACAGTTCATGTTTTTAAAAGGTAACAGCAGGTAAAAACTCTGTAACAGCCTGCTGGAATCATGTCACTTTCATGAGTATTTCGATTTCTATTAACCTGCTTTTTCTAACAGAAACTGGGTTGCAACCAGACTACAATCTGCTGTAATTTCAGAGTAGTTGTACTATCTGCTTCTAAAGCCTATCTTTCATCTAGCTACAGCGTGTCTAAGGGTTTTTTTGTCTAGTTGCTTTTTGGTCAGAATTGTAGTATCCGTGTTCTGCATTCATCCCCCCCGAAGTACACATGGCTAATTCCGTTTCAGGTGGCTGCTGACTTGTGCCTGCCTTTCTGCTGTAGGGAAAAGCAACTGCTAGGAAGGAACAAAAATGTAGGTTTATTAAATGTAGCGGGTAAAATTCTCTTCTATGCTGAGAGCTACTATAATCACATTGTCAGGCAAGAAAATAATGCCTCTTTCCTGGCCCTCTAGAAGGGAGTAAATGTCACTCCGAGCGTACACTGGAGTAGCGCGGTGTCACGCAGCGTAGGTGGGACTCTGTGGTTGGCAAGTAGTGGCAACGTAATGCAGCTGTGCTGCTCTCGTGTGCTACACTGCTGTTATACAACTTACAAGCAAAAGATTATAATGTGTAAGAGTGTCTGTTGGTGCTCTATTACTATTTATTTATTTTCCTGAAGCCTGGACATCTTAGAGTGCCTGTGCCCTTGCGTGCTGCCAGGAGTCCTCAGTGGGGATTTCACTGGCTGTCCCCAAATGCTGCAGCCCCAGGCTGGGGCTCTGCCCAGGAGATGGGCATGTGGCAACTCCTGCTGAGCATGGCAAAGGCAGCACTGGAGGAAGTCTCAAGGCGCTTTAGAAGATAATCGCCATTTTTTTTCTGTTTTCCAGTGTGAAACAGCTAAATATTCTTGCTTTGTTAATGTTATTTTGATAATGAATAACCTATACTGCTCGTGCTTTTACAATATTGTTTTCATAAGCTTCCATTGTGTTATATGTGCAAGCACCTGCCCACGCATACATAGGTATGCAGCCAGGTCTACTGCAGAATTTCTGCTTCAGTTGAAAAGCATTGAAGCCACCACTGGTAAGGGTGAAAAACACGAATAGCATGGCAAATTTAATCTCTGAATCCTGGCCTTTAACTGAATTAGGATTTTTCCAGTCCTGAAAGGTCCTTACATGTCACTCTAGTTTATCTCTTATATAGGCTCTCTTTTTCACATAGCTATTCAAAAGACAGCACTTGCGATATGCAACCTGTTCTGATTGCAGAACAGATTTTCCAGCTAACATTGTGCAGAAGCCATCAGAGACCTCTGCTACAACCCGATCGTGTTTTAAGTCTC
This sequence comes from Apteryx rowi, assembly GCF_003343035.1. Taxonomy (NCBI): domain Eukaryota; kingdom Metazoa; phylum Chordata; class Aves; order Apterygiformes; family Apterygidae; genus Apteryx; species Apteryx rowi. Next base: position 3,535,320 of record NW_020447752.1, on the reverse strand, counting down.
TAAAATCTTTAAATTCTAGTGGTTTGTAGAGCTACAGACAGGAGAGATTCAAAGGAACTTCATTGCTCTTAGAGTATGTAAATATGAGGGCATGGAGAGATATGTAAAAGGTGATATCACTTCTCCTCTCTCCTGTCAGCTGAGATGGGGCAAAAAGGTGCTGAAATGACCCACTGGTAAAATTACCCAATCAAATGACTGATTATAATGTATAGAGAAAGGGTAACAGGCCTTGTCCACTGCTACGGCTCAAACAACTGGTGAGTCTGAGGCAGGAACTACTGGCTGGGGAAAAGAAGAGAAGTCTTTGGCCTCAGCTGTTATCCCAAAGGTCACTCTGCATTATCCAGGTGGTCCCTTACACTGTATGGATTTTTACCAATCAATGGCCTGTGATTTGAAAAAAAATAGTACTAGTATTTTCACCAGGTTCAGATGATACAGAATTTGCCTATGCATAGCTGGGTTTGTCTGAATTAGAAGTGGAATATGGAATGGTGTTAATTGTCAGATCATTATCAAGTGCCAGGGTTTAAGAAGAATTTAGACTAAGACCCAGGATATTGGTTGCTAAGTATTTCTAGGCCTTGATACCATGGTTGCAAACTGAACAGAGGGACAAAGGATTAACTTATCCAGGCAGCCTGAATAGGAACAAGCCATTTCATGGTGGGAGGTGTCAAAACCTTGTCTAGTTGAGGGATTTATTTGAACTCAGTTTTCCTTTTTCCTACATTCCCAGTTGAACTGAGAATTTGAGAAATGCACAAATCTGTTAGCCTACTTAGGTCTAACTCCTTTTTTACATAACTTTCCAGCTATATTGTACAGTTTTGTATTCATACAGGGTCTTGGAGATGGTTGTGAAGGACATTGCTATGTATAGAGGAGGGAGCCATTAAACCTTCATATAGAATTGCTCAAACTAGTAAACCTCGTTATAAACCTCCTCACATCTGAGGTAGAGTTGATCTGAAATAAAAAATTACTGAGGTCTAGGATGGAGGTTGTAGTTAGCAAATAGTCTCATCCCAGGACTGGAAATTAATATGGGAGATGGAACAAAATTGGCCATGCCGGGATGCATTTCATGTATGCTTTGCAGGAAAACCACAACCTCAGCATCTATTGTGTAACTTTAGTAGCTGTCTTTTTAAAAACTGTAAGATTTTTAAGCTAGTCCCAAGACTGCATAATCAACCCAAACTTGTGAACTAGAACCAGCGCTGCAGTTGCAGGGGGACAGATGTTCCCTCTTTCAGTCACGTGTAGGTTATAGATATTCCTCGGTTTCACGTGTATGAGTTCAGCTCCTTGGACCCTTACAGAGTGGTGATGCCTCTCCATAGTAATACAAAGATGCTGTTCCCAAAGGAGGAATGTAAACATCAGCCCTATCAGTTTTGGTGCAGATGAAATAAATGATATTAGCGAAAAAACAGACTGTGATGGGTGGAAATTTAGGTGGATTTAGGACATTACAATACATGAACATTTCATGGAATTTTTTTGTGATAGTGATTATATGCTAGCAGCAAAAAGGGAAAAGGTGTAGCCAGGCACCAGCACTGGCCACAGTTCCAGGAGGATGCGAATATCTCCTGTCTGTTGAAGGAGATACTTGTTTTCAGTCCTTCTGCCTTAGCAGAGTAAATTGCCCAGCGGCACACCAGTTGGTTTTCCGAGTTAGTTCCAGCACGGGACAGCAGCTGATGAAGCAGAACCCCATGGAAGGTCTGTGGCAGCTGAGCACCTACCTGTGGCCACAGGTTTTCCAGAATTGTGGTGCTATTGCAGCCTGTATCCCAAAGCATCACAGCTAATGCTGTGACCTCTTTGCTGTGTGTGTTAGATGGTTGCATAATTTCTGTGTGATTTACTGTGTATTTCAACTAAATGTTACTTTGCAAAATGCCATACCTATGGTAGGTATCCAATAAAACCAAATGCCACTCAAGTTTAATTCAGTAGCAGTAACAGGAGATGTGAGCAGCTGGCTGCACTGAGCTCTGACCCAGAGATTTCCAGGTGGAAAAAACAAGAATTAAGGAAGACTTTTAGCACAGAGCTGAGAACAAGAAGCTGAAACTGTTTTCATTGTTCTGAATGAGAAAACGTGTCTGTCACATTATATAAATTAGTTGGGGAAAACGCAGGATTGCATAGTAAAGCTCACTGTGGGGTCAGATTACTTCTAAGGGCTATGAAGGAAGTAACGTGTTTCAGATTGCCTTGTTCCACCAGATGGATTTTCCACAGGCTGCTTCAGAAGCCGCGCTTAGTCCTCATAAACTCCTGGCTGTTTCCAGCTTTTGCTTGAGGTGCCAAGGATTTGGAAGGCAATCTCAGCGGTGCAGGAAAACCTTGCTAGATCTGTAGCTTGCAGAGACCATAAATAAATGAATTCTACAAGTAGCTGTTGCCTGTGGTTAAAATTAACACGAGAGTAATGTGGGTAGCACTGCCAGTGGCCGCCGTGTGCTGAAGACATCAGATTTCTTCGAGGAGACAGAGAGTTGGCACGCAGGAAGCCATACGCTTCTAGTGTGCCTTTTGGGCAAGTCGGCTAATCTACTTCCCCCTCCCTTCCCCTTCTCTAACCCCGGGGCGCTGGGGGTAGCGGCTGCTTCCGTGCCGTGTCCTTGCAACGCGGGGGCTTGCGACCGTGACCGTCGTGTGCTGTAATGTGTAGTGGTCTATATGGTTTCTCCTACTATATTGCACGTATCAGTAACACCAACATATGCTGCATCTGTCTGGTTTCTTATCAGGCTGATCTCCTCTCTGGTAACGGAAAGGCGAGCAAGAATTTTTCCCCCTCCAATATGCTATGAGAAAATTGTATTTATTTTTATTTTGAAACTCTGTCCCTTATTTTTAGAAGTCCTATCTTGAGTGGCAGCAAGACTTGGCAAATATATTCATAATGCGAGGCCAGGGCTGCTGGCAGAATGCTTTACCATTGCTTTTGCTCCAGTGGACTGGAAATCATGGCTTGAAGAGATAGAAAATATAGGATGTATAGGTCAAAAAAAAAAAAAAAAAGAAGAAGAAAAGAAAAGAAACAATCATGCAAAACAATCACAAGTCAAAAACTACTCATTTCTATGGAATTTTTTTTGTTCCAAAATAACTATAAACTCTTCTGCTAATAAGGAAAGACTTCTTATTCTAGAAGGTACTGAATATATAGAAAAAATTCCTTTTTCTCAGGCTGTTGTTCCGTGCAGTGGAAGATTTAGACTAGTGAATGGGAAACCAGTGGACTGCTTTTAATTTTATGAAAATGACGGACCATGAGGGCCAAGGTCTAGGTTTTGTTTTGTTTTTTAATGAACTAGAGAAATTAAAAATCTGTCTTGAGTCTGTATGGATATGAGAGTTAGAAGGGGAAAAGAAGAAGGAGATAAAATGTAAATGATGGATAAAAATGGAATAGTGCTGTCAGCCTTGGTTCGAGAGCTTGGAGTGGAGGACGGAGCCTTAAGAAACCTTAAGAAACTATTTTTTTTCCAGCTCAGTTTACACACTCGCTTCTTCTTTGGTCTTGCCCAAGTCACTTTAACCTCCTTGAAACCCCTTTATTATTGCCAATATAAACAGTTATTTGAGGATGAGATGCTGTATGCAAATGATGAGCAATAATATCCTCGCAGTGAAGCACTATTAAATGCCTAATAAAGTAAGTGACTGTGTGTCCTGTGCCTCCCTCCTGTCGTTTTCTCTCCGTTTGATGCGAGTTAGTTATTCACTGTATCCCTTGTGACCGGCCGCGTGGCCGGGCTGCGTGCGGAGGCGCAGCGGCAGCGCGTCGCAGCGCGCAGAGCAGCTGGAGCGGCCGCCGTGCCGCGGTGCTGAGGGCGAACCCCAGGGCCCTCTGTGCCGGCCGGCCCCGCGCTACGGCCGCTGTCGCCGCGCCAGTTCGGCAGCTCTTCCCCGCGGATGGCCAGGGAAGGCTGCAGGAGCTCTCTATTTCCCATCAAAAGGTGTAGAAAGATCTCTGAAGCTCGTGGAGAATATTCTGTTTTGTTTTGCTGGTTTTCTCCAAATTTCAGGGGGGATTCACTGGAAACTGAAATTGAAAGGAAACCTTTATATGAAGTTTTTTGTCCAGAATGAAAAGTTAATGTTTATGGCAATACAGTATTGCTCCATGTCAGTCCTTCAAAATCCTTTCCATAATTAATGCTTCAAAACTTCTAGCGTTACCCAGTTACAGCTCCTGTTTGCTGCAGGCCAGTGACACTGGGCTGCTACATGCGTTGCAGTTAATATACGTAGGGGTGCCGGAGCCGCGCTCCAAACTTAGGAACATGAGTTTTCTGAATCTACAGTATAGATTTAGCGTGTGGTTTGGGGGTTTTCTAGTTTGTCTGAGATTTTTTTGTTTGTTTCTTTTGGCTTGGCTTGCTTGTTTTTGCTTTGCTTTGTTTGCTTTAGCGTATTGTTGCTGAGCCCAGTGAATTCTTTTTGTTTTGAAGTTGACAATATTGCTGCTTTTTGCTTACAACCTTTTAAATTTGTTTTCCTATTTCTGGAGATAAATCAACAGATAAATAATATACTTAGAGCTGGATTTGCTCAAAGGTACCAAATATTAGGTGTAGATATATTCATGAGCAAAAAAATGTATAGCTGTATTTTATAGCAATTCAATTGATAACTATGCTTAGTAATGAATCCTGTGTCCTAAATTATACACAGTTCTCACACTTGAAGTAAATAAAAGTTCTACGAGCAAGTAATGATTATAGATGCTTTAGCTTCCCAAACTTGTTTTTTTTTCCCCCCCCCGAGAAATATAGAAAAAATTCTCATTACTTATTTTATTCTGAAATGGGATTTGAGATACCTCAGTTGACCAAGACGCTGGGTAAAATGCCGCCTTGTTGCATCCGTCTCTCCACGCTGTGGCGTGGAGTTTGCAGAAGCTGCCGCCGAGGCCGGGGGGGTTAGCAGAGGGGTTGGGGCAGGGGTGCGGGCACTGTCTGCCGCTGCTCCCCTTCGCCAGAAGTTCAAAGTGATTTATGTTGCAACTGTTGGGTGTCCTTCTGCACCGCTTAGCGTATGCGGGAAGAGCTGTATCCCTTGATTACCTGGTGGGGCCAACTCCCCACTGTTGGGTTTTTGTTGTAGTTTTTGTCTTTTTGGTGGGAGGGAGGGCTTTTTATCCCCCCCCCACCCCCCCCCCCCCCCAAGTTCATCAGCTTTGCTAGAAGTATCTGCAGTAGAAGCATGGGAGTAATTAGGGTTTTCCTTGAGGACCTTGTAGCCTCACCTCTCCCTCCAGCCTACCCTATGGCAGGCGCTGCCTTGTTGTAATTCCTCTGCTTGTGCCTTCCAGCGCTGGCGATTCCCGGGGGACGCGTTGCGTCTCCAGGCTGAGCTGCGCAGGCAGGGCAGCAGGAAACGGCCGTTGGTCGCAGTAAGCTGGAGCAGGCCGTAGAATAAGGCAGAGCTGCTGAGGCTTCATGAGCCCCACGTGATCGGCCTGAAGCAGTGCTGCCCAAGCCGTCCTCTGCACGGGGTGGCGTGGGCTCGACCGCTCGGCTGCGTGTTGCACCGGCTCGCCGGGATTGCTGGCCCATGGCGCGCCACAGGGCTGGGGCTGCTGGCCGCCACGTGATACTGGAGTGAGGAGAGCTCAGCTAGTGCCGCTGCGACCCGTGGCGCTCCGGGGCGGGAGGTTTGCCGTGAGCTTCCAGTGGGCTCAGGGAAGTGCTGGCAGAATGAAAGCCCTCATGTTGTTTTTCTCTCCTTTGGCAAGTAGGTTTATATGTGAAATACGCACTTCAGAAGCAGTTCTTTTTTGCTCTCCTAACTACCTGGGGCTTTTCCTCTTTTCTCTTTCCTGGGAATGTGCTTTCTTCCCTGCCGGGATCAGCTAAGTTTGTATTGCAAAGTCTGATGACCTCACTGCGAGCATGAGAGACGATGGTGGGAGTGAGAGGGCTTGTTGTGCTGGAGCGCTGGTGTAGGAGTGCAAAGGGGGATGGGGATTAAATGATTTCAAGAGTGTACTCGTTCACAGGCATCCTATTTCTGGAGACTGGAATAATTTTGTATGAAAATCCAAATAGGGAAAATTAGTTAATTGTGCTGTTTGTTAAGCTCTGCTTTTTCTTCTGTATGTGTGAGCTAACATATACAAGAGATGCAGCTAGAGAGGAAAAATAAACTCCAGTGGATGAAAAAAACCCCTTGTGATTGACAGAAATGAGTGGAAGCTGTGAGATGAGTTTTGCTATTTCTAGCTCTGTCCTAGACTTTGCAGTGTGACATGGAAGTCTAAGACCAATCTAAAAAAGAACTTGGCACTCCAAAATGACACTTGCATAGAACTTAGTTGTTCAATTTCAAATGAGTAGTCCACCAGGATCCCATCCAGTCTCCCAGACACACAGGTTATAAATGTGACTTAATAGCCTACTAGGTAGTGCATGGTCCTAAACGTTGTACGGCCCATCTTCCAAGTGGCATCTACAGACTGTGGGGCTTGAAGAAATAGACATCCCTCTCTGATATTTCCTACTGATTTTATCCAAGTAGATCTGTACATGTGATTTTTCAAACCTAAATCCTTTAAGGTTTGGCACTGAAATTCATCAAACCAAAGTTTTGGTTTCCTTTGCTTCCTATGGGAAGTCATTGGGGCCCTTACGCTGACGCCAGGCTTGTGAAATTACCTTTCCGAGGAGTTCAGCAGCTGCAGTCTGCAGGGTGACAGGGCCAGGGGTAAGCCTGCTCTGCATGGTGGGGTGGGAGAAGGGGGAACCTTTAAGCATCACAGCTGCAACCAAAGGAAATTTAGGATTAAATGCATATATCTAACAGCTGTAACATAAGTTTTGAAAAATAAAAAAAATCTAAGTCTTTGCTTCCTCATCTGCTAAGAAGAAATTAGTAACATTTATCATGGTAGAATGTGTTACTTACTTTCTCTGAGGTCATTGAAGTATTTTGAGATCTTTGGCTAGAAGATATTCAATAAATGCAAAGGATAGTTATAACTCATCGAACCCCACATTTTGTCTGCTAGCACACTTCTGCAGTAACGGTTGTTTTGATTATTGTTTTGAATTCTGTTTGTATTTGAGATAGAAATATATCCTAACTGCAATGAATTGGGACACTCTTGAAATATTTAACATTTCACAGGATCTTCATTTTAGTGTATACATTTTTCTCAACCAACATTAAGTATCGCTAAGGAGGACAGACTCTTAAGTGGAAGAGATTGAGATTGGTTTTTCAGTGAAAGAATCCTGCCTTTGTTTCTCATGTTCTTTCTTGTTCATACCATTACAGCCTTAAATACTGTGTTCTTCTTTAGCTGCTGCTGTTGAGTGACCAGCTATTTGGAGCAGCTAGCTTCACTAGCAGCAAGAGATCTGATTTTTATCCTGTTAAGTTTGTCCACCCTATCCTAGCATATATATAGTCTTAGGTTTCACTGTCAAACTCTTACTTCTTTCCTCTGGAAATCTGATGAAAGTTAAAAGTATAAGATGTCATTATTCTTAGGAAGTGACTGAAGGTGTTACTGGATGCTTGCAAAACTCTTGATATCGTGAGAAAAGGTGAACTGTGGTTTTCTGATAAACTATTTCTATGACATTCTTGTGTTTGTGAACCAAACTCGGGAGTCAATGATTTTATGTACCATTCTTTCTAAACCACTCCGAGTCAGACTGCTTAAGCTGTGGTCTGTGGTCTATGGTTTTTCATTGTTGTCTTTTTGAAAATAATTGTGGGAATGCAGTGACTGGTGTGAAATTGTGGTAGTGAATAAGCAATGACCATTGATAATCAGGAAGATGTTTCTTAAAAGGCCCCTGGAGTTTAGCCTACATGAACTTCTTTTGTCAGTCATGTTATCTAACAATCAGTAATAACCCAGCAAACATGAAAAAGGTTGCATAAATACATGACGGTAGCAGTATCAAGATCATTAGCACTCAAGTTATGCAGCAAGAAAATTTGAGCAAGACTGACATTTTATCAAATTGCTTGTGTGCTCTTCTAGAGCTGAGCTAAATCAAATTTTATTCTTAGTGCTGAACTAAATCATATTTTGGTAGTAGAAACAACTGGATGAGGAAGGTTACCAGCCACACAAAACTGTGTAATGAGATGGGCTTTTCTCTGGGCTTTGGATTATGTGGCTGTTTCATGGTATCCCAATCCTGAATTTTTCTCTCTTCTGATAGACTAAAAAGGATCCCAATGTCATGCATTTTCTTTTCCTTCTTCTATAGCTTTGATTTGTTTCATCTCATCCCAAACATCCCACTCCATGCTCTGGTTTCTACAACTCCTAAAATCCTCTCTTGTCCATGGCATGCATGCTACTTTTTTCTCCTTGTGTAAATGCTCTTGTGGCCTAACTTGGCCGGTATAAAACTATGGAGAGATGTGTATCCAGAAAAAAATCCCTCTGATTCTTCTGAATCATAGCCTCCATTCTGAGCTGTCTGCCGTTGACTGCACAAACAGTCTTGATGTAATTATGGATTTAATATTTTTCCTGTGTTATTTCCCCATCTATTCCTCTCCTGTTGTTTGGTGTTCCATTATCTTATTGTTCAGTGAAGGTAAGGAGATTGTATTTTCAAATGTGTCTGATTAGGAGATTTTTACAGTACCTGTGAAATTTTAGCCATAACTTTATTAGTGCAAATGTTGCCACCCTCACAGAGAAGTCTACATATGACAGCAAATTGTTCTTTACACGAAAATATGATGAAGCAGTATCTTTTAAAATTCATTAGTTAAAGGGCCGTGTGCTGGCATCTTGTATTTTTCTTTGCAGCAAGAATAGGACATTTAATTAACTTTAAAGGTAGTGTCATCTTGCCTCTATGTTCAAGACAGCTGAAAAGCAGTTTTTTCAATTTACTTCTACATCAATATGTTTCATTTTTATCTGACTGTGCCATGTTGATCTCCTACTTGCTAATAAGGCCATCTGAGTACACTCAAGTGAGCTCTTAAAAACACCACTGGTCTTTCAGAAGAGTCCAGTTTTTCTGTACTTTTTTCTGTATTCAGATGAGCAAACCTGTTCATTTGATGGGGAGCAGCAGAGCATTGCAATGCACAGAAACACAGTGGTTTTTCCTCTTCTTGTCAAACACTTCGCTCATGAAACTAGTGTTTGTGCAACCAAGTATATTATGCCTTCTACAAGGATTCAGTAGAGCTGGTGTCTGCTTGTGGCCTGTTGGATGAGCTTGAGAAAGTTGTTTTGCTCTTCTGTGTCTCAGCTCATGACACAGGAACTAGAAATCATGTTACTAACCACATTTCTGAAAGACATTCTGTGTTTGGGATATATTACTACCTTGATCATAAAGCTACAGTAAAATACACTGCAAAAGGACGCTGTGGTGAAAAGGGAGCCCAAGCAAATAGATGAGGTATCCCCTCCTCTAATTTCTGTGGAGGATGCAGCTTTGCCCCCACTGGGGTTTCAGGGACAGAGGTAGCTGCGTTTGTGCTATCCACTCTGGTCCATCTACAGGATCAGAAATGGGACTGAAGCTAGGTCAGTACAACCATTAGGCAGAGGCACCTGAATATCTTCAATCAGATGAATTGGCTTTGTTATATCTTAAATTCTGACTTTAACTAACTGTCCCTGTGATATTAAGGAGGCTGCCTGGGGATGTTAAGCTACACAGCTTGAGCTATGCTGATTGGCACAAGCCAAGCACTTTCCCCACTGCACTGATGTGTGGATGAAGCCCGAGTGCAGATCTGGTTCTTGTGGGCATGGTGTGATTTGCAGCGGAGCGGTTGACTGCGGCAGGCTGGCATTGTACCAGCACAGCTTGTTGCCCAGGGTAAATCAGGCTTACGAGGGAAACAGCTAGCATTCGTCCCCAAGTCCTAGCGTGTGCCTGACCAACAGAGAATTGAGGGAAACAACGATGAAACCAAGTGTTTGAATGAGTCTATCTGCAGGTTGCTCCTTGAGGACAAATTGGTCAAAAGAGAGAGCTGCACAGTTAAATGGCTTACCTGCCCCAGCCAGCATATGTTTGTGTTCTGACCCAAAGAGGGCTTGGGTAGAGAAATGCTGATCCAGGTGTGGATCACCTAGAGCATAGGCCTGGTGAACATGGTCACTCTGCTATGAAGGTGAACTGCGTGGTTGTTCCTGCCGGCGCGAGGTGCAGCTGCCTCAAGCTTGGTGTCCGAGGCCGGGTGCGCTGCTGCTCTGCCTGCAGCAGAGTGGGGTGAGTGTTCGTGCTGGGCTTTAGGGAGCACTAGAGCACAAAGCAGGCAGCTTGAGCTAATCGGTTTTTTTACCCTTTGCAGAGACCTCCCCCATCCTGGCCAAGGATCTGGTGCAGTGTTCTTGGAGAAATCTAAGAGATGGCCAAAACCAGTTTCTAGTGCTAGGGAGATCCAAATACTTAGAATCTGCCTAATCCTTCAGTGAGAAAAGAGGATAAAGGATACAGTAGTCTGAGAAATCCCTTTTTTTCTTTCTTTGCAAGGGAAGTTTAGCCTTTTTTACGTAAACCAAAATTAGAGTCAAAGTGACTGTTCAGGAAAGGCAGCTCTGCCCAGCACTGTTAACACTATCTTGAGGTTTTAAACAGCAAACTTACAGCAACTCGAGGTTTTCTGGCCTCGTAGCTTGGTTTGCCCTTTCTGTAAAGGTGGCCTTTAACAAGGTAAATCACTTTTGATGGTCTCCTGGGCTGTCACCTTAGTCAGATTGTATCCGGTGTGTAAACTAGACAAGTGACACATTGAAGTAAGTGGGAGCTGTGTACTAGCACCTGAGAAGAGGATGGAGTTTGTCTTTATTGTCTCATCATAATAAATGTTATTTCCTAATCTAAGCTTGTACAGTGATTGCCTTCCTGAAGTGGTGCTAAGGTGAAATCACTCCTGTGCTTCTGGCTGGCAAAAGGCCTCACTCTCAAAGACTGAATTTTTCTGCTGTGTTCAGCATACTGTACAAGTACGAATTAACTTTCATAGCCTGTTTATGAGGTAGTCAAGCAAGTATAATTTTCCCCATCTTCTAGACGGTGAAAGAGCTTTCCTGCATTTCTAAGTGACTTGCTAATGGCCCCCAAATTATCAGTAGCAGTATGAAGAAAAGTATTTAAGGACTACAGGCTTCTGGGGCACTCTGTTAGCTCCTATTGCACTGGTGGCTTATATTAAAAAGAAAAGCTTATATTAAAAAGAAAAGCTTATATTAAAAAGAAAACAGTTCTTTCTGTTAAAAGCATTCCAGTTAAGATCCTTTGCCTTGAAAATCAGTCACATTGACAGAGCAAGTGTCAAAAAACTGAAGCCAGATCAAGCAAACCGTTAGTCATGCAAATGGTCTTTACAGCTGACTGTTGTTACAGTTTTTGCGTTGCAGCAGTACCTAAGAGGCACAGTCATACTCGGGGGCTGGCTACCTGGCTGGCTGTGCAAATGCGGAGCGATGACTGTTCCCCAGCCTTTACAAGCAGTAAGCACTGTTCGTTGGTGTCTTACCCATCAATAAATAGGAAGTGGTGTGATCAGTATGTTGACATTCTGCTAAAAAAAAATAACTGGATGACTATGCTACCTGTGCTAGCTAGTCTCTTTATTGCATGCTGACCTCTTGGTTGCTGCATAAATGTAGGAATCTGAGTGTGTCACCCAGTTACAATTCTGTCTTTGCGGTTACAGACTGGCTATCTTTATCTCGCTTGCCCTGCTGAAAGGGGCCTCTGCCTGCTAATCTCTTGACAGTAAGAAACATTACAAACATGGGAGCTCTTTGCCTAGGAGTCTTTATGTCTCTGGGATATTATTTTTTCTCTTGTTTGGGGGAGAAAAAAGCAGGCAATGAAACTCCTGTTTCACATGTGGTTTATGGCTGGAGTTTACTCCACTGACTCTTAGTTTCAAATGGGAAGAATATAATATGTAATTCCTCACTTCGTCCACATCCTATATCCTAAGCCATGGCTAACGATGGCAGCAAAGGCTTGTCTTCACCAATTCTTTTGGGTGCTCGGACCAGGAGGTCTCTGCGTGTTCAGACTGCTTTCCTGTCTCTTTCCTCGCCCTACCCCAAAGGATCGGTGTATTTGCTCATGTGCAGACGCCCTTTCTGTAGACTGCTTGCCTGTAGGCCTTGGAGAAGGATCTTCTGCAGTGAGAAAAGATTTCAGCTTCTTAGTTCAAACATCACTGGAGAAGAGTAGGTGGTCTGCAGCCTCCAGTGAACCCTGTTTAGCCCATCTAATTGCATCAGCTGTTGCTGGCTGCCTTCCTGACATGGGGAAACAGGACTTGAGCTGCTTGGTCCATCCCAGAAAAGGGCCCTTTATTTTGGCCACAGTAATACATTATCTTCGTAACACCAAAATTCTGCTTTTATCCTGGGAGGAGAAAACCTGCCTGAGGTTCAGTCAACCATCTTCACACTGGGCAGCCCGGAGGTAGGGGCACTGTGAATCAGGCGTCCGTGCTTCATAGGGGTTCTGTCTTTTTAAGTCGGGAGGTTTTAACAACCTGAGAGAAAAAGGTACGTCCCCATATACAACTAGAAAATTTCCATGCTAACAGGCAAATGAATGTAAAGTAATTAGACTGGCATGCATATCAAGAGCACATGTTCCATAGTTGTTGTATTTAGGATTGAAATGATTGATGACACAAATGCCTCAAAGTAGTCCAAGCAATATATGTAAAAATGTTATGCTTGGTAGTGTTTTTTAGATTACATTTACTACAAGAACCTTGTAGTTGACCCAGTACTTCAGAATTATTGTTCCTTGTGTGTTATGAAGACTTTGGGAGATTTAGTGAGGGACAACTATTTTTTCAATATAACTCTTATTAACTTAGGGAGATGAAGAGAATCAGCAGAAGCCATCTTAACTCAGTTACAGCTGGCAAATATGGGTTATTTATCCTAAGAGAGTGGGGAGGTTTGGGGTTATAAGAGTTAAATTTCTGGAATCAATGTCTTTTGAGTTTTATTTTCTTCCCATAAAACTTCTCAGTTCTCAATGGAGAAAACATTAGAGACTCATCTGTGGTAAGAAAATGAAACAATATGAAAGAAGGCTGTCAGGTCTGTGCTAGGTAAGTAGAAGACAGATGGTAAGTGTGATTGGCACTGACAACGTGTGAGCAGGCTTGTTTGCAGGTGCTGCTCCTGTCATCCATCACGCTTTCACCGAATAGTAGGGTATGTCACTGTGATGTACTTAAATCCCCAAATGACTGATAAAGTGAAGCCAACAGGAGGAAGGGCTTGGGTGAGGGCATTGTACTGGGAGCAGTGTGACTTTAAGGTGTGTTAACACAATAAAGTAGCATCAAACGTTGTGTTTTAAGATAATGCGTAGAGCATGTGCTGTTCCGCCATGCATATGCTCCCTAACGCTGCGGTTGATCTGTGCAAGGATTTCTCATTGCTGTAGCAGGACCAGGGCATTGTACATCACACAAGTCTCTTCTGAGCTTGGGGCCAGGGACAGCTGTCGTGGTGGGTCACTGCTCGCCCACCTCCCATTTCCTTGAGCGTAAAACAGTTTCATGCTGCTGCTGTTGCAGGGCAGGGCAGCCTGCCCCTGGAGAAAGCTCAGAGGCTGTCGCAGTGCTGGTTCTCATCTGCTTTGGATGCAGGGCTCATCAAAAGCCCTTCAAAACTTTCTTATTAGCTCTGATGTGCTCCAGCCACGGCGCAATGTCACACAGTGACAACAAGTTACAGAAGTCTTTCCTTGACTTTCCAACTGTCTGTCGAGAATCTCTGCTGGGTCTGGTTGTTGCTATGGACACGTCCACCCCAGTTTCTTGTACTTCCTCGTTATTGCTGACAACTTCTGAAGCCAGGTGCTGGATCTGGCACGCCTTGTATTCTTGTTGGTGCCCAGTTATGTGTATATTTACATAAATTATCTCACTTTTGCTCTCTTTTCTCCACTCGTGGTGAGCAAATGTGTAGAACATGTTCCTGTAAGCCTTTGGGTAAATGCACTTCCTTTCTCTTCCTATAATATTGTTTGGTTTTGTTTTTTTTTCTCAGTGGTTTTCAGACAGTACTGAATAGCTGTATTTCATCCTGGTACAAAGCATCCTTTCAACTCATTTGTAGCACTTACCTACAGAGCATGGATCCTTCTATGATTTGTTTACCATCCATGCAAGCTTCTTCAAAGATATCCATCTATAACTTGGTACTCATCTGTTTCTCATTCTACAAGTTCAAATTTAATTCTTGAAAGGTAACACTTCATGAGCTTGTGGTTTCTGAATAACTATGTACCTTGGTTTCTTGTTGGGAAAGCTATTACTAGCCATACAAATGTTCTTTTCCATGTCTTCCATCTCTTTCATGAAATATTTTATGGAGGAATTGAGCAAGATGTAGCAAGTACAACTGTACAAAGGAATAATTTTGGGATCACTTGAAACAAACTTTTCAATGTTCTCAAAAAATTTGAAAAGTAAAACAAAAATCATTCTGATTCTAATAAAACATTTAATTCCATCCTAAGTAAAAGTATTTTTTGTTTTCAGATTTTTTAAAATAAATGTGAAGTACTTTGAGAAGTACAAGACTTTTCACAGTGGAAAGAAATGAAACTTTTTTGGTTTGAAGTTGAAATATTTCTTTTTGACTCTTCACATTGTTGCATTCACATTTTGTCAGCAATAGCAGTTGTTCCGAATGAATGCACACATGTGAAATGCTTCAGGCAATCTCAAAGTGCATTTTTGATCAGAAAGAAATGTCACATTATTTTGCCCATTTCTAATGGCAAGTCTGAGTCCTTTTAATTTTTTACATGTATTATTTTTTAAAGAAACAGATCTGACCTGTCCCTGTGACATCTACACACATACCATGGTATATTTAAAAAAAATAGTCTTGTTACATTATCAAATTTCAGTTATTTGTGGGGATCATCTTTCCAAACAAAAGATCTTTCATGGCTGCAAAAATCGTAAAATCCACCCATCTCTTCTTGCTCATCATTGAAATACAGTCCATGAGCACATCCAGAGTTTTGCTTTACAAGGATCAATGGTAAAAATCAAACAAAGGTGAGTACAGTTTGAATCTAGCGTTATCTCTGTTTAACACATCATCTGCACCTCTTTCCCGTTAGCTGTATTGGATTTTGGACGCTCACCTCTCCAGGCGTCCTGCGTGCTGCCCAGCGATGATCTGCCACCAAGCGCTGCCTCAGCCAGATGGATACAGGGTTTAACACGGTCCCGCAGCGTGGCGGTCCCCGAGCACGCTGTTTCCTCGGCTGTTGCTCATTCGCCTTTGAAATACCCCAGGCTGTGGGGTAGCTGGGGATGACTGACTGCCTGCAGACCTAGAGCAGGGGTGGCGCCTCTCGCCGCCCGCCTGCCTGGCTCCCGGGGCTGCGTCCGCCTGTTGCCGCGGCTCCCGTCAGCCTTCAGGCCCTTCCTCTCTTTGCCTTTCCGCTGTGTTGCCAGCCAGGATGCAAGCGGAGCTGCTAAGATGTCTTCCTACCCTAGTCTTCTGCAACAACCACTGCTATGAAAGATACCTTTATCTGTTCTTATCACTAACTACTTTCAAAACGATGATCTGTATATTTTCCCCCCTCTCCCTAAGTTGATTTATACAGTTTTATTGCTGCTACAGTCTATTTTTCCTTTCTGTTTTCTGGCTTTGTCCAATTTTACGTCTGGGGTGATTGCCTTTCGTGTGCATCAAGTTGTTTTATTTTCCTTTGCCTCCAGGAATATGATTGGTTCTGAGGCCTTCTAAGAAGACATAATCAGTTATTATTTTCCTGATGAAAAATTCAACAGCACAACAAAAGTTCAATTTGACTTTGGTCGAAATTTTCAGCAGAGAAAATGTAGATTCTCCTCCACTTCCCATCAGTGTTTTAGCAATTGGAAATTTGACATTTTCAGCTGAAAGCGGCTGAACCCCAGGCTTGTCAACAGATTTTGTTTCTAGTTTCCCACATTCAGCAAAGCCTTACTTCATCAAAAAGCTAGTCTTTCATAGGAAAAAAGTCTTTAACCTTCTTGTCTTTTTGCTGGTGGGTGATTCCAGGGCCTCATGCTTAGCTCCCGCGGGGCCCGAATGCTGCCCTGGGGGCAGAGGGGTGCCGCTTGGGAGCCTTTCCCCTGATGGAGTTCATCCACCGGCAGGAGTTTCTCTGTCTCCCAGGTCTGCACACAGCCCCTTCTGCAGCCCTGTTCGCAGTCCTGAGCGGAACTGCGCTTCCCAGCACTGTGCCCTGCAGCCTGTGGTGAGCCCCGTCTGACTCAGCCTCGTAATTCCATCTCTTGCGTTACGCCTGCTTTGCACCTGCCCATCCTGTTTACTCTTCAGTGGTCTTTCTCAGCCTGCTGCTCCACAGTGTGTTTCCTTGTTCTGGCTGTTGCACCAACACCCACATCCTAAGGCATGGAAATCCTATGAGAACGGAGGAAAGTTGGGGCTATTATTATGAAATCAGTGCATATGCTGGCTGATTCATTCAGCTCTTTCACAAGGCATAGCAAAAGCCTGTAGTAGATGTTCCATTGCATGCAATAATTGATCAGTAGTGTATTATAGTAGGCAAAGCCTGATCTAGATCTTAAACAGTTAAAGTTGGATGAAACTAAACAGCCCTGGCTGTCAACACAGGAGATATTGCCTATAGGATATTAAAAATTGCACACCCTGAGGCTAGACATCTAGCATATTTGCCCAAATTGATAATACTCTTGAAAACTTAGTATGACATTTACTCTGCTGTAGATATTTTTAGAACTTTATTGTTGAGACCTAGGATTAGTTATACATTTATGGCTATATATTTAATAGCACAGAGTTACTGTCAGTGTAGTGTTTTTCTGTGTTATGATAGAGGTTGGCATATTTGGAGCCTGTGTCCAAATCTCAGTATTATTTTGTTTACATCAGTTATTTTTTTATTTAAAAATACTTATTCTCATGTTCTTCAGAAACAACGGGGCAATTCTTCCCGTATTCTAACTAGGGCAATGCAGTGGAATTGTTCTTGTAGAAGCTGTAGTGGGGATAGATCCTGAGCGCGAACCCCGTTGCTGTACTCCATTGCAGCGAGGTCAGGCGGAGGATCTGACTCACAGTGTTGTGTAGCTACCCAAATGGTTCTCTGATTTGTCTGTGTGGTTGGGCGTTTTTTCTGATGTAAGGAGAAAAAATATCTGTTCCTAATTAATGTACAGAAACTTTATTTTCCTACTTTTGTAATTGTGGTTTTTCCATTCTTTTCTCTACTATGTCCTGTGAACATTGTTGCAAAATGCTTTGTAAAGGCTTATCAGCAAAAAGGTATCTCTTCACAAATCTTTGGAACTAACACCTAAACCCTGAAGCTTTTGAGTTTAAGGATTGTCTTCTTGTTGAGGAATTACCAATTTCAAGTATTCATTATTCAAGCTAACAGATATGAAAATGGTTTTAAAATCATGAGTTGGGGCTTTTTCTTGCTAGCTTGCTTTGTTTGTTGTTTTATTTAAGGGGTAGGATTGTTTGCCTCTAGTTCTTGAACTTTAAGAGTTCATGTATTCAAGTTTTTTCTCTGCAACTAGAAATGCTAATGGACTTTGATTTGAGCTTTCAATGTAATGTAAAAAATGCCTATGTTAAAATAGCCTTTCCAAAGTGTGTCTGTGATCTAGCCTTGGCAGAGGCAGTAATTGCTTCACCAGTCTGTAGGTTGGAGCAATCTGCAGAACCTGAAAGAAAAATGTCAGTCTCCACCAGCTGAAGCAATTGTTTGTGGACAAATTCAAACCCAGAAGGGGAAAGTCAATTCCCGACATCACCGCCATAGTTCAGAGAGACGTTTAAATAGGCCTTTCACCCCTCAGATGGAAGGAGGGGGAGAAGAGCTATAGGTGTGTGCATTGCTGAGAGAAAAAGGAACAACAGTGAAGAGAATAAACATCAAAGCTGCTGCAAGGAACAATATAAACTTGTAACAGAGTTTCAGCAAAAGCAGCTATTGTACTTGCCTCTTTCATGTATCCAGGCAGATTCTGTCCATTTTGACTAAAATGCCTTCTTGTGATAATAGTCTCTCTTCCAGCATCATTTCCATCTTTAACAGATGCCTAAGAAGCAGAAAGCAGCCCTTTTTTCAAGGTTCATAGTGTGCAGGTGAATGCTGGATTCAGCACTACAAGGGAGATGCTTGGAGGGCCGAGGTGAGTTGGGAGGGAGGGAGAAGGAAGGAACAAAAAGACGTGATGATGCTCAGCCTTACGGCCGCAGTCGGTGGATGCCATACAGGGAGACGCTTTTCCAGCCTTTCCCTCTGCCAGCCTGGAGAGGCTGTAACCAGCACAATTTTTAGCCCTTTGCAGGCAAATGCACATTTCAAAGAGGTGCTGTTCAGAGGAGCTGTAGGAGACTTGCAGTCACCTGGTATTTTGGGAGCCCGGCAGTAGCTTGCTATGCCTCAGACACCGGTGGAATTCGGACCTAGGCTGCAAAGCTGCTCCCCACACCCTATAACGATGGACTGGCGTTGATAGAAAGCAGGTCATTTCAGAGGAAGAATTTAGTTTGGAACAGCATATCATAGCACCTGTCAATGTGAACGTGCTGTTTCTGTTGCACATTTATAGATTCAGTGCATGTATAGAAGCAAACCTGGATGACCTGTGCAAATCCCCACATGCACTCACAAGTCAGGATGTATGA
This sequence comes from Apteryx rowi, assembly GCF_003343035.1. Taxonomy (NCBI): domain Eukaryota; kingdom Metazoa; phylum Chordata; class Aves; order Apterygiformes; family Apterygidae; genus Apteryx; species Apteryx rowi. Next base: position 3,516,620 of record NW_020447752.1, on the reverse strand, counting down.
GCTGGAAATGGCACAGGAATGAGTCAGGGTATACAAAATCTCATTCTCATTTAACTCTCACTTTTGAATATTGGCATCGTATTCTCTTTTTTGACAGAAGAGATGGCGGGGACTGATACAGAACAGGATGCATGAACACCTTCCCTTTTGTACGAAAGTATTCAAGATTTGACTCCTTGCTGCCTGGCAGAAGGACCAGGCAATTTTGGCACTTTTTGATCTCTAAACAGATGAGACAGTTGCGAGGTAGCTTGTGTGGCTGGAAATGTCTCTAGGAGATCGCAGAGTGTTGTACAGAGCCAGTCTCAGCTCCGGCACTGCCGTCTTGCAGGCTTGGGGGACGCTGCACATTTCTAGTGCACCGAGCGGTGCTCCCTACGGCTTGTTGGGGACCATGCAGATGTGCAACCCCTTGGCGAAATACGATACAAAAAACCCTAAGACCTCAAACATCTGTCATGTCTGGGAGCTGATTTTAGGACATGCAGGATCCTATGAGTGTTGACATATTTCATGAGTTCATTGCAGGTTTTCCAATATATGTTGATAATGGGGGAAGAGGGCAGGTTTCTTTCTTTGTGTTATTCTAGTTTCTAGACCCTTCTGATAGGGGGAATGTGTCAGCTTTAAGTTAAAAATTCACTGATCCAGATATCTGTGGAGAACTGGTTTATGTGTGGCTTTAAAAACTAATAACTTAATAAGGTAGATAAAAATGATTTAGAATATTTGAAAATCTCATGATTTTGGTGAACAGGTTCAGACTTTCTTAATCATGTAGAGTTGGTGATTTTTCTCGGCTGTGGGGGAAGATAGGAAAAGCTTTGATGTTCAATTCTTTTGGAAGAGAGACTCCAAATGTCAGTCCAGAAATGTTTTAAAACAGCAAGTCATTCACCACAGATTTGTGCATGGATGGACTAGGACCTAACTGAATAAATAAGTTGGCTGCAGAGAAAGAATTGAAAGAGGAAAGAAAAGGAGTAGGGAAGAAAGAAGGGCATTCCCCAAGATAAATTAACATCTGTGAAATAAGAGTCTTTTAAATGTATGCTAATGGCCTAAATGTTTCCATATTCAATTAAGTAATAAGTCCCGAGTTGGCAATATCATCCCAAAACATTCATTTACTAAGCGAAGGCTCCACTGGGATAGCAGAAGCATCATAATGAACTGACGTGGGCAGTAAGACATGATAATGCCTACTTCAGAGGGAATTACCACTTTCATAGCGCAATTTACAACAGGAATTTAGTTGTTGAAGGGTTTTTTTCCTCTTCATTATGACAGTGTAATTATGACTCCAGTGGCTTAGAATAATTTCAAGAGGAGCGAGTTGCCGAAGCCTTTGTACGGAGTATTCTCAGGCACTTTTAATATGGGACTAAGTGCTGCTGCTTTGATAAATAATAATCAGATGGAAGCTGCATGTGGAACAGCAGCCTGCTAAAAGCTGATCTCATCCTCCTTCACTGCATTCCACTTATAATGTATTTAAGGTCCTTTTTTTTTTACTGTGTATTATTATTTATCCATTTGATTCAAAAATACAGAAACATAACACCTGGTGTAAATCAGTCACGTTCAAATCAGCAATAACTCTAACGCCAAGCTCTGATGCAGCATTTTCATCTAGAGATGCTGACAAGGCTGTACGAAACAGCCAGTGTCGTCATCCTTATTTACAGATGGAGAATCTGAAGTATAGGAAAGACGAATTGAGTGTTGCAGTCTCTGAGCTAGGCTGTCCCAGGGTTGGGAACAAAATGTAGATTTTTTTTTTGAGACGTAGTTTAGTGTAGTGTCCATAACTGTAGAGGCAGTGAAACTGTGCCAGTTTATTCCAGGTGTGGCGTTGGCCTGTCGTGATACTGTAACAAAGAACAGCAGACCTAAATGATAAACCATCAGCGCAAGGGACCTTTATGGTACGTATCAGGCGTTGTCATTTTGGTAAACGTCCTGAGGACATAAAAAGAGGGTCGTTTCTGTGGCCTGCAGCTAACAGCAGCAGCCCCCTTGTATGTGTCCCTGTCCAGCGTTGTAACGCAGGTGAACGGATTTCAGCTGCGTAACCTGCAAGTCTGTGTGATGAGCGTGTAGAATTGTGTGGGTGGCTGGTGCTGCTTCTTTGTTAGCAGCACGGGAGCATTGGACGTTTTGAATGGACCGAATTTTCTACAACCATTTGTCCATAACAGGTATCTAGAGTCCCTCTACGATTCCTTCAGAAAGATATCTAAATACAGTAAAAGATGCCTTTAGTGGCTACTCAAAGTAATAGTCAATTTATTACGTTCTTGCCTAGTATAAAGTCTTTTGCTATAGCATTTAAACTTCACAGAGTGCATCTGAATATGGAAATAAGTCCTTCTGATGCGTTGTGCCCCCTCTGGTTGCATTCAGTTTGTTCAGTGTTTTCAAACCAGCCAGACTCTATTATGTACACAGTGTTAGCAGTCTTTATGTTTGGAATAACTGCTCCTGAATAGACTCAATGTTAAGGGTTTTTTTCCACAGTTGTCATGGGAAAAGATTGTAAGTCGTGGTACTTGGCGTATTTTGTAATGGTCTTGTAAGACAGAACCTTACTGCGTGCATGTAGTCTTTGGGGTGAATCAGTTTTTACTGCGGAGAAAAGGTAAAAGAGGAAGGGTTGCCGAAGTCTGTTTTTTAAAAAACAAAACAAAACTTGCTATTTTCTAGGAAAAAGGAGTATTTATAGCAGTTATCTGTTGACCCCTGTTACTGAAAGAGTTATTCTGTTATCTTTAGGTGAATGCTCTTATCAATGCATTACTGATTTGTGTGGTACGATGTGCAAAGAGTGTTTTGCTCCATGATACAGCCCTGCCATGAAGAATTAAGTAGAAGACCTTTGTATGACGTAAGCTGGAAGCCAGTAAATTTACATCATTTGTGAATTTGGCCCTTTGAGCCTACAGAGGAGGTAGAAAAGAATGAAGAAAAGTTGATCAGTGACTAGAGCATGAATTCTGTTTTGTTTGGGGATTTTTTTGGAAAACCTGAGTTACTTGTATAGATGTGTAAAAGAAGACTGGGAAGGTATTTGGCAGCCAAGCCAGTGTGAGGCAGTTCTGGGTGTGAGCGTTCACCCGAGAGGGAGCCTGCGTCAGGGAGCGAGACGGGCGACAGGAGCAGCTCAAGAAGGCTGGAAGCTGCTCATGAAGTAGAGAAAATGCATATTATTATTAAGTGACTTTATAAAAGGGCTTATTAACTGGATGTGTGTTCTCTACGTTGCACCACCCCAAACCACTTTGGAATCATTATAAAAGACAATTGTTGTAACAGGCATTGTCACAAGTATATTAAATGTGGCATGGTATTTGGGGACGAGCTGTGCATTTCTTTGTGGATTTCAGTGAAGTTTCTCTGGTTTTGCTGCACTGTATTTAAGAAAAGATTGTGACACACCACACTTTCTTGTATTCCTCTTTCTGAGAAGCACTCTAAGGTTGCCTGTACATTTTATTTTTAAGGTAGTATTAGCAAATTCTTTTACAATTATGGTAAACTTCTCATCTTCATATTGTTGTAATCTGGCTTTTTCTGGAGGCTGAACTGGCTCCAGCAAACCCAACTCAACTAAAACAAAAGCTGTTTGCTCTGGTGAGGCATTTTGTTCAAGCTTGAAATAAACAGCTTAAATGTAATGCATGCCCTTTAGTGCATCATTGGCACTGTCACAGTCTGTGGATGATTGACATGTCCATGAAGAGCATTCGGTAATTCATTCATATCCCAAGCTTGTTACTGATATTTGTTTCCATAGGTGACTGCAGTTCCATATGAAAGGCAAATACCAGTAACTTTGAAATCATGTGAGAGATGTTTCCTGATGGATCTGAATGTCATTTAGCAAAAAATCATGTGTGTACACAGCATTCATAGAGGTGCTGGCAAGAAACTTCCAGGCCCTTGATGCCACCTTGATAATCAAGCTAGAAGATGCTGTTTGAGGGACCCTTATGAATACGCTGCTCAATGTATTAGGAAGCTTTGGAAACACTATGAATGAATAGTACACAATTATTAGATAGATGGCTTCTATTGCTTGAAAGTAAAATAAACACTAAGCCAAAAGAGACAATAATAATAGAAAAAGGACTTTTGCATTTGTAAGACTCATTTTATCTGTAGATTTGAAAACCTTTTACAAAGATCTCTGACTCCATTTTGCAGACGGGTGAGCTGAAGCAAGAAAGAAATATGTGGCTGAATTGCCCAGTATCAAGTTAACAGGAGAGTTGATTCTTTTCCTTTTTCACTGTACCAGGATGCCTTACAGACTCCCTGTTTGGTAGATTAAATGCACTAGCAGGTACTGAAGATAGGTCAGACAATACAGGGAGAACAGCTTGGAATTTTTTCTGCTTTTGTGATTTAATAGACTCTTTTGCTCCTGTGTTTCTGTTTGCCAAGGGAACCAATAGATTTAATATTCAATTTCTCTCCTCTGCCATCAGAATGCAAATGCGATGCCAGATGAATATACTTTCAAGCATACTTAACCTAATGAGCATGTAAAGCCTAGGAATTATCAGTTGTTTGTCTGCTCTTTTATATAATTGTTTTCAGTAACAGGTATGTACCACACACTGAGAAATCTTAGTGTGGGCCAGTGACAGATCTCTGTGTAGCTTCTCTTACTATTACAATGGAGCTGTGCAAGGAAATGCGATGTATTTGGCCATTTTTGGTACCCTGTGAATTTTGATTGGGATACACTACTTTGAATAAATAACAGTGTTCATAACCAAAATTTAGCATTTGTTCTACCTGTGACCCAACATGTGTACAGCAGTGATAGCATTTTAAAAGTGTATGTGCCATGCAGGTGAAAATATTGAAAGAGGAGATGAGACAGCCCTCTCTGGTTGATGTGGAAAGGATACAACCATCTGTTTCTGACCCTTACACACCCCTGAGCTTGTACACAGAAAAAAAACATGTAAAACAAGAAATATAGTTCAGCAGAGTTGATTAATGTCAGATTTGATAAATATGATAAAAGGGAAGAAGAATTAAGAGAACAGCAGCGAACAGGCAATGTAGAAATGAGCCATCTGGTTCCCTAACTGCACTAGTCAGGAATGCTGATGTTAAAGCTATTTAGAACGATTAACTGTAGAGGCTTGAACTGGAGCTGGGAATAAATACAGCACAGTATATGTTTTCATTAAGAATGACACTAAAGTGCCACCATTTTTTTGGCATTTGGTTTTTCTTCCATGAGCTGAAATATTTCAGGAGAGCTCTGATGCGAACTGACGAGCAGCTGGTATGAACTGTATTCTCCCAAAGTGGGTTTGAATAATGAACTGCTTTCTCCTAGGTGGTCCCAGGAGGTAGGATTAGGGTTATGAGATGTGCAGGAAAAGTGGGATTCAGAGATGCTGTCAAAGTAAAGGCTTCTACCAGAGCTCTTCCATGAACAGCCCTTCGCCTGGGGGTCAGGGTGACCCACTGCACAAGTCTTACTGTAGTGGTAGGATTAGGCCTGAGCAAGGGTGGCTCTTGCACTCAGCACAGCTGGGTCCATTCCCACCAAAACTTTATAACACTTTTACTCTTCACGTCTTTTATCGCTCCTGTGCTAAGCATGCATGGTGCATGGGTTAGCGACAAGCCTGGTGCCCCAGCAAACTGGAGTGGGAAGAACAGAGTGCTTGCACAGTACCTGGGGAGGGAGATCTCCACCAGCTAAAAGCGTTGGAGCTTCCACTGGCAAAAGTAACTTGTAGACTTGGCTGAAAGATGAGCGCCAATTTTCAAGGTCCATGACTGCTGAAAGACCAATATAGACTGCAGTGCTGTCAAAATGAGCTTTATGTTTGACAGGGGCCCTGCTGCTACAGCACTAGCATTTCACATATTTGCAACACTGGGTTGAGCTTCTGATGGTTTGGCATATTCCCCAAGCAATAGCCCAGTACTGCAGCATTTTCTGTTGCCACCCATCTTTGCCCGATTGTATCATCTAGCATAATTAGGGCTGGGCATGATATTCCAAAGCAGTTTAATGCCAAATGTGGTTCAGAGCTTTTGTAAATAAATCCCCCTCAAGGCCTGCTTGCATCTTCAGGTGCTTAAGGTCTTAACAACAAATTGGTGCTAAGACAGCGTTGATATTACTTTCAGTTCTGGTTTCCTCACCTTGAGGCTACAGCCATGAGTGGAATAGGAAAAGGGGTTATAATTTGCTTTTACAGGCATTATGTGGAGTGCAGTGTTCCTACCTGTGGCTGATGGCATTCTAAAAGTTGTGAAATTCCTTCTTAGATGTGAAAATACAAAAAAAAAGTTACAGACATCACTTCAGTTTGAACCTTGGAAATGAATATAAGTCCCATGAAGCGGTATATGGAGGGCCAAGCATGCAGGCATCAGCAGTGAATGACTTTGGCAAAAGTTTACTGATGTATGTGTACCGATTGCTGCAGGGTAGGGGTGAAAAGTGTTTGATGGGACACCATTTCACTGTTTCTTTGCTATGCTGGAGGGTTGTGCAAAGGATTCATTTCTATCAGTGTCTTTTTGCTCTTAAAAAGTTACCATCACAAATTGCTCTATGTTGTCTGAGATGCATATATTTCAACAGCATAGTTTTTATGTCTCCTCATAAAATCATGTATGAATATTTCCACTGCTGTAGCTTGATTTGATTTCTCTCTGCTCCTTGGCAATGAGATGTATTACAAGTACAAACAAAGCAATCCTGAACAGTGGAGTTGGCCAGGTCTAAGAAATACTTGAGCACCAAGATCCAGGGATCCCAAAACCCTTTACTTAACTTTATAGCTACCAGGAAGTTCACAGGTGCCTACAGTTTAAAAAAATCACACCTGACATTTTTGCTTTTGCATATGCTCTGATCTGCGACCACTTTGAACTGATTCAGAGGAAAAAAAGAGCAATATGTGATCCAGCATATCTGGGGCATTAACTTTTGCAGCCAGTATGAACTGGCAGAAGGAGTTCTATGGGAAGAGTGCTGCTGTCACAGTATTTCTGATCGGTAGCAAGAGACCTGGTTGGTTGAACCAGGTGTTCATGGATTATTTTATGCCCAATTTGGGATTTACAAACCAAGAAGGTAGATGATGCACTCTGAGCAGATGAAATAACGCTTTGATAATGTTGATTTCAACACAGAGTTCGACAGCCACGAGCCATTTGTTCGGAGCCACTGGCAGAGGCGGTGGTGCTGTTCCCACGCAGCACTAGAAAATGGCGTAGTAGTTTGAGCGATTGCCCAGGAAAAGGAAGATCTGGATCCTAAGCCCTTCAGAGTCTGAGGGACGGCAAACAAAAGCTCATCGCTCGCACTCCCATGAGCACGTTAACCAGGAGGCTGTGCGTGAGTTGTCACCTCTCCTGTGTATAAAGCAATGCCAACACAAGCTCCGTCTAATCCCAGGATCAGGCACGTGCCACTTAGCGTTTGGGATTCTGGCTGGAGCACGTTGTGGTTTCTGTCCTACTTGCGCACCCGGCTTTCCTTCTTGCAGAAGCAATCATGTGAGTGAGCTAGTACTGACCTTGGTGTTGTCCCAGAAGAAAGCCTTATGTAGATGGAGCACCCACAACTAGGAGCTTGAAAGTGCTCTCTTGAAAGTGCTTAGTTTTGACAGAAGAGCCAGTGGTGTCCATCTAAGTGCTGCTGAGCAATCTGGGACAGAAAAAAGATTTCAGATTGTCTTCAAAATTTCCTTTTGCCTGGTTTAGTCATCTCTGCCCAGAATGCTAGGTGCTGGGAAAGCCACTCTTAAGTGAGCAACTCGACGCTTTTACAAGGAACTAGGATGTCTGATTGAGTCCATAAATGTTGCTCTCTGATCAGGCTCTTAAAAGTTAGATGAAGAAATGCTCGTGGATTTTTTGACTGAGCTACCTAAAGTTGAAAATGATTTGCAACATGTATTAAAAAAGCCATGTTTTATAAGTGATTAGATCATACTAAATCTGTGTGGCAGCATGTAATCAGTAACAAGCCCAATTCCTATTAGAATACTCTCTTATTTATGACTGACCAATGCACCCTCATCTGTCAGCACTTCAGTCTTACAATCTGTTTCCTAAATAAAATCTAAATAAAATAATAACTTAACCATATGCTTGACAGAATTATGTAGCAGCTTTAGAGTAGAGTGTTTATTTTTCACTCTGCCGTAAACATCAGTCCCTGCTCAGTTTGAAAGTCTGTTCTTTATTGCTGTTGTAAACTCAGCTGGGCCATTCGCATCCTGTGGGTATTGAGAGAGCAGCCATTTAGATTCATATTTGTCCAACTACAGAGTATGGGAGGCAGCATTCAAAATCCTTAAGAGATGCTGTACTTTTTTTGGCAGTGATTATAGTTTAAAGGTTTGGGATTTACGGAAGATTGTTCCACTAACCTTATACTGTGCTGTCTCTTTTTTTTCTTTCATTGGCAATCAATATTTCATAGGATGAAAGAGAAACAAGCTGTTCAGGTGTTGGACTCTTCTTTGGCTGAGCCAACGTACAGAGGGCTGGGTACAGTGATCCAGCACAATGCTCCTGGGATACGATGATTTAATCTTTGAAGAATATGTTATCAGCTGATTGGGGGAATTAAAACCTGGCCAGCTGCCATACAAAACTCAGCAAGCAACCACTAAATCTTTGTGGCTCATAGGGAAAGGTTGGCGTGAAGTCAAAACTTAGATATAAACAGTGAGAGAAGATGTTTAATATATATATTCAAAGCCCAGTAAAAAGGACTTTATTTCAGGTACTTGTCCAGTTTGCTATATATTTCTTTGAAGCTGATAACTGAAGTTATTAAGCCAAAAGAACTGGTTGTCTCAAATCTTAATACAGTCATGGGAAGAGAAAAATGATGTTGCACCAAGGTAGAAAATGAGACCTCATTCTGTTCCAGTCACTTAAGCATGCTTTGCAAATGAAAGCCATTACAGCAGAATGCAGCGGGACTCCGAAAGGGAGATGACAGGGGGTTGGCACCTGAATGCGTTCTGTTTAGTTTACAGGTTTAGGGGGGTTGGTGGTGGTGGTTTTTGTTTTTTGTTTTTGTTTTAATTCATGGGTAATATTTTCAGAGTGCTTTCTAGCACCTAAGTGATGCTGTAGCCTCAGTCCTGTTGATTGCTAACGGTGCTGTGTTCCCATGGCATTTAGAAACTCTTAAAAATGAATTATAGAAAAGGTWTATCTCGGAGTGGAGGCTGCATAGTTGGGAGTGATTATCTGCGTAGACACTTTCCTGGTTTGGATGTTGTCAGCAAAGGACTGCAGGGCTACCAGCCCACTTACTGTGGCTGTCACAGAGGCAGCATCTGCGGGCCCCATTCAGCAAGACCTGTAGCCATCTTCTGTGCTTTAGCCATGTGACCGAAGTCCTCCAGACGTCAATGGTAACAAGCAGAAAGGGATAAATTGCTGATCTGAGGACATATTCTATAAGGACAGGATTGGCCTTTCTAATTTGTAATAAAACTACTAATAATTCAATATATATTTTCAATATATCAATACCTCTTTTTAAATTGGGAAGTCTTTTCGAAAGGTACCTGTATCATTTAGAAGAATGTATGAACATGTAGTCTACTATTTAACAGAGAAAACTTGGAAAATATTATCCACAAGGGCACTCTTATTCATGACTATAGTCTGGGGGCTGCTGCAGTATAAACCACAATAATAAGCCAGACTAAGCAGGGCTCGAGCTGATCAAATACATTGCAGTAACATGGAAAAACTAGACATCAGATATCCTTGGAACCCCAAAAGACTTCTGTTTATGTGGCAGAGTTAAAATTAGTCTTGCATAGATATTATTTATATTGTTATTAATAAATAGGCAGTCTCAAGCAGAACTCAAAGCCAGTTTCTCTAATTTGGGAAAGGGAATTTAAAAATAGGTTTATAATAGGAAAGACAAATTGAGTGTAGTGATAATCACCTTAGAATACTAATATGTATATTCATAATATATGTAGTGCCATTTATTCTGCGTTCCTTTGTGTATACTAAGTGCCCCCTTCTTTTTCTCTTATGTAAATTATGTACTACCTGGCATTGTAAAACAATTGCACTTATCTTTAATAAGCAGTATTAGTAACTACATGGCAAAGTCATATAAAGGTCTGGTAACAGTGCAAGAAAGATTGGGCAATGGCATGAGAACAGTTCCTTTCCTCTGGAGTGCGAGCTGGAGGCAGCCTGGGAACGCTGTCATGGAATGCACAGGCCTTAAAACAACCTGCGCTTCTGCTACAGAACTGCCAGCAATATTTTCCTGAAAGGGGAATTGCAGAAATGACAAGGACAGATTGGTGCATTTAGCAGGTGAGCTGAGGGTAGCAAAAGTAGTTAGGCAAAAGCAAATCAAAGTGCAAAATTTTTATTTAGATGAATGAATTTTGGGAAGCTTTAGTACCCAAGGAAACCTAATAGAAGTGGTACCGCTCAGGGTTTAAAAATTAAATGGTGCTTCCTGTTTCCATGGGAAACTTAGAAGATCAATTATACTCTTCTTTTTTTATTGAAAAGATTTATTAAACTTGTTCAGAAGTTTTATGGATGTCTCAAATTAGTGGTGAAAATGATGTACATTCTTGGAGGCAACATGACTTATTTTGAGATATATTATGGATGCTGCAAGTGCTCCTAACCTTGAATAAATCACTTCACATATTTTTAGCTACCTGTCTAGGAATCTAAAAATGTGAAACAGGCTTAATAAATAATTTATTGTGCAGAATGGGAGCAAATATGTATATTACACCCTTGGTTTCCAAATGCATCTTGCTGAGCAAAGTCATGTGTTTTAATACAGCTTTGTCATTTATTGCTAGTTTGTGTCTTTAAAATATTCTTGTATACAATGAACCTAAGCTGTCATCAGTGACCAATGAAATCAATGGAAAGTTTCCTAGCAATAGCAAAGTTGTATGTCAGCTTTACAATTCAGTGATCCTCAGCAAGAGCCTTTTTCTGTTCTTCTGGTCCTGGAGCTATTTTGCAAGGGGCTGCTTTCGTGCCATACACTAGCATGGTTTTGAAGCTGCTCCAGTTTGTGTCAACTGTAACAGCCAAACATTTCTGTAGGAGCTTCTAAGGAAGGCAGAAAGCAACTCACAGGCTGAGAGGTTCCTTGGTTACAAGTAAAGCTCATATTTTTATTGGGTAAATGCTAAAGCAAAAGAGGCCAGGAAAGAGGAAAAGAAGTTATGACTGCGGAACGGAGATGGTGTGGAGAGAGCTCTTGGGCACAGAGCGGAGAAGGAGAGGCTCGCACGATTTTGGGGCAAGCAAGAACACACACAAGCAGTAGTTTTCTATGTTTAGGGAAATGGGATTTGGATATTATTTGCAAACTACAAGGGATATATTACTGAACTTGGGAGTTGGTATAAAACTGAATTAACTTGCTGGGTGCAGTAGGAGGTGCTCAGAGATGTGGATTCTCCAATCCTGAAGACAGTCAAAACTCGACAGGACTGAAAACCCCTAAGCAACTGGAGCCATGCTGCCCTACCCAGATGACTTCCAGGGGTTCCTACTAACCTCTCTTCTTCTGTGATCTGTCCTGTGGGAAGCTGAATTAAAGACACATGTTTGCAAATGCAACCATTCGTCCTGGGTGTCTCCTCCTGGGTCATGTTTCTGTGAAAGACAATCATGACTGAATTTTCAGAAGAACAGCGGACTTTGTAGCAGCTTTTGAAGAAAATGGGCTTTCAGGATTTTGAACACCAAAATACTGGTGTCCAGCTTAGTGACCACTTCTATTCTATCAAGTGTGTGAAGGGAGGAGGGGAGAGAACTGCAAGTCCATAGTCTGGTGCATGGCTTCACCTTCCTGCTCAGAATTACGCTTCGGTAGTTGCTGTGCCCGGGCTGCCACAGGTAACAGTATTTGAGTCATTCCATAGATACCTCTTTCGAGGGAGCAGTATGGAAGTGTTCCTGGGGTGCCCTGCTTTATCTCACTGCGAGAGGCACTTGCTTGGCGTACCCAGACTCTGGTGAAGTGATCCCAGTTCTCTTTTCTCTCCCAAAAGCAAGGGACAGTATTTTTGTAGGAACGTAACATGCTGAGGGCAGCAGAGCTCATTTTCTCTCCTTCCTCCGTTCCAGTTGAGAAACTCTCTGCTCTGCTGCCATTAAACAAAACCCTCTGCCATGGCTGCGAGGTAAAGTGGTCGCAGGAACGTAGCCAGCACGTGAGTCAAAAGGAAGGCACCTGCTTTCTCCAGCCTCACCACGGCCGATGAGTTTTCCTTCCATTGCTATGGGCCTGATGAATCTTCTTTTCTGACCTTTGGAAGTGCAATACCCTGATGGGGCTCAGAGCTTCTCTGCTTTCAAAGTGACTTCACAGAACATGAAGCTGGCAAGAGAAACGTTTCCAATATCACACTTGAATTAATTTGAACCGATTTATACCCAATTTCTTTCAAGGCAGACAGTGCAGATGGGAGTTGGCAATTTGCATAGGCATAGTAATTTGGAGAGGTGGTGCAGAAGGCTTTTTAAAATCCACATGGCGCCCAAGTCCTCAGTGTTTGAGCAGGGGTGAAATCCAGAAAATTCTGAATTCTTAGGTCTTTTTCTTTCTGTCTCCCTTGTTTGGTCAAGTCCAGTCATTCAAAACTAAAAACCTCCTATCACATCATGGGGTAAATAAGTCTGCTTCTCAGCAATGTTGGGAAATTAATGAACATTTGAAGAAGTGAAGTACTGGATTGCTATATTGTCATTATTTTGATTATGTATTGCAAATGACATGTCAAAGACCAGGTTTCTTTTTGACTTTGAAAGTGATTCATATGTATTCTTGAAAAAATGGGCTAAAAACTCATTTTAAATTGGACTGTTTTTTAAATGGCATTTTACTACAAATTTCTATTTTGTCTAATGTTGAATTTAGCTATCTTTGATTTTTACTAGGTAACAAACAGTTTTTCCTGTAACACCAGTATCGATAGCATTTGGCTTCTATTTTAATGAATCCCTTGTTTAGAGCAGAGCATGTGTGAAGACAGTGTTATGGCACTGATCAATCAATGCGTAAGCAAATATGATAATGTTTCTGATACATAGTATAACACAGAATGACCCAGTTTCCAAATTTCAGTCCAACTTTTAAGCATAGACTGACCTTGCTCTGCGATTCTTCAAGGACAAACTTAATGGACATTTGACATCAGATATTTCATTCCAGTTGTATATACCACAGGTATTGCCTACCTGCTAATACAAATAGGATTTGCTAAGGGCATCGCTAGTATTTGACTCTCCAATGCCATTCATGGCTTTTCCTTCCTTCAGAGTGGGGTTTTTTGGCCAGGTGGAGTGAAAGTTAATTAGTGTAGCATCCTGCACTGTTCCAGTGAATGCATATGTATAGTGATAGCTCTGTCAAAAACACGGTCTCCTAGAGGCAAGGTCTTCAAATTAGCCTTCAGAAGGGCCTGTCAGATGAAATCGTTTATTTGTGGGTTTGGGGCTTTTTTTTTTTTTTAGTGTGTATCATTTTAGTAAAATGTCCTCTAGCAGACGCTCCCTGACTTCCAGGCAGGTAATTTGGAAGAGGAGAAAGTTCTTTATTTAGCAGAACCTTGGGGCTGGTTTATTGCCCCTTGTACCCACAGCCCTCTGCCTTCAGTGGATGTCCCCTCCTGTGCGCCTGAAATCTTGCCTGGGTGACCTCGTGAGCCACTGTTCCGGCGTGCTTGCAACATCTGAACAAGGAACTTCCCAAACAAGGAGCGCGAGCTGCCGTGGCTGTGTGCGCCCAGGAAAGAGCCTCCCCATCCCCGCGGGCCACATGGTGACCAGAAGATGTCACACGCAGTGACTCGTGGGTCTATGCTGTCTTTTTCCAGACTAGCCCTGTGGCAGCAAGCAGGTCCTCCTAATGATATGTGCAACGTTTGCAAGCAAAGAGCGATTCCCCCAACACAATAGCACATTTTTGGCATTGAGATATAGCTGAATTACAAGCTTTGCCATGAATTTTGTACAATCCTAATGGACCATAATCCTTATAATGCGACAGGTTTGTGGCTGAGATTACTAAAATATTTATCCCCGGCATCTTTTTTTTTTAAATACATTTGTTTTCTATCTCATAAACAAAAGCGATATTTCAACAGAAAAAGAGAGATTTTTCATCAGTTATCAGCAACCAGCGCTCCAGCCAACAGGAAGTGGGGGGGTTTTTTTGTTTTTTTTTAATAACAGATATACTTCTCTTTCCCTGTCGCCTGACCAAGACAGACAGTTCCAAGGGAATGTCTGCAGACACAGAGAAGAGACTGACGCTTGCCTTTTTTTTTTTTTATAAAAGTCTGTGCCACGGCATCTTTGCTTCCCCAGCCCCGCATTGACCTTGTGCGACTCCACATAGTCACCTCGGAGTCCCCCGTCTCTGTGCTCTTTCTGCGCTTCTGACTACAGCACACTGATAAGGAATAGATTTAAATACTTAAAAACCAGCTGTCACTCCCTTCTCCCTGACCCCTTGGCATCCACAGTTATTTTCATGGCTCGATTGTGCTTTTGGCTTGCAGCGCGTGTGTCATGTCAGCATCAGTTTCCTCGCAGTTGGACCCATGACGGCAGGGGCCGTTGTTTAATTAGTGTCTCTACAAACTGCCTTGAGTTGCATGGCTATAAAGACAGTTGAATAAAGCAATATGCAGTAGAGTGTGACGCATGCAGAGCTGCCTTTCTTGTAGACTTGAAAAAGGTCTTCAAAGGAAACTTTTTGAATAAAGAATCTGTGCAAAATGGCTCATGAACTGCTGACTTCAATGCAGTTGAATAAATTTTGGACCAAATTCTTTATTGTCATGTATATTGATTCATCATTTACCTCTCTGCTGTTTGGGAGTGAAATAGCGTGATTTTCAAAATGATAGCGCTGTATGCACATTTTGTGCAGGAAAATTCCAACTACAGTTGGAAATATGTTCTTTGTGAAACAGAGGTCTGCCCCCTCCCATTAATATTATATATATTAAAAAAAAGCTTTAAGAGGTGAGTGGTGTCTGTGATTTTACTTTGCACCAAAGACCTAGAGAAACCTCGGTCTCAAAGCCATTCCATGGATGGTACTTTCCTTCCTTGTCCCATCGTCCTCTGTGGGACTATTATCCTTTTAAATCTCTCAAGGAAAAAATAAAACTATGGTTAACTCCTGTCTATTGTGTTAAAAAGCTAATTAGGTTGCCTTTTTTTTTCTTTTCTTTTTAGACTGTGAATTTTAACCCAGTTATCAAAATACCAACACGTATTATATATCCTGCTAACCTCGATTCGCTGTGGTGTTTCCGTGTGTCGCAGAGCTAGTCCGGGCTCGTGCAGCGCCTTCCAAGGGAGCAGACCGTACCGAGCGCCTCCGAGCACTTATAGTATGACAAATCTTCAGCAAAACACCAGGACTCGGAAAGGGGGAATGGGATGGTTGCAGATGCTGCTGGCATCTTGGTTGGAAAGTGTTTTTTAAGAGAATGATATATAGTCACATCTCTGAAAGTATTTTGGGTAAAAAAGCAAACAAAATCCCTCTCTAATTTTTGCTGTCAGATTTTTATCTATTGACTGTCCTACAGCGTCAGTTGGCTTGTAAATATTAGAGCTTGAGTTTGCATCCTGAGTGTACTTCAGGGGTGAATCTCTGATTTGGCCCCACTTACTGCCCCTTGGCTCATGTTACGGAGCGCTGCGGAGCGCACGGATTAGCTTCCTCTCTGACTAAAGCAACCTGGAAGATGCGCTCCCCTGGTCCAGCCCGGCAGCTGCAGGAACCTCGGACCAGGCAAGGGCTGCTCCGGGGAAAGCCGCTGACTCTCCCGGCTCCTCAGCGTCCTTTCCCTCTACGGCTCGTCTCCTCTTGCCCCAGAGGCAGTTCCCTGAGATGCCCGTAAAGCCGTGGCAGTACAGGCAATGCAGAGCACGTCCGGGGCGCTGGGGGGAACTCCCCTGGGTGCTCGAGCGCGCAGGAAAGGCTGCCGAGGCGGCTGTAGCGTCAGCCGGCAGTCAGCAGCGCCCCAGTGTTGCTGATGGTTGCAGCAGCCCCCCATCAGACAAGCGAAAGGCTGAGCGTGTGGCGGCAGGGCTGCGCCAGCCCTAGTCCGTCCTGCGTTTGAAGGGATGCTCGGGTGCTCTCTGAGGTCTGGCCAGCGACTGCAAGGATCGGAGACGTGTTTGGATGCGTTGCAGCTCCCAGCTGGTCTCCAGACCTAGACGTGGAGGGGACTGCGCATCGCCCAGGCTCGCTGCAGGGCCGAGTCAGGACTGGGGCATGTGGTAAACCTCAGAAAATTTTCTGAACGTTAGTTTTGTCCACAAGTCTATCCAAACCACCTCCTTCCCCCTCAACACCTTTCCCCCAAACACGTTGGAGTCCTGCACGCCCACGTGGCAGGAGCAGAGGAGTTACTCGGTCGGAGGCGAGGCTAAGCGAGCGGGCGCTGGGATTTTGCTGGGTCTGAGCGCTGGCTGAATCCCTGGGCAGACTATTAATTTCCTTCTTGCTACTGTACTAGTGTATGGGTTTCCCCTGCTGAGCAGTAGTAGCATTATGCTGTGCTGTGAAATCCTTACTGTCTAATAGGAGCATGGGGATTCCTGAAACTGTAACTCACATTTCTTGTAGTGTTGAGAATACGGGAGAGTCAACCTCTGATAAACTCTTGGTTTAAGTTATTTCCATAGGCTTCCTCTCTGCAGTTTTTCTCTCTGCATCGCACTTGCTTCAGCCTCCACGTGTTCTCTCACTCTCAGCACTTGAGCATTTAGCCGTTTTATCCCTTTTGTTGATGTTTTGGTTGCCTGTTAAAACAGCTCATGTTTCTCAGCAGTTTTTGTCCTACCACCTTGTAGCCAGGAACACAAACCTTTTCCTTTCAGGAACAACTGCCTAGTGGTCAGTTCTGACTAGAGAATTTTAATTAGTGGCAGCTGAATTAAGGTGTTAATGGGTTTGGGTGATTGCTGCTGGACTTTTGCTGCAGAAGTAAAAAAACGGTAAGCCAGAGCCTCTAGGAAGGAGAAGGAGCGTTACTTGGTAAGTCCCCTTTTACCACTGTATTTATGACACTTTGACCACTACTACGTGGACGTTGGGGGGTTCCCACGCATTCGAATGCCACTGTGGGCACCTTAGAGCGATTGTATGCTGTGATGAGGGGCACCTGACTCCTCCTCATCTTTCTTAAATTAAAATGTCCAAATAGAATAAAACAGGCCCAGGAAATGCATAAAATTTGAGGCCGGGAGAGGTGCAATTATTAGTTTTTCAGGATTTATGTGTAGAGAGGATTACCGGCTGCTTTTGTGTTCCTGCAGAATACTGTAGCTTTGTCTTGGAAAGCAATTCACAAGGAGGTTTTTGTATAATTCCAAGTTATCTCTATTTCTGCGTGCCTGGATCAGCCAAGCCCTCATCTGTGATTCTTCTAGTATTGAAACCATAACCATAACTGTGCTCTGACATGCACTAGGGTTAACTGCTGCAGCTGGATACAGACAATGTTCTGTGTACCCTATGTTAAGGACACAGAATAATTTTGGACAGTGTCATTATTGTATTAATTGAACTCCATTCTGCATCAGTGGCTTCACTGAGCCATTAGGGTTTGCCTGCAGCAGAACTCCTTGCTATTATTTAGCAAATGTTGCTTTGGTAGCCACTAGTGCAGATGTCAGAGAGGTGGTTAAATAAGTCAGTATAGATGTATAGTCTTCAACCTAAGATTTTATGTATATAATAGAAACTCTATTGCAACTGCTTAGTGAATATCCATTTTAGAGCGATCACAGCTCTTTGGAGCAATGCAGGCTTTTTCTCCACTGAAGAATCTGAACCCTTTACCTATATACAGAGTTTGCATTTTCTTTACTGTGGACCTGATTCTGTAAACCTTTAAGTAATGCCATCCGGAACGAGCAAAATTGCTCCCTTGAAAGAGGAAATACTACTATGAAAAAGGGTTTGGAGGGTCAGGATTTTTGCAGCAAAGATTGTTACATGTTGTTTTTCTGCCTCTCGGATGTTATTCTCTGAACATCTGACATACATGTCATTGAATGAAGGACAAACAGCACATACAGATCCATGGGCCTTTTTTTAAATTTTTGGCACAAGTTAATGTAATGGTACAGCCTGCTGGAAACTGCTCCTGTGTTACCTCCTGGAGGGGCCTGTTTATGGGCAATAGATGAGAAAATTCCTGTCTAAGGGAACTGAAGTATTTGCAGTTTCCGTGATGTCCAGAAAATGATTTTTTCTGCAGCTGTGAGAAGTTGCTAGGGAACAGAGCTAACTCATTTTCACTGCTCAGTCTTCGTTAGCGCCGTTGAGGTAATCCGCTCGTTCATTGTGCAGTGATACTGTGGTTTCATTCCTCGTTAAGCTGCGATTCGGGAATAGGGCACAACTATCCTGCTTAGAAAGTTTGAAATAAACTTTCTAATAAAGACTTTTTTTATGATGCCTCAGAGCACGCGCTAAGCTCCTCGCCAAGAGTGCAAGGAGTTGCAGGGTGTCAGAGCGAGGAGCCGAGCGGCGAGACCTTGCTGCCTGCCCGGGGCCGCGGGAGGTGCACCGTCGCGTTTGGGCGCTTCTGCGCCTCTGCAAGAGCGGGCAGTAGCAAGCTGGGGGGTTCTTTTGAGATAAAAGTGCTATCCACGTATATGATGTTATTTTCATTGCACATTACATTTTAGCATTCGCTTTAAGGGGAGCGCTCTTTCACTGGACACCAGGCAGGCAGTCGTCCCATTGCAGGGGAGTCTGAGCAGTGGCTGCGCCGTCTGCTTCATAATTCTGCTTGATAAGTCAAAATTCTTGTAGTTTTGTTTGCTAGCAGCAACTTTCCATTTGAGTCTTGTAGAAAGCCTCTCTCTATAATATATGAGTTCATATATGTAATATCATATATAAATTAAATAATATATAATATAGTGTACATGTATGTATACTATGTGTGTGTGTGTGTGTATAATATATATGTATACTATGGCATTCCTCCTACTCTTTGCTACCGTTTTCTCACCCGTGAAATAGGGCAAATGGCACTCTGTATTCACTGTGCAGAGTCCCCAGTATTTAGCTTTGTTTTTCCTATCCTTCCTTGATTTAAAAAATTGTTGGTAGCCACAGGCTACTACCTGAACTGCCCAGCGCTGTCAGCAGCCTTGCTAACGTCTGGCTAGGAAATGAAGGGATGTGTTGCAGTGTGCGTGCGTGTGTGTGTGTGTGTAAGGGGGGAAGTGTTTATTTTGGAGGGGTTTTTACAAGCAGTTTAGAAAGGTATATTTCAGAATCTACATCATATTTTTGCATTTATTTTCTAAACAGTAGTTGGAAGCAGTCCACAGGGCTTCCAACCACTTTAGATCAGCAGGCAGCTCTATTTATCATTGTCTTTCATTTCTGTAAGCAAACACCTTCCTTCACGCCTTTGAATACATAAATATTTTGTTTAGTATTGCTGCTCATTATTGCCCAATTATCCGTTCCTGTAGGAAAAAGTGCCATGCAGCAGGGAGAGGTGACAGTAAGTCTCTATTATAGCCCTGGATATGCTGAGTAGTTTGGAGTAGACAGAGATCATGGTTTCCTTCTTTACCTTCACCTGTAGCTATGAACCTTAAGACAGTAACTCCTCTTAAACATCATTACACTTATAATTCATAATTCATATCGATGTACAGCTACAGGCAGGAGTACAGGCTTGTCCCTTAACGCAGTAATGCCTCCTTAGGACATCTCTAACAGGAACATTGTCTGTAGTAGTAGTCATGTCTTATCTATCCTGTTACTGAGACTTTGCCTGCCAGCAGCATCTATTTCTGTAATGCCACCTCAGGGTACAAGACAGCTGCTTTCCTCTTTCTCGCTGCTTTGCCACCTATTTGACATCCTGGACTGTCCGCAAGATGAAGTCTGCCGAAGGGTGCAGCTGCTACACAGACACGATGTATATGAAAACCCGTTCCTGGCTTTTCTGTCATGTTAGGGATCCCAAGATGGGATCTGCTGGGATCCCTGTGGAGGTGCAGTGCTACTCTTATTACTTACAAAGCTGATTAGGTTTGCTTTCTGGGCTCTCATTCGGGGTCTCTGCTTTGAATTGATTTGCGTCCAATATTTCCTCTTAATTCTCCAGAGGCTGGTGAATTTTACATCTTGCAAAACATATTTTGCATAAGAATTTTCTTTTTGAAAACCATAGGAATAAATCTAATTCTACGTATGTGTAATGTGTGTGTATACATACATATACACATGCATGCACGCAAACTGTAAGTACATTAGACAATTCTGTCAAGTCCAAGAGACACCTATTCCAAAGAGATTTATTTTATTTGACTCATGATATACACAATTCAACTTTTGAAACCTAAATTCGTTCTTGTGCCTTTTCACTAATTGATTTTTTTTATAAATCCACCTGGGTTTTTTTGGTTTGAGTTTTTTGAGTTTTTTTTTCTCTGTAATATCTCCATTTGAATGATGGTGGTTTGGTGTCTGGGTGGAACGGTTTTTCCTCCTGAAATGTTAATTAGATAGAGAACATGTTATGCTTTAGAAAAGCTGCATTGCAAACCCATAGATAAACAGATTGATTTAATTTTAATCTGCTTTCATGGTGATGCATAATGATAGCTGGTTTCTGTCTCACAGGGCTGAAAACCACAGACCTTAATAAGAGTTTGTGGGTATATTATACAGCTTTAAATAGCTTATGTTGTGCTAGACCGCTCTCCATAAATTATTCTATCTCTATCAGTATCTCAGGGACTCCCGATTCTCTTCTGCTGTGGATTTTCAATCAGTGAAACTATTAGTGTAATCTGAAGAAACTTGGAGGCATCTTCTCTGAAAACAACTGACAACATTGGTTTGTACACCAGAGTACTCCATGGGGGGAAAAAAGCTTTACAGAAGTCACAGAATCGCAGAATAGTTGGGGTTGGCAGGGACATCTGGAGATCATCTGGTCCAAGGCCCCTGATCAAGCAGGGTCAGCTAGAGCAAGTTGCCCAGGCCTGTGTCTGCTTGGGTTTTGACTATCTCCAAGCCTGGAGCCTCCACAACCTCTCTGGGCAACTCGTTCTGGTATCGAAGCACCCTCCCAGAGTACAGGGAGCTGCAGGTGCAGTGCATGCAGTGTAAGGTAAGAAATGGGTCACTGCCACAAGGTCAGCCCGGGATCCCCAGCATAAGCTATATTTTTCCCTTGGTTCTAGAGCGTCTCTCTGCACCTGTTGAGAGTAACCTAAATCATAGAATAACTGGCAATAGTCTCAAGGATGATGGTGGGGAGTAGCACAAATTCCTTTCTCCATGCTTGAAAAGAGACTAGAACTGATTCTGCAAATTGCTCAGCAGAATCAAGCCCTTGGCAGGGGAGGAGGTGGTTCCAGGAGGTGAAACATCAGCATGCGGATGTCAGACTGAACCGTGCCCGTATCAGAATGGCCTCTTTTTTGCAACGTGCAGCAACAGAGTGACCTCGGGTACTGCAGAGGGTGACCACATTACTTGTACTCGCCGTGTTTGCTTTTGAGACAGTGGTCATTCTGCTCTGACTTGCCAGAAGGAGACTTTTCCCTGTTAGGACCATGAATGCTTTGTGGGTTTCTTGCAGGGAGTATTTAGCTGCTTAGATCGCTGCATTAGACTTTCCTCCTTCTTCAGGACGAATATATAAAGATTTCAGTTTGCCATCATACCTCTTCATGGAAGAAGGCTAAAAATCATGTCTTTTTCCATTCACATTTTGCTTGTCACTGATTTTATAGACTAATTACAGTAGTATGGTAACATAGTTAGTGAGGTTTTCTGACTACCAGAGTTTATACCAGCAAGCACCTCCCCAAACCCATCACTGCTGTTACAGTGCAAAGGTGGAGAGTGTCATCTTGTAAAGCTAAATATTGCTTTGATCCCTCTCCATTGCTGAGTTAAGATTAGGCTCTGGACAGTAAAAAGCGCTAAAGACAAACAGAAATAGAAACTGCTCAAGTTATTTCTGAAGTGCTTTGGAGAGATACGATGTCAAAGACAAATTCGTAGCTCACTGAAGAACTGCAACATCTGTTGGGTGCCTAGAAGCTCTCAAAAACATGCCCCTCTGTGCACAATTTATCTGCCACCTTCTATCACCACTGGTAACACGATAACCAGGGGTAGCGCAGTGTTAACAGCCTCCTATTTCTCCTTTTTGCTTTAATGGTGAAAGCTCACTTTTCAGAAGGAGCATGAAAAATTCCCACGTATTTTTGCCCAGAGCCCTCACAGTAATAGAAAACCAGAATCAGTGTCATGGATTTAAAATATCTTTATTTAGAGCTGTTTGGGGGTTAGAATCTTTGTTTATTTGCGCTTTGTTTTGGAGCAGAGGGATGCAAGACATTTGCATCCTGCGTGCAGGACGCTGGCAGGAGCAGAATGTGGAGAGGGAGTCCTGCCTGTGGCAGGATTTCTGCAGCCTCTGAACGGTCCTTGTCTTTGATCTCTTCTTACATGTCTTGGAGGGAGAATTTGCGTGCCTTCTCGCTCTCTTTTTTTCCCTTTCCCTGTGGTGTTTCAAACCAGACACTTGGTTGACATTGTACCATGGCACTTAGCAGCACATGTGCTGTAATGCTGTTATTTTTCACCAGCCAGCTGTTCCACTTTATACAACACTTAAGTAACAATTTCACAGCCATTACCAGCCTGCAGTAATGACATGGGCTGAAAGCTAAGCGCTAACTGGTTGTAAACTACAAAAAACAGGGAGATGCTAAAACAGACACTGTGATAAATGAAAAAGGACATTGCCTGCATTTTAATTGCTTGAGTTGAAGCCTCTTTTATCACTAGAGTAAACATGGTGTTTAGTGGGTCAGGAGATAGAATTGGGAATCGCTATCTTTATGCACTTAGGAAATGTATTTGTTTGATTTCAGGTGTGATGTATTGATTCTGGGAGTTCCTTCTACATCTTTGTTTTCTCCCTGCCCTGGCTTTGCACCCTGTCAGCACTGATGGGTTTTCGGAGGTTGAGGTTTCCCAAGGGCTTGCTTTGCCACGAGTGATTTGTGATGGGGGGGCTGCTTGCAAGTCTCGGAGCAGCACGCCGGGGTGAATCACAACCTGTGGCATGTTTGTACCAAGCAGCTATGGAAGTGTTTAGTTAAACAAACATCCTTGTTTAAAAAAAAAGCATTGAACATGATTGAAATGTTTAATAAGTCTTTTTTTCCCCTTCTCTTTTCCAAAGTGGAACCTGGCCCAAAGTAAAGCGATTGGGAGAAAATACTCAAGCAACTTTCCTTCCTGCTGCCCTGCCAGGCTATTTTAACCACACGTACGATATGTTGTACTTACGCCGTTAATTGTGAGCAAACGTATGGAAAAGCTTTGTCACAGGCCTCTCTGCATGTTGAACTGAGAAAGCGTAGCAGGCTGAGCCGCGGCTGAGCGGCGAGGCTGCGCCTGCCGAGCAGCAGCGGGGCCGAGCCCCAGCCTGCCCCGCGACAGCCAGGCGGTTCGAGCAGGCAGGGTTGCAAGGAAGTAACTGAGCCCCGCCGGCAGTCACAGTGCTTTCACCTCAAGTGTCTTTGGGTTTTAATCTGCTAACAAATAACACACCTTCAGTTATTATTAACCCTGTTTGGTCCAGGTCATTCTTGGGTAATTGCCAAGCGCTGCAGCCCCGGTAATTTGGGTGAATACAATTGTGCGATTCATCAGCTGTAGCAAACGCAGCATCGAGACGCCCCAAAGGAGCAGCTTTTCCTGGGATCACGGAATTGAAGCTTTTGTGCTAATTATAGAAGTGTATTTCACTGACTCTTCTCTAAAGAGTTGCTAACCCCTAGTTCTGTAGAAAACAGCAATCTTGTTCTGTTATTGTTTTCAGTAAAATTAGAGGTTTGGGGCTTTAATAGATGACTAAATTAGATCTTATCAAAAACTCTTCTAGGAAATCCTGATCCTTAGACTGCAATTACACCAGGGAGCATATGCAAGGATCTACATTTGTTTTGAAACATTAGAAATCAGTGCTAGATGGCACTTTGTCACTGGGTAATGTGAATGGAAAGGATAAACAAACTCAACTTGTCTTTCTGTTTTTGTGTCCATTTTGCTGGTTACCGCATCACTCTGGCATTTAATGGAATCCAGACAGAAAATAAGAGAATGGTATCAGTTATTGTCTCTGTGTTTGTACACTTGCTTTTGATCTGTCTATATTGCTTTTTAAAATGGAAGTGAGAAATTTCCTCAGTTTTTAGTGAGTGGCTGTTTACTCAGCAGAACTGAGACCTTGGGCAGCATTCTCATTTACAGTAAAGCCATTGCATATGTGCCAGCAGTGCAAGGTAGAATATAGCATGCTCTCTCACTGCTTTTTTCTTTAACTCCTTCCAGTTTTGCTAATAAAACATACAAAACATATTTGTCATATAGTCAAAATCATGTTTGGTATGTTTTTACATAGTAATTGCAATGTGCCCCAGCTTCGAATCACAGGAAAATGGTTGTTTTGATGTGAGACTGCCATCTGTTTGGGTTTCTAGGACTTGTTTTTTGTCTTTTTTTTGCCTGGAAATCTTGTCCAGGAGACTTCAAGGGCTTAAAGTCTTTATCCAGGATTTCCAGATGTCTCACAGCAGGAGCAGTCTTGCTGCAGGTGCCCCAAGGAGGCCTCATGACATACAGAAATCCTCGATATATTCAAAGGCGTGTGCAGACCGCAGGGCAGCACATCACGTCCTCGTCAGATATACGTTGCGTGTGCGCTGCACCCGGGGCCTGTACCGCGCAGTGAGCCGAGGTGCTGAACCTAGCGCCCGCGCTCCGGCGGGTGCAGCTTTGTGAGATGGAAACCCTCGCTCACTTGCTCCCCCCTGCAAGCAGCTCTGGCTGCGGGCGCAACTGCCGGCCCGTGCGGGAGCTGAGCACAGGGGGTTGGCTCCCTCAAGGCGGTTGCCTTTTCGAATATATGTGCTCTGTGAGATGGCCCAAATCCTGTGCTGGGATCTTCTGAGCCACTGTAATGTGCCACTAGAGAGAGAGCAGCTGCACTGGAGAGCTGGAGGTGTGTGTCCTCAACCACCGCCGGCTGAGCCTGGGCAGCCCTGAGCCACCCTCCTTGCCCGACAAAGTGGAAATCATTTTTCTCCCTACGTTGGTCTTAGCTGACACTCAGCAATTATCCTTTCTTGAGGTGGAACAGAAAGGCAGGCGCAGATGCTGGTCGCTGGGACTAGCTGGAGACATGAGCTGAACAACGTTTCATCCAGGTTCTGTGGTCTTTTCTGACTCCCTCTCTCTAGCTGCTGTGCCAGATATGCAATTTATTTTCCGCTCTTCTTCGACCATTGGTCCCTCTTCCTGAGGGATATTCGTGGTCTAGGAGCAGTAACCGCATCCTGCTTAAGATACATTTTGGGAAATTGGCATAGAAGAGCCTGGGCACAAATTGGCAGCCCTTCATGTATGTTCTTCTAGGAGTGTTTAGGACATGACAGCAACTGCCTTTGAGCTAGCAAAGAAGGAATTAAATGCAATCCTGTTGGTCCAAGACAGCTGAAGGAATCCTTTGCCTTTTTGCTCTGAGAACATCTGCGTGGATGTTGTCCTTCAAAGAGTTCCCAGGCAGTTTCATGCGGAGGCAGATCCTGTAGTTCTTGTTTTACTGATGTTAGCATCTCCACACAGTAGCAGCTGTTTATACAAAAAATCACATACCTTTCTTTTCAGAATTGAGAACCTGCCATAACACTGAATAGATTTTGTGTATGAGATTTTAAGCAAATATAATTAAACTGTCATTTCCTGACAGCTCATATATGAGGCTGTTTGACCACACAGGATTTTTTTTTTGTTTTTGTAAATATATTTGGAGCCCAAAAGTTAACAGCACCAGAAACTCTTAATTCAGTAAATTGGCCAACGTTACATAGCTATGGAATAATTCACTAGTGCCTTAAGATACACATTTAAATATTTAGTTAAAGAAAGGGAGAGAAAGAATTAGGGATTACAGCATCTGCAAAGAGGAAATAAAATAGATTTTTAGAAATACGTGTACTGTTCCTGTTCTTCACTAGTAACTCAAACCCAGAAGTATTGTGCTAAGATATGAGAACCAGAAAGTACCTCTCAATCATAGCCAGTCTAATCGTCACGACTGCAAAACTGTCATGCAGCTTTTCTTGCTGCTTGTGCATGGAAATAGAGCCCTTGAACTAAAAAGAAACCGCTCACTTTTGGAAGACTAAGCACATGCAAAGTATTTTTAGGATCAGAGCCTATACAACAGTTACACCAACAGTACTGAAAGAAAATGAAGAAATGTTATGGACTCAGTGAAATTTGGACAAAGATATGAAATGTCTTCCCTTTGAGTAACTGATAGTCGATGTAGACTGTGCATATCCTGAGACCCAGGAAAGGTTTTCAGTTTCTGGCTCCAGATATAAGCCCCAGCAAAAACCTGACTTAATTTTGGGACACACGTGGTACATTCCTCCCCGGTACAATGATTTCTAGGCAAAAGAGAGCCTTAATGTGCTCAGTGGTGCCCACGGTCTCAATGCTGGAAGAGCAGGAGTGAGGAGCATGCATCAGAACATATCTACTCTGCAATTTAGACATGGCTGAAGTTGTAATTACCATTAGTTCAATAAGATTTTTATCTTGATATTATTTCTTTAAAATATGGAATTCTTAATTAATTCTCTCATCTCTTTTCCTTGTAATACTGTCAAATTCTAATGAGTGGTAACATTTTCTATGGATCAATGAGAAAATGATGAAGAAATAAGTAACAAATTAAGCTGATGTTTTGTGTCTAATTGGTGAAATATCCTCTTGTTTCTCTTAGAGCAAAGGTGAAGAAAGGTGTGAATATTTTCAGTGTACGAGCCAGCAGCCCATACTTATGGGACATCAGAGAGAGCATGGGTTATACTGGGAAATATGCACCAGCTGTTATTGTTTGCCAGAGGAAATCTGCTACCTCTGAAAACAGGTAGGTCATTTCCAGCAGTCTGTCTTTTAATAACTGATGGTGGGTTTTCTTTTTCAAAGCATTTGCCATTATTTTAATTAATTTTATTAGTGTCTAAGTATGTACCGTGAGTATATTTTTGGAAAAGCTGGGACTGTCTTTATTTTGTAATGCATTGCTAACTCTACCGCATTTGCTTTAAACAAAAATGTTATTCAATCTTGATACCCAAGGGAAGTAAAAACTAACAGGAAATATTGCTGTCACAGAATATTCAGAAGAACATGTTTCATATCTTTGAATTTAGTTCTGACTAGTTTAATCTCTTCAAATTATTTGCTGCCAGGCATTACACCAGGCGTTTGTTAGTTATGGGGAGAGGAGTTGATCTTAAGCTTTCCAGAGGAAACTAAAATATATTCCATGTATCAAACCCACATTTCTGTTAGTGAGTTTTATATGAATTTTTAGTCTGCGGTGGAAAATAGATCTTCCTACTTACATTCCCATTGTGCAATCACTTACATAGAACATTGACCCTCCTGAACAGCTCTCATCTGGCAGCTGCACGGTCCTCTTCTAATCACAGCTCATTACTTTAATGAATACATTTTTATATTTTTTGCTGCTTGTTGTCCATTGTTTCTGGAAATGTATGGCAAGTGCACATTTATAAGGCTCTGACAGGCTATATACTTATTGTCTTTGGCATCACGGTTAGAAAACTCACCTTATAACAGGGGAGCTCCAATATTGCTGTTATTTACTCGTTAAATTTTACAAAATCTTACATGTTTGGGAGATTTCCTATGGGATTTAGAGTTTTTAAATAAAAACCCTCTGAGCCTAATAACTAGGAAGCCTCATGTCTTTGGAATCTGGGAGGATGAAGAAAAGAGAGGAAGGGAAGAACTTCCTTTCATGATCACCATATAAATCACTTTCTCCTTATTAAAACTCAGTTTCTACATAATTTCCCTGATACAGTATCCGGACTATACTGTATCATCTGACCTCTATGTTGTCTCATACCTGACTGAATTTTATTGGTCAAAGAAGCAATGCATTTATATGTCCAAGGTCATAGCTGTCTACTTTCTAGAAGAACCTGTCAGACAGATTCTTTAAAATCCCAATTCAAAGCTATTTGAAGACAGTGTGAGTATTTCCGTTGACTGAAATGGGCTTTGGATCAGAATCAACGATTATTTCAACAGGCAGGTTTCCGTCATGCTTTACCTTGTTGGGTCTGCGCAGGGCATTTACCTGGTTTCTCCTTCTCATCAGGAAAATATAATGCAACATCATGGGTAAATTGAAGCTTGGCAACTTATTTCACTTCACTATTCATCATTCAGTGTCAGGCTTTCAAAACTCATAACTTTTGTTTTGACTTAATCCATCTGAGTTCCCTCAGTTGAGACTTGGTGGTTTTTTCACTTTTGAAAACTTCTTGTTCATTATTTATAAACAAATGTAAAATATTTGCAATGTATTATTCAGTATGTTGTTTTCCTCATTAAATTTAGTCACATCTATTTTGCTATTCATTTTAAGTAGTAAGATCAAGCATTATATGGGACAAGAGTGTGCTCAGTACTTTTTTGGGAAATAATTTTCCTTTATCTAACATGTTTGCTGTCACTAAACAGGCACAATGAATAACAGGTAAATATTGATGTCTCTTACCAAGTTGTTTGCCTCCATAGTTCATTTAGAAATTCTGCGAACTCTATTTGCATATTGTTTAATTACTCTTAAAAATCAGAGATCTGATCACATGAATGCAAAGGTGGCAATGTTAATTAACTAGAGGTTCAGTGCTTTTGTGTTTCTGATAGTTTTACATGGATCAGGAAGTAGTGTTAATAAAGCTAACTTACTGTGACAGGTGTAATTTCACGGATTAAGGAGGCACTTGTGCAAGTGACAAACTTAACCAGGATGCCTGCGCATTTCTTTATCTAAGTTTGAAATATATCGCTCATTTTATTTGGAGAGGTTTTGGCACGGAAAGCTTATCATAACAGGATTAACATATAAATATTATCACAGCCAGCAGGGTGTTTTAGAATGAATATTAACAGCAAATATTATGAGTCTGTATGAGAATGACTAATTAAGCCCATCTGTCAAATATGATTTGAAGTTCTCGGTGCCTTGCTTATTATGGGCTTGTGACAGTGTTCCAGATTAATGATGAAGCAATTATGGAGTTCTCCCCACTTCTTCTGATTTCATTCTTGGACAATAATAATTTTGTAACATTCTTAAATCCTGACCCGTGAGATTATTAGATGGGCTTAATACTTGTAGCATCTGTACAGAGCTTCTGTTCTTCTCTGAGAATCATCTATCTTCCGTCCCTCTCTTTCCATGCAGACCACAAAACCAAACCAGGAACTGTGCATGGCGAATTAATCAGTTTCTCAGGATTGTTGTGACTTGGGAAACATTTAAATGCCGATTGAGCCAGGGAGTCCCAATATATGCCATCCTTTTTTTTTTAAATCTTTTCTTTTGGAAGTTGGCTGATGTTTCTTTTTCTTAATTCCTCATATGAGAATACAAATAGAATGGCAAAGTGAGGTTAAAAGAATATTGCATTTCGAGAAAGTTTTACTGGGTTAGTGTTGTTTCTCAGTGCATCTGAAGTTGGGCATCTCTGCTATGCTAGCAGTGGTTGATAAGAAGAAGGAGAATGCCCCAAAGTGGAAGACGTGGATTCCTTTCTGGTCTTTCTCCTGTATTTTCCATTTGACTGGAAGCAGGCTGGGGTGGGCTGAATTTGAAAAATATTGAGGTGGCTGAAGATGCAAATTTATTGAGTTTTCCAAATGGGCCTAGCAACCAAACTGTTAATTACTTGAGAGAGAGTTAAGTATCTAAGAAATTTTCAAAGACCTCAGTTTCTCATCTGTAAAATGTGGCTGATAGCACTTTCCTACATCAAGAGCTGTTGCGGAGACATTAAGCGAGGTGCTCTGATATGATGCTGATAGGGATCATACCAGTATTATCCTCTTAAAATATTTTATTCATGTTTAGATTTTTGGGTACAAAATGTTTGTTCTTCCATCGGAGAATACAGTATTGATCTCCATGCTTATGGCAGGAATGAGACTGCTCATCCATGCAAGTGCAAAATAGTTATAAACTCTGACATCCCCAAGTCGAACTCTGATGTCTGGATCTGACTGTTCACCGACTCTGCTCGGCAATTTTCTCTTCCCATCCTTATTGTTGAAAATATTACAAAGAGCATTTCCTTTGGTGCTTACCACTTACATTTTTGGGTGACAGTTCTATAGCATTAAGGATTTATTGGCTTATTCTGCCTGAAATCAGTTTCTGGTCCTGCTATTAGTGGGGAAACTCATTTTCATTTCAAACTACAGTGCAGCTGAGTCAATGTATGAAAATATTGACTCGGTAAGAGGCTATGGCAGTGTTTCCTGGGCTGTATCCATCATTTGTTCCTACGTGTCTCATGCTTCCCTGATACTATATCCCAGTGCTTAATTTTTCTTAACACTTCAATAATACAAGAAATTAACTCAATATTAGATAAAAATCGGGGACAGGAAAACATATGGTAGCATTGCCTTTTATTTTCCTACACAATACTTTCTTTTTGTTACGTTTCTTCTATTATCCTTAGTGTCCTATATTTCTCACTTTCTAATCTAGTATGGGATCTTGCATTAAGTTATTTAACATCTAGTTTTTGTGTTGTAACAGCAGTGAGCTATTGCTTCATTCTGTTACTTGTTGCATCTGCCAGTACATTTGATAGACTCTCAAGAGTGCTATAATCCTAAAATACAGTACGGCTTTTTATCCTGAAGCAACAAAAGCAACAAATTTGTCATAAATAATAGCCTAATAGCCACAATAATTATATTATGCGTCTTGCTGGTGTTCATCAAAATGCTTCATAAATGTGGTTTTATGTTTTAGATCACCACTGTTTTTTTCCTTGCTATTCATGTATTCACATGGCTTTATCAACGAGAGATGTAGTATTGCTGGGAGAGAGAAAATTCTATACTCAGTGGTATTACAAAAAAGATGCACACTGAAGCAAAAATAATTTCCAGTACAGTTTGTCCCATCATAATGTGAATCACATAGGCTCCAGTTTGTCATGATGAAGCTGAAGCAAGAAAAAGATTTTAGAAATCATACATGCTTTCAAACAAGGTATTCAAGTATGATATTGAAAAAGTTGGACACACAGTGTGGCAGAGGGTTGTCTTAGGTTGTATGTTTGGGTGTTTTTATGGTGATGCAAGAGATTATTTTTTTCCTCAAAAGATAAAGCGGTGTCTGAATTCTAGCTGCCTGCAAGAGGCTTATAATTATAGGCAAAAAATGTTTTCTTTTTATTCCTATATTCAGGGTGGAAAAGAGTGTGTGGGGAGTATCTTCTATGTGGTTTCGAAACTACCTTCTGAGAGTAACAGTCCAGCCCTAAAAAGCTGGCTGTCAACCCAGCAGCAGTGAAGTCAGGCAAAGGATAATATGTTAATTTGCTTCTGAAATACCAGAGTTTAACGCAATTTACACTTCCTAGTCGTCTGGGGGATGATCAGTTGTGAATGCAGTCGCTCTGGCTCACTTGGGGGTTTCCTAGCGCATACCTTTGGGGTTTTCCTTTGACCTTCCTGCGCTACTCGAAACCTCTAGGCTTCTGAGAGTTTATATGTTGTGATGATGTGAAAGTACTAAACATCTCAGCAATCATGTTTACATTGCACTGTTTGAAAGCAATTAGTTGCAAAATTTCTATTTCTCATTTAGACCTTATTTTAAAACTTAAATGTGCCCTCTGAGAGAAAACCCTTGCAGATGTCAAGACAAAGTAGATTTATGCTGGTGTCACAAAAGCCTCAGTGCATCATTCTTTTACATGCTGACCCACTTTTTTCATTTTAAAAATAAAAACTATTTTATTTACCAAGAAACCCAGTCTTTATCTTGAAATCATCTTACTCAATGCTAATATACTAGAAAAAAGTCATCGTCTTGAAGCAAATCAAAAGAAAAGAAATAGAAATATTAACTAACAACTATTAGATAAAAACATTATTAGGAGAGACTTTTTCACCTATTTGTTTGAAACAGATTCATTCATTTAAAAACAAAAAGATTGCAGGAAAACACTTCAAAGGCCCGTAGATAGTCTCCTGGCATCTTAGAGGTGGACTCGGTTTCTGTACCTCTGGCATTTAGATGAAGGAGATACCACAGGGCAATTCAGCTGTCATTACGAAGAAGAAGATTCTCTTTAATCTCAGCTGAACTTCAGGGTTCTCCTTAGAAGGCAAGGATATTCCTGTGTTCTTTTGTTTGTTAGGATAACATTTATTGGAAATGAGGAAAAGTGACGATTAGCATTGAATTGCTGACACTGTCTCTTGAAGCAGTCTGAAAAAATAAACTAAAGTTCCCCCATCTAGGGAGTATCCGTTTGAAATACTAATGTACAGTTATGTAAAATTTACTCTCTCCAAACCATTCGCAATTGATATTCAGAGCTGTGTCATTGCTATATGCGTATGGAAAGTGGTAAAGGTGAGGTACCGCTGGCGTGGAACTTGGCATGACTTCACAGCTCGCAACAACGGGATCGAAAGTAAAAGAGATTCTCGGTAGTGCCTGTACCTTTTTATACCACTGTGATATCCCTCCATTAGCTGTAGGATCTTTTGGGCTGAATGGGAGAAAGTCAGACCCTTTGGAAGGGTACTTGAGCAACACAGCACTATTATAAGGGCTTTTATTCCACTTTGTGACCAAGTGTGAAGAGTAAGAATACTGCAGAAAGTTTTAGGGCACCGGCAGAGTTTGCTGCAATACAGCTATTTTCTGCCTCTTCCAACTCTTCTGTCCACCACAGTGTGTCCATCTCTGCATATCCAAAAAGTTGGAGAAGAAATTCTGCATCCTGTATAATGTCACAACAGAAGACAACCTGAGAAAGAATTTCTTAAGTTGAATTGTTTCCATGTTTCTCGTATGCTAGCATCAGGCTGACCTCTCCCCACTCATTTCAGCTGTGACCTCAGGGTAGGACTTTGAACAGAAGGAATTTTGGCTGCAGGAGGAGTGCTTGAAAGGAGAGATGAACTTAATTTCCTGTTCTATCTCATCTGAAAAGGGAAAATCACAGGCAGGGTTTTTTATCGCCTCTGTATTTTTGGATTAAATGTTATTGATTTTTTTTTTAATATACAAAAGTAATCATGGAAAGCAAGGATCCAAAGAGTACTGCATATGTGTGGTTTCCTAATGACACCATAATTAAATATATAACAGGTATCCCGTATTCCCTCATTCATGAGGTCAGCTAAGAATTTGAGAAAAGGTGCAATATCTTCATCATCAATTATTGTGATAGCTCAAAAGATGGAGGTCTCTTGAATGAATCTGCGAAGTCCTGGGGCAGAGCTCTGATGATCCCTGTGGTCATGTAACTAAAGACCGTATTATAATGCATACGTGGGAGGAGGCAGTTATGTTATTGGCATTTCAAGAAGTTCTCAAGACACATAAAGTTCTTTGTGCTGTGTTGGTAAGTAGGCTTGTTTTCTTTGATATATAGTGCCTTCTATAAAATAAGGTTCCATAGCACAGTGATCAGAATGACTTTGCTACGATGCCAGGTGTTGTCTAGAGGGATCCTTCTAAAGATACTGTAATTGTTCAGATTAAATGATCTGCCTCTGTAAAATCTGCAAATAACAAATAATGTTTGGTGTTCAGTCCCTTTTCATTATGAGTTCTCAACATGCAGAACTGGGAATCAAATAACTGGAGGGAAAGACTAAGCCCACGTCACTTGCTGGCCGAGATCAGTGATGGGGACAGCAGATCACTCACAGATGTGTCAGCTCCCAGTCCTCTCTCCTACCTCCCTTCCAGGGTGATAAGCAGGTGTGTACAGGTATTTCTGCCACCTCCACTGCAGAGGAGATGCCTTCCTTTCTGTATGGCGTTTAGGTACCTAAAGGACATTTACAACAGCCTGGATACCTTCATGCATATTTAGTGTCTTTATTTTTACCCAGTTTTATCCAGTGTGACAAACATCATTTTAAATCCGAGGAAGAAGGATTTCCCGTAATAACCTTAAGGGTTCATCATCACTGTGCTTGCTCTGTGTTTATGGTACTTATCACTGTAGTCCATAAACCTTTAAAAGCCCCAGGGCTCATAATAATAATTCTAGTGGGACAGGAACACTTTGCTACCTATTAAAAAAGAGACAGCAAGTGAGCAATCTTCTATCTATGAAAAATGTAATACTAAATGCAAAAATATGTCATGTGAAAGTATCTTTAATGGTGCTGTTGATTTTCTTTTCCTTGGAGAATATCCTGTAAGAAGTAATTCTAATTAGTGAGTTAGAAAGTGAGAGGATGACTTTTAAAATATGAGCTGAAATTAAAAATATGCCTGCTGCTGTTGAGGAATGGGAATTCCCATTTTTTGGATGAAAAAAGTCACCGAAAGTTAGTCATCATGCATAAGTCAACATACAGCAATGTATGGATCAAAAGGTTAACAGAATTATGTAATACAGTCTAGCATCTATACATCGTAAGACTAATCCTAAGTAAATTCCAGCTGCAAGTGCAAGGATGAAGTTCACTAGGCATTTGAGTTACTTTATGGCTTCATCTCTTAATGTATAGATTTACTGATGACATGAACAAGCTAGGGTTACAATATTAAAGATGTACAGGTTGTTTATATGAACTGTTGATGCAGATGTAACTCCTCCTCTAATTAATTTCTTCACCTTGGTCACATCTCAGCCTTTAATTCACTTCCATGAGGTAAGATAGGGCTGCTGGCCCAGCTTGATCAGGGCACAGATTGGATATGGGCTGGATTTTAAAGACAGTCCTGACACTCTAATGCTGAACATCACCTATTAGGCCTTATGTGCATGCAGGGACATGGATTTAGGAGCTAAGCTCAGGATGAGCTCCCTGTAAGTCAATCCACAGAGCAGGGAGCTGCACGGCGCTAATCACTAAGACGATGTAGGGCCAGTGGTGCATCGCTCTGTGACCCGCTGTAACTGTGCCAGGCTCAAGAACTCGCCCAGGGCGACGCAGGAAGAGTGGCAGAGCAGGAATTAAACGGAGATCTTCTGCTCAAGTGTCAGCTAGTCCCTTGGGTGTCAGCTAGCACCAAAGGCTGCTTTCTCTTCTTGGGAACAACTTTCCCTCCCAGGAGCTTATGTAGAGCTCTCTGGGACTGGCAGTGCGTCTTACAGCGCTCCTGGAAGAGTTTGCTATTGACTTTCCTTCTGCTGTAAGATGCTGGGCTTTGTAAGGATAATAGGGTGGGTTGTCTGTGGGCATCATTGATTCCACCGTATGCACGCACATGCACACTCATATGTGTGTGTATAAATATATGTATGTATGTAAAAATCAGCAACAGGACAGAAAACTATGAGGTGTGAGATTTGGCAGGCAGAACTGTCATGGTGATTGCTGGATATTTTGGGTTACGTGAATGGAGCGTGCAATGTGATTCATTCCTCCCCCCACATGCTGTTCTGCAGCAATGAGCAGTATTTCCACCTCTACCACCACACTCCCATCTTCTGCAAATGTTTTCCAGCCTAAGGGGTCGTTTGAAATATAAATTTTTAATGTTCTACAGAGCCTGCTTTCAATTTGTACCTTTTCCTTAGAGTCTGAGTCTTTCAGATTGAAATCCATCCTCACTGTGTAAGTTTATGAATGATGTGTTTTATGTATGATATTTTGCCACAAAATTAAGCATAGGAATGAATAGACAAGGTGTTACATAATAAGTTAGACAAAACTACATTTTAGAGGATACAGGAGTGGGGAAGCAGGCTATATATTCTATGTCACGTAAGGGAGCCAGGACGACTGGCTTGTTGATCCTTTGGCAAGGTACAGAAATGTTACAGGGTAAGTTTTCCTTTGGTACTCAGCCACCCTGAGAACTCTAGGCTTATTCAAGCGAGAATCATAAATATTATTTCACATTAGATACATTCTTAATTTGGGTAACTGACAGCTCAGCTGCTGTGTCTTTGATTCAGGACCAGCCCAGATTGCTCATGGTTCAGTCACAGCCTGCCAGTGGATGTAGCTTTGTGATAAAGAGCAGTCTACCACTTAATTTCTGCACCCATGTTGACAGTAGCAAAGGATGAAGAAATCAGTTGGCTGTGCTGTCTCTGTGCTTGAAATTCATTGTCGGGGTGATGGTTGAGGGATTGCTTGCACTTTTGTAAATGTATTAATATTACTCTTAGTTTCAGGGATTACCTGAAGCTAATACTCAAACGTGCAAGTAGCTGAATGGATGACCACTGTTTCCAGCCTTTCTTACCATAAAATTTTCTCTGGCATATCGAAAGAAGTCATGCCTGCCTTTCCACAGCTTTTTCTGAAATATCTGTAGAATACCTTTGATGTTGACAAGATACTATCTTTTTTTAAGTCTTTATCCACTGGAAGCTTTCCTACAGCCTGGTTTTGTGAACTTTGGCATGGGGACCATGGAACAGTATAGCTATTCAATTTATACTGCAGAAAGTAAGACTATATAGCTTTCATCTTCTATTTCTTACACTGCCTTTCTAAATCAACTGCAAAATCAATCCCAAAGCATCTATTTCTGATATTTTTAAAATTCCCATTTCAGCTATATCTTAATGCGTCAGAGCCTTCATGTTTGTTTACAGTAGCACTGACAAGTGCAGTTGTGTCCTTCTCCCATATTAAAGGTGAAGGCCATGAGACCAAGAGGTCAAGGATATGTCTATGTGGCACAGCAGTGCCATGTGGGGATAAACGGGCCAACAGGACTAGGACACAGTGCCACATGCTCACGGGGCCGAGGCGTAGTCATCAAGTCCTGGTCACTGAACAGCCAGCGTTGCAGAAAACAGGATGGTATCATGAATGGCGTGTCGCTCTGAGCCCAGAAGAACATAAAGCACTGAGTGGAACTTCCTCATTTTCAGTTTCCTTGAATCTTATGTTTAATCTTATCCTGGAAGGAAAATAATTAGCCTGAATAATTTTCAATCCAATTAATCTATTCCTAAGTGGCAAATACTATGCCTGGAAACAGATCGATTATGAAATGTTTCCTCTGAGATGTATCTTCCTGTTAATTCTGGAAGGCGATTAATTTTCTTACAGGCACACGCAGATCTTTTTATGTAAAGGAAAGCAACAGGTACAGAAGAGAACAAAAGAAGAATATAATAAAATATTAAGATTATCACAGTTTCAAGAAATATAATAATGTAAGTAAGACATGCATAGATAGATGCATATATAAAACATCTGCCAACATCTATAGCAGAGAAGCTTTCAAAAGTTTCAGAAATTAGGACATCTTAGAATTAATCTTTCATGCATATTCATTAAAAAACAGTTTTACTTACATGAACACATGCTATTTTTTCCGTAGGATTCTGGGCAGAGGAGTATTGGCAGACAAACTCTAACAAGGCTCTATATGATGTGTTTTTCAAAATTACTTCCCCCCCATCCTAAGTCTTATAGTTTGGAAATATTTGGGTGGATTTTCAGATTTTCATAGGGAAAACAAAATGCAGATTTGCATTTTGGATGCAAAATCCAAAGGATATCTGAAGGATACCCAAATATCCAAAGGATACTTGCCAGATTTTAAGTCCTCTGTTGAAAGCATAGAGCCAGTATGATGTTCTTCTATTTTTTAAATGTTTATCTCCCATTCTAAAAACCTTTTAATATGAACAAATAATGCAGTTCTCCTAAACTGTAGTGCAAACAGCTCTATGGTTACAATTTTAATTAGAATTTCCCCCAAAATTTAAATTCAGGCAGACCTCTGATGTGGAGATTTATATCTGAATAGTTTAATTTTTTGCAGGGCTGTCAGCTACCAAGTAGACAACTCCACAACAAAGCATTTTGAATGGTCTTAATTATTTTGTAGCTATCAAAAACCACAAGTAATATGTTCCCATACTACCACTATTACCTATATTTTGTTAGAGACACACATACACACTATGTGCATACGTACAGTCTATATGCAATTCTTTTTTGATTTTTATAGATTGAATCAGGTTTGATTTTATGCACATATAATACCCAAGAACATGTTTTCTCTGAAAGACAGAGGTTGTGGGTGTGTTCTACATCTGTTTTATATATTTTAATGGTGTAAACCCCTGACTTAGACCCCGAGAGTCTCAAAGAGAATTACAATATCTTGATGAAAAATTACTATTTATTCAAAATCAAGATTTTGTTCTCATAAATGACATGAAAATAAGTCTTGTTTGCAGTGGCCCTAAGCAGCAAATGATCAAGATTTTAGCTGTCTCTAGTGCATGGGGATAAACACATGCTTTCAGAAATGCAGCCTTCAGATCAAGCCTTTGAGATGGTGGGAATCAGTAATTGTTTTGTAAAAGCGGTATTTTACTCTTTACTTTTGGATTCTGTTTCTGGCTCTCTCATTATGCTTATGTAACTCTCTAGTAAAATATCTCCTATTCAGGGATTTAAAGGATTAATCTTGTGTTGGAAAAGAAATGTTTCTTCTGCTTCTTGGAGAAACCACAAATAAAGGTTTTACTCTATAATTGTAATCACAGCTTGTAAACAAATCGAGAGCAGTCCTAATGAACTGCTAATGATAATTCAGGTGCTTCTTTAGGAAACATAGAAATTATGGAAGAATTAAGCTATAAAAGAATGTGCAATTATCAGACAGGCAAAGCCAGCTGTTAGGTAGAGGAATTATTTGTATTGGTTCTGAGCAACAGAAACAGGCACGCGCAATCCTGTGGATGTAGGTCTGCTGGCCAGCAGCGGTGAAAGATGATGCTGTGGTCTTCCTTTCACTTGAAGGAGTAAGAATTTATTTTTTCATAACAAAAATATACAAGAAACTGAACTTTTGAAAATGGAGAAGGAAGAGTTATGCTAGGAGCAGAGTAAGGAAAGAGAAGCAAGTGTTTAGATGGAGACTCGGCAGTATGTGTATGAAGATCTCTACAATGCAAACACGTGAAGGGCTAAATTACATTGCTGTTTTGCAACCCTAACGTTATCTCAATGTAGTTTTTAAAAATGCATTTGTTTTTGTGTATTGACAGGTAGGGAAGTCTCTATTTCTTACTAACGATTCTGGCAGCAAGGATTAACCTGCTTGACCGAGGGGCATGAGCGCCCGGCTGCTCGGTCAGGCTTCCTATGCCTCCAGTGCCGGTGCTGCGGCACCAGGCCCTTCCCACGCTTTTGGAGACTTGCTTGAAACCAGGGAACTGAGAGAGGGATTCCTGTGAGCGGAGGCAGAGGGATGGGAGCTCGCTCCCCTGTCTAGGAGCAGAGCAGCAACCGTGTGAATTTGAACCTTGTTTGGGTCCTTCTTTCTATACTTACCTTTTCTGCCGAGTTGAGTCGCAGGTGGGACTTACCCGGCCACATGTACGGGGGCTCAGAAAGCGTTGCCAGAACGCTGCCAAGGAGGGAAATCGGGAAGCGGGTTAGTGGCAAGGAAGGAAACGCTGCTTTCCGAATAGCCCAGGAGACAATGGGATGCTGCTGGTGTCAGGTGCGGTACCRCAGGGTGCGTGAACCTCCTGCACGGCGTTAATCTTCGCTGGAAGCAGATAGGCTGTTCAGCCCTGCCTGCTCTCTTCCTCGAAAATGAGGGCAATTCCCAGGCTCCACATGGAGTGCTGCAGGGACGGTTAGCCAGAGCTGTTCTGAACAGTCGTCTCCCAAGGAACAAGCAATCCTAAAGATTGTTGTTTGAACATCTGGCTGCGGGGCAGCGTTCCTAAGTACCATTTTTCATGGCAAGTTCTAAGTCGCTCGGATGCTATGGTTTTTGCAAACAAATGTCTGTACTCAGACCTAACAGAAAAGTAGCATTTCTGCTCTGTGAGCGTGCAGAACTCTTCTGTTCTAAAATTAGAAAGTCAATTTGTCTGTTAAGCCAGGGGAACAAGAAGCTCTGCGTGCCCTCTGAAATTAGCACTGAAACAAGCAGTATTGAACTCATCTGTAGCTTTACACCTTCGGGGCAGCGGCTGGAGCCAAGATAGAAAATATTTCTCCAGGCCGTCGCAGTTCTTTTACAAGAGGAAAAGAGGAGGGGGAGGAAGGGGTTGCCTTGGTCTGATCTCCAAATGAAATAACTGGCTGAACTTAAAATCATCCAGAAGATTAAAGGACATTTCAAACAGTCTACTATGTCAAGTTTTAATTTATTCTGCTGAATATCTCTCTTCCTTAATTGTCACCAAACTGAGACATTAAAGCTAACGGACCATGTGCTCTGTTAAAAGGTGCTGTTACTTTAGAGGAAGGTGTTAGTGGAGAACAGCAGTGCAGAGGGAGGTCTTTCATGTAGTGTAGGCCTAGACAAAAGTATTAAGACAGTAATTTAATGCTTTTGACTTTCTGTGGGCAGTAGCTGGGAAGGATTTAATGTTCTCATAGGCGTGCAAGAATCTGCGTGTAGCTTTTGTGTTGTAACAGAAGCAAGCGTCATTGCAAAGGGTTGCTCTGAGAGATTAAGCCAGTGTGGAGGCACTGACCATCAGCAGCTTGCATTCCCATCGGCTTCAGCAAAAGCTGAGACTAGAGATGTGAGGATTTGGAAAAAAACAGAATTTTCAGGGAAAAAAGGTGGTGGTGTTCCAAAGGAGTGCACTTACCTTTTACTGTTTTTTTCCCCCCAAAAAAGGCCTGGGGGGAAAATTTTGAAAGAATTTTTGGAGTGTTTTCTCGTGAAATGGAGAGCACAATGTTTAGAACAAAATTTAACTGAAATAAGTGTAGCTGCACTTCAAGCCTTAAGAATAATTTCTATGACTAACATAATACAAATTAAGTTATATATATTTATGTGTTATTAGGCAATTACAATTTCAACATCACCTTAAATTTGTGTTGTGCTAACTACTTCTCAACAAATATGCATGAAGATGTCAAGTTAATTTTTCAAGCTTTTTTCCCATAAAATATGAGATTGTTCTGTACCTACATTAGGTCTTAATTTATATACTGTTTCTAAACCCTATGGATATTACTGTATTTTTTGTTTACACATCAACAATATTCGTGCTTTCTATTTTTAACATTATAATATTCTTCCTATTTTAGAGAGATGTCAACAGGCAAAAAATATATATTCAAGTACTTTAGTGTACTATGCAGTTACCTTGCTAATAATAGGTATATCTAACTTTTTTTTTCAAAAGTAAAGAATTTATGCTTATTTATTTCATAAACACATCTACCAGTACTTTACCTGTGCAAACTAAATAATAAATTTGTCATTTTTAATGAAGTAAATAAAGCAAGTAACGGTAGCTAGGTCAATTTTTGCCAAATTTCATTCTTTTTCTTAGAGAAAAAAGGGGGATCTTAGTGAGGTTTCCTAAGGAAATGAGCCTTATGCTATCATGCTGCCTGTGCATGCGTGTTTCAAATTTGACAGCAGCATAGCTGAGTCAAAGGTAATTATATTCTTATATGTTTCATGAAAATAGGCAGACAATAGAGGAAAGAGACTTCAGAGAGTCTCCAAGCAGCTGAATTCTTATCAATAGCCAATTACGGAAAAGTCTTCAACAAGAGCTTGTGCTTTCTCGGACACCAGAGTCAATCAGCCACAAGGCAGAGCTCTGTAGGCAACTGCCTTTTCCTTGCTCTGTCCTCATGGAGCTTCTTCTTTTTCACGCTTATGTAACTTCCAGAAAATCGTTCCTCTGTAGTGCAGACCTGGCTTCAGCACGTGACACTCGACAGGGTGGTGGTGGTGTGGAAACCACGTGCAGTGTTTGCATTTGTGTGGTTGCAGCCTATGACCTAGATTAATAATAATTACATTTGTGTTTTAATTCAAGTGCCCGCAGATCTTCTAGGCTCTCTATCTGCAGGGTCCCTTCCCCAGCCGGGTGAACTGTGTGAGCTGGAGGGCCACGTGTGACATCCCCAGGCGCTGCTGTGGAGGCTGGAGGCAAGGAGAGGGCAGGAGAGCGGCCAGCAAGTGACCCAGCCCGCGGGAGCTCAGCATGGCATGCGCCGGGGCTGCCGCACTCTGTCGTGTAGCGAGTCCAGAGATCGCCGCTCTGCTCCGTACGGGCACAGAAGCTGTAGCCCCTTTACTGAGCCATCTCGAGTCTTTGGGGGCAGATGAGAAGAGGCCTTGATGTAAGGCAGTGAGATAGCCTGTTCAGGATGTGGGAGTGGGAGAAGGTCTCTGGAAGCCACATGTAAAATTCCCATTTGCTGGAGTGGAATCAGGAGGCATATCCAGGGCTCTTGGCTCTCCTCTTCAGTGCCAGGACAGATTTTACCAGGAGGCCTGTGCTCTCTCCTGGAGCTAGGCTATATGCTCCGCTATATGAGAACATGGCTGCTCTAGGCTAATGCCCCCAATTACAAGAAGGATTGAGCTACCTGGCTGCTGAATGAGAAGCTGCAGCTGCATCCTGACCTGAATAACATATTCAGCACAGCTGCCCTTTTCATCCTCTCCTCATTTTTCGCAAATGAGACTTATTTATAAATACATGTCTCTCCGCAGCACTCTCAAAGCCGAGAGCTCATAAAGCATGGATCCATATAATCCAACAGAGGAAAAATATAAGCCTGGTCAAAACATGTCCCTGGAAGGACAGCAGCTGACCTTAGCTGAAATAGGCCACAGCCCAGGCACTGGGATCACTCTGGAGGCCTAATTCATAGACAACAGACAAGGAGGCTGAGCTGAGCTGTTGTCAGCTAAAAGATCAGGTCCCCCAATGGAGAATGTTTTTTCCTCTTGAGTGGTTGAAGGTGTTGCAGCCTGGCCAGAGCTAGTACAGGCTAGCTAAAAAATGCTTGTTGGATTGGCAGTGGCATTTATTACCTTGGGCTGGCAGCTGGCAGAGCCAACCTACAGATGCTTTATGATTAGAAACCAGTGAGAAATACACAGCTGTAAAGAAGAAGGGATCATCTGATCAGCATGAGGACTTCCAGAATGCAAGGGACTATCTGGTAGCAGCACTGGGGGAGAGGAGCTGTGGAGGCACTGGCAGCCTTTAAGAGCAGATTAGAGAATGTTTTCAAATTGCAGATGAAGGGATTCAGGGCAGAAGAGTTGTGCGGAGCTAAGATGAGCAGTGTTAATTACCAGCGCCTGCTCCTCCAGGGTCAGCATGTTAGTTTTTACACCTCCAGCCAGGAAATTCGTTTGCTTCTCCCTCAATTTCTCAGGAGGGTGCAAAGCGCAGCTGACCTGGAGCATGAAGGCAGGAGATGTGTCTTGAGCTTGAGAAGCACAGGGTTATCAAATGTCTGATAGGTAGAACAGTAATATTTGATTCTGCCTTACAGCAAGGGAAAGGACAAGGTAAGGCAGAAGGAGTCTGTCAGAAGTTAATATTGTCTGAATCGCCCAGTTCCACCTGAGTTCGTACCCTCGCAGTGTCCATTGTGAAGAGCATTCAGACGTCCTTCTGGGGCATGGAGGCATGCCTTGCTTTTCCCTTGGCCTCCAAGGTCCACACTATAAATATTCTTGGAGGAAAATGTCTTAATCTCTCTTTAGGAAAAATAAAGTCAAATCTTCAAGGTTAAAAAGTTCTGTCTCACCTTTCACATTATTGCTCAGAAGAATTATTTTTGAAAGTTAATAAACCACATGCATTCACCTCATACAGCTATTCCCCTCCCTAAACAAATTGCTTTTATTGTCAAAACTACAAATTTAGGCATTGTGATCAATATCATCATTTTATGAGCTGTCTGTAAAGGGACTTGAAGATGCAGCTTTGCTTGATTGTCTAGGAATAAAGATTGATCAGGCCCGTTGCTTCTCCTGTATAGATCCTCAGTTGGTTCACGTACAGTATACAAAGCAAAGCACTATCACCTCATCCCTCTTCAAAATCACATAGTCAATAGCTTTTC
Source organism: Apteryx rowi (assembly GCF_003343035.1). Taxonomy (NCBI): domain Eukaryota; kingdom Metazoa; phylum Chordata; class Aves; order Apterygiformes; family Apterygidae; genus Apteryx; species Apteryx rowi. The sequence continues at coordinate 3,472,594 of NW_020447752.1, read as the reverse complement.
CTCTGTGCGTTTCTGTAAGCACTTGAGAGTACAACCCCAATTAATATGTTAAGAAGGACGTGGAAGAGGAACATGTCTTGGTGTCTGGGTCTTTCCCTGATTTTAACTCCAAACTTTTTTTGATTCATTTCACAAAATGTATTGAGCCAAGACAGTTAATTTCTGCTTTTTCATGTTTTGTTTTATCATTTTTTTAAGTGAAGACAGGGAAAACACAAGTGCAAGATGATAACAACAGCCTGGTGGCCCACAACCTAAGCCAAGTATGGCAGAAGCTTGGTCTCCAGAGACTTGTCAATATTGTGAGGCATTTTGGGACAGCAGTCAGTGTCATCTGCTGCATCCATTGCATCAGCCAGAGGAGGCTGGCTGTTTTAAAGAAAAATGAAGTCCTTGTATATATTACTGTCAGAAAGTTTTCTGAACATAATTATTTCCAATGGTAAAAAGGGGTATTGGTTGAACTGAGTTATTTTCATTGTATATGTTCAATTACCAAATATAAGTATCATTATATTTATGATACAGGTAACTTAACATGCTTGTGCGTGATGCAGGTGTCACACTGTCCACAGCTTAATTTCTTAACTAACTTAAACTCTACATGCCTCAGTTCCAGATTTGTAAAGGGGGCGTGATAATCTTCCGATTCTTTGCCTGCCTTATTTATTACAATTGTGAGCTCTTCAAGGCATAGATGTCTTACGCTGTGACACTTAGATCTTCTAACATAACTGACTGATGATCTCTTTCCAAAGAGTAGCACTGGGTCATTCTAGGGTGAGAGTATGTATGAAGCGTAGGTAGCTAAATAGTAATCTATGAGGAAACCAAGAGACTGTTTAGGAAAGACGATGGTTAATCAGATGTATAGGAGTTGTGCGGTGGGCTGTAGAACAAGATGTGCTGGCTGAGGTTAGAGGAAAGGGCCTGGGACTCGGGCACGGGGCTGCGTGCGCAGCTCCGCGTTGAGGATGGGGCTTCCCAGTGCTGTTAGGCTGAGCTGCCGGCTGTGCCCACTGAAAGGGGGACTGCCTTCCTCCCCGCCTCGTCCTCCAGGCCAGCGCTCATCTGACCTTATGAGAAGCTGGCAGGGGATCTAAACTGGCAGAAAATAACTCTATCGAAATGTTGTGTTAGTTCCCCAAAATGGCTTAGTGAGGTCAGATGTGAGTGCCAGAATGAGGGAAGAGCTGCAGAAGGCTGGGAGAGGTTGGGAGCCCCAGGCGGTGGGGGACTGGCCCGCTCAGCAGCAGCACCTGGCTCTTGGGTAGCAGCACCACACATAGCGTGACCCCAGACAAGTGATGTATCGATACATTCATGGCTTGGTTTTCACATATAAACGTGGGGACAGTGATATTGTCTAGCTTGTAAGAATAGGGTGCAAATTAAGCATTACGTACTTAATGTATATAAAGCTTTTGAAAACCTTGGCTAGAAGGTATATAAAGAACAAATATAAAGAAATAGTGGACATCATTCTCTAGCAAGTCTAACAGTCCTGCATGCAACTATTGTGTTTCGCAGAATGTCTTCCTTCGACACGTTAACTTCTCTTTTATGGTCTGTCAGGAGATACTGTATTTAAGCTTTCCCTGTTCAAGGTTCACTGACCTATAATCTTACTGAAATGGAGTGGAAAACCCCTGAAAATTTCACTGCATTTGCACTCAAGTGGCATATGGCCATGGTGTTAATTAAAAAAAAAAAGAAAGTGATAGTCCTCTAGTCTCCATGGAGACTAAGCATACTGAAAGGGGTGGGAGTATAAAATATTTTCAATCTTAGATTGAATGCAGAGATCAAAAGTCGTCTGGTTACAATGTTGTACAGATGTCAACATGCCGTGTTGAATGATAGGACAGTGGCAGAGACATTTTGAACAAAGACTTTGCAAAATGGTTTGGATATGAGATTAAGAGAAAATTTCATGTACTATTTCTAATGGGTTACTGAAATAGATCTGAGGTATATTGTCTGTGCTTTTGTCAAATCTCTACCACAAAGCATATTCCAAAAAGAATAATATCCATCCTGGCTAGATGGAATTCCTGTTTTACAGGGTAATATTCAAATTCTTTTAGTGGATCATAAAAACTGAATAAAAGAACATCTAGCAGAAATTGAGGTGTTTCACGTGATTAAGATGTCTGGCTGGCAAAGAAGCCTGTAAAATAAGCTTTCCCGAACACTTGCATTAGGAAGGGATGAGTGAGAAAGAGAACTGCATGAAAAGTATTCCCAAAGGTGGAATAGCAAAATAGTTTTTATTGATAACTAGTAAATTTGGTTCGATGGTATTTTTCAGTCATTTGGGGAACAGAGAAGTGTAGCTGCTGAAGCATTGCTGGGGGGAAAAAACACTGCTTGAAGGTGAAAGGGACTGCAGGAAAGACTGAACTTTATATCTTTTTGTTCCCCAGTGAATATAGAAATACTATACTGGTGACATCCAAATCAGCATGTTTTGCATGTTATTAGCAAAAATGCAGGCTGGTGTGGGTTCTGGGACTGAAAAATCATTAATTTGTCTTGTTCTGTCTCAAATAATCATATCCTGTAGAATGACACACACATAATGTTTGGAGGTCAGAATGGTGAAAGCATGGTGGTGTATTCTCCCTCTGAAAACCAAACTAGTCCTTCTAGAAGCAGCAGAACTAAAAAAAAAAAAAAATTGGTTTGTTCAGGATTTGTGTCCTACATTTCTTCCTGCCCGTGCCCTTCTGCAGTGCTGCCAGCATGACACATCCCCTGACACCCTGCTCCGAGCATTGCCTGCTCCTTCCCGCATGCCCTGACCACCAGCCGCACAAGGGGCAGCCTCTCTTCTGAGTCTGACACTGACCAAAAGTGTCTCAGGATGGGACTGACAGACAGACGGACAGACAGGATGTCTCCATATGATTATTTCCATGGGAGAAACAGGTTAAAAATGAACAGAACTGCCTGGCTGTTCTTGTTGCTCGTGATTAGCAAAGCCAATCAAGTCCTCTGTAGCTGATAGCTGACAATGTTGGTTTCTTTTATGTTTTGCCTATGTGGATTTGAGGCTGTATATTCTATAAATATAGCCAAAGGTGTCTGTATGTTTAGCAGGGTAGAAAGGAAAGAAGAGAAGAATTGAGAAGAAGAGAGGAAAATGTCTGAGAGGTTTGTGCAGACAAGTCCTCCTATTATTGATACTGCTGCTGCCATGCTGACTTTGGAGTCATCATTTATTGAACAAGCACAGTAGGAAGTTAAGTACAAAGTATGAAACACTTTGTTTTCTTGTTTTATTTGGGTCTGATCCTGAATCTGCTTGAACACGGATTGTGAGACTGAATCTTTTCACTTTGTGATGGAGTTTTGCCAGAGTTATAGCCACAGCAACAGGATATTATTAAACTGTTTTTACAGCATTATTTCTCAGTCAAGAAAGGCCCTGCCATCTTGCTTCCTTTTGATCATAGTAGAACAAATACATCATTTTTGGAAAACCTCAAGGAAGGAGAAAAATACATGCAAAATGCAAAAATATATTCCATGTAGTATTGCTCTCTGCCCTGAAATCAGTGCTCTCTGTCAATAAACAACTGAGCAGATGGGAAGAGTCTGAAATGAAGGGTAAACATTACCTAACAAAAATGGTTAGTGCTGTTATACAGAAAGAGAGTTTAAGTAAAGGCAATCTGAATTCAGGCAAATAAATAAAAGTTTGGCTCACAGCCTTGTGCAACATGAATTAAAAAAATGACATTGTTGAATTCAGTTTTATGAAATGTAGCAAACTGGAAATGAGAGAGAGAAAGGACATTCATAATATAGGTGCAGAGCTTGTTTGCTGCCAGTACCAAAAATGCAGATGCTTTTGATAGCTGTTAATGTGTCTCAGCAGCCAGTGTGGCGTTTTCCTTGTCACGTTCTCTGTGGGAATCTCGCTCACGGCCTGGCTTGCCTCGACTCTTAGTTTGGTTCCCTAGAGTCAAACCAACAGAAGATTCCCCAAATTTTGCTTGGAATAATTTAGTAACAAGCACTTTTTTTTCCGTCATGGATCCTGCTCTATATTTCTCCCCTGTAATGGACTGACAGCAAGACATGATTCAAAGCTAGGGGCCAACTTTTCAAGCCTAACTTTGGAAGGTAATCCTTTATTTGAAAAAATACATGCACTTTTTCAGTACCTTTTTATTTGGTGGTGTATTTATATTCAATCTGTTTATTCTTCCCTTCTTTAAACTTCCTTTAATAATAACTGGTCTTGTAATAAATTTAGAAACAGCAGCAGGGTCAAAGGAATTATTTCATGCCACCTCACAGTTAGCAGGAATTAAGGCATTTAATTTTGAAGACTATTGTGTACGCAGGCATTTTGCATTTCAAAAAGAATAATTAGTGCTATTGTTAAATTAATTGGGTTTGTCTTTGGTCAGCTTTACGTTCCGGAATAGTTGAAGAAACAGAATCATTAGAACCTTTTCTTTTCTTAATCAGCACTCTGAATATAATAATAGCTGCTCAGTTTTGGCGCACAGGCATTCTCTGGATCAGTAATAGTCCAGTTTGGTTTTTGTGCTTAGCCTAACCTGAAAATGAAAACTTCACCTAGCATGCACCTGAAGACACATACATGCATGCAGCTACTTATATGGCTTTAATCATACAGCCAATTTTTACTAAACTTTATGTATTTTTCCAGCTAAATGTTGGGGCAGATGGAGCAGATTCAAATAGCATATATTTTAAAAGTTAAAAGCCCTAAGCAAACCTCAGTTAGTATGATTTTCTAAATGTGATTTTGGAATAGGGAAAAGGTTTCTTCCCACAAAACAAAAAGAATCTGTTCATGTGTAGATCAACACAGAGAATACTTCAGAAAAATACTGTGCTATGTATTATGTCCAGTTGTAACATTAATTTGTTTGCCAAAACTCTGACTGCATGTTTAATTTCATTTAAAGGACAATGTGAGTAGGCTCCGCTGCTTAATTTAGAATTTAGACAAATTCCCACTTCTTTTAGATATATCCTAGTGAATGAAGCATCTTTTATATGTAAGGAAAGTTGTGGTTTCCAACCCATGTATAATTATATTTTATTTAGAACATTCTATTTCCTCTTCTCTAGCCACAATATCTGAATTCCGTGTCAGGTAATTAACTCTATTAGATGTATCAGATTAAAATATTTGAACATTTTTTGGTTGGAGAAACAGCATTTAATCAATTAATCCAGTATACATCTTCTCAGTGGGAGGCTGATGCTCATTTTCTGCCCATCCAAAATTGCAGGAGCTTTTGCAAGGTCTTACTGTGGATGTGCTGCAGATGTAGGCGTTTATATTGTCGTATTGCTATATGCGTAGGAGGCCCTCCTATGGCTCTGATCTGGTAAACCCTCACCCTTTTGCTTGTTTTCGATCTGTTTTAGGGAGTTTAGTACTGAATGAGACACAATAAAACGTCAGTTTGTAGCATGCTAGGAAGAGTCTGTTGATCTGTTGTGATGCTGCCTGTCCCTTGGGCGATAAGAAGTTGGTCTCTTTTCTGGGGCCACAGTGGCAGTTCCTCTGCCGTTTGGCTGCCAGAAATTGCATAGAAGGAATTAAACTACTTCTCTGCTGTGGAAAATTGGTAGGTGAAGACTCAAGCAGTGCAGAAGAGCAGTGCTCTTGCATCAAGGGATGTTGACCACAGTTGCCCACCTCCTTAGGAGTTTGGTGGTTCGTTTGGGGAAGAGTGAAAGAGGAGCAAACAGTGGAGATAATTGGTACATCTTTGGCTGCTTCCAGCAGTGAGAGTAATGTTTTACAAGAATTTGAAATGCTTCCATGTGCCATTTTCATTTTCCTGAAACACAGAAAAATTCCTTTTAAAACCCAAGTACAAAGAAGTGTGTAACCTGAGGCTGTGATGTGTGCCCAGAAACCAGGGATCACACACTTGAGTTCCACGAGATGCTTTAGCTGCTGCCACTGCAGAGGCTAGAAAAAAGTCATTACGCAGATGAAACAGCCACAAATGAACGCGTGGAGGAGAGGGGCTAACCAGAACTGCGTGTTGACGCAGGAGATGACAGGAGTGACCTCGCTCTTGGAAGTGCGTGCTGTTGCACTGCTCACACCTGAGCAGAAATTTGACTGGTCTGTTATATACATATTGATTTTACAGCTTTCCTTACAATTAACAGATAAGGTGCTTTTCTACCTCCACTCAGCACGTTATTTTTCCTTCCAGACAAGGGTTATTACATGCTGTCTCTTTTTCAGGCAAAATTCAATAAGTTTTCTGATCTCTGCTGTAAAACTGGGCCAAACGGATAGTGCAGAGGAGTCATCTGTCATGATTCCTTCTTAGCGTCTTGCAGGAAATGAGTAGTGAGGGAGAATACAGGCAGGCTGAGAGACGGCAGTTCCTTCTTTAGCTCGACCTCACAGAACCCAGTCGCAAACAATAAAGTTTATCTGGTGAAATTCACAGCTTCTTTCTCTCTGCCCCTGGTGCTTTGTTTCAAAGAAACAGAAAGCCCCGCAAGCTGTGAAATATTTTATGGAGCTTTAGGTAGAAAAACCTACCACTTCAGTTAGCATTGGCACTATTTATGTATTTAGTTGCATTTCATTAATATGCACATACTTAGTCCCCTCTTGGTTGCTCTTGCTACAACACAAGAGGAGGTGGGAGATTAGTGAGTGTAACTAATATTCGTTTTGCAGGCAACAGATAAAACTGCCATAAAGCTAAAGAAAGAAGAGTGAATGCACTTCACAGAGCATCACAGACCGGTGTGGTTAGCCAAGAAGAGAGACCTCATTTTGCTTTAAAGGAAGTTTTAGAAGTGCAGATTTTACATAATTACTATACTGCTGTCATCGCGTCTTGGCAATTTACCTCTACAAGGCTGACCTACAGCACTTGTTATAGCTCTCCCCTAGCTCCTGATTCACTGAAGGATTTAAGCATAGTCTGAAATCTCATTGGCTTCAGTAGGACTTGAACATTTGCTTGAAGTTCAGCAGTGATACTTCCTTGAAATATTTATTAAAAATTGATCTGTTAGAGGGGTGGATTTAAGAACATGTTTCAAGTTGAGGTGGGGACAAATTGAAAAAAACTGCAGTACAAAATGCAAGCTATGGAACATGGACTTTATGTCAAGAGATACTGGTCAAGATCTCCAGCTAGTTCAAGTCACTGGACATTCATTGCTTGGTAGGATAACTGTTTTGCAGTAAAGGCTGGATACAGTGTCAGTTAAGTCAGTAGGCTCCCAGAGACTTGCATAGGCTTTGGATTAGACTGCTGCTGAGACTAGTGCTGTTTGGACCCGCAGCCTTGGAGCACTGTAATACTGCAGGGTCCTATAATACATATGGCAAAGATTTTCTAAGGTAAGTAGTGATTTTGATTGTATGAAATTTGTAGTTCCCAACTTAAAATCTCAACAGAGATCTGCTTTTAAGGAATGTTTAAATACTATCTTATGGGAGAGAAAAAAAAATCCAGTCACAGTGTCCTCAGTCAGGCATGTACTTCATTAGTTTCTTTTAAAATCTTGACCATATGCAACTGAAATCTTTCTCCCTTTTTTCCATGCTTTGCTCAGTTTTTCCTTTCACCACTGTTCAGCAGTGGTGGTTCAGAACAACCAGAGAGAAGAAAATTTTCTCCCTATTTCTCATCTGATTCCAGAGTGTCCCATAAGAGGTAAATCTGTCTAGTCTTAGGCCGGACTGTTGTGGCAGATTCTCTCACTAAGGAAATAATACCTCTGGGATCACCGTGAGAAAGCGCATCAGTCAACTTCGAAGTTGTGAAGTGACAGCTTTCACAGGCTTGGCAGGTTACCTGCGGCTGGTTTTGAGTTAATGGACATAGAAGCTTTCAACATGCAAACGCAGATGGGGAAAAAAAATTCTTGCCCACAATTATTTAAAAATGAGCAAGCAGAGAGTTTGCATTTGTGAAGGTCACTGGCACTGGCTGAAATGCTTGACAACAGTAATTCTCCATCTCTGAGGATTAACTTATTTTAGATTCAAACTGATAGTTAGATAATACTGCATTCAACATTTTGGGGGTATTTGCAGTATTTTAATAGTAAGCTCAATAACTCTGGTATTTATTTCATAAAGAACATTTATGCCAGTCTGGTCTAACAGCCAGGCGAGCTGATTAAAGTTTGGCAGACCCTATTGACATTTCTAATAAAGAAATCACTACCACAGCATTTTTCCTGCTTAAAGCAACAAGAGCAGGAATGGTGAAGAAATAAAACCTTTAGAGGGAGAAAGAAACTGTTGACAGCAGCTTTTAATTTCCTACATTTAATCACTAGTGTTCAGCTTCTGCCACCACTGTAACATATAAAACAATAATGCTGGTAATATATTCATTACCAGTCATTTACTTGAGTGCCCGGAAATTAGGAACGTGCAGAGGCTAACTTATGCATAATGTTATAAGGAAAAGAGGATGAGCAGTCTATGGAGAGTACCATGCTGCAGTCACAATGAAATAATTTCTTGGCATATTTATTCCAGACCTTCTTATTGGCTTATTGACTTAGATTTTTCTGGTCTTATTCATGTTGCCTGTTTCCCAGCGGGAGGCTCATTATTTGGGTCCTTTGTGTTTTATTTCCAGTGTAAATGTGCATTGTGCAAACCCTCACCCACACTGGCTGCCTGTACACCAGCACGGGCTGCCTATACAGCGGTCCTTAACCTCCAAGCCTGCTGCTAAGCTGCGCAGACATGTTCAAGCTCTGAAGGGCCCCAATATCATCCAAGCTGACTGAGCATGGAAGGGGAAGGGCAAGATGAATACTGGAGTTGACTCTACCATCTAGAGCTGAAAGGATACTTTATGTCCATATCTCTAGGTAAATTTAAAATAGACCTCAGGGGTCATTTAGTTAATTCCTGTCATATTCTACTGAAAATGGTATAATTAATTGCAGAATGATATTAATTCTGAACCCTTTTGTAGTGCTTTTCATTTGAGGTTTTGCAAGTATTGTGCTACTGCAAAGAAATAAAATAAATAACAATGAACCATTTTTTAACAATAAACCGTGCTTGTCCAACGTATTTTCATTTAATACTGTGAGGAGGTAAAGCCAATTGCTTGGCTTGCTAGCTGAGACAGCTACATAATATACCAGAAGGCTTGAGGAGCAATTCTCAGTGATCAGGAAATGATATGTCACCATGTCTTGCATCTGAAAGTATTTCTGGATTGTGGGAAGAGGATCTATCTTGGATCTAGTTTTATTCTGAATAGGAAAAAAAAAGATGTGATAGGCTTATTTTAAGTCCAAATAACATGAATAAAGTAAAGAAAGATGCAATATACTTGAACAGGTATGAAAAAGTACTTTTTCCATTGTAATTCCATCTTCGGTAGTCAGTTTTAAGCACTGGATATTTTGTGCGTGATGGTATTTAAAGGATCTAGAGTTTCAAATAGCCTTAACACCCATCTAACTATAAACGATAAATCAGAGTTCAGATTTTTAAAAGATATTTCTATGCCTACTTCTGCCCTTGCCTGCTTTAGGATAGCCATTGCTATGTTTATTTGGCTAATGAGGCCGTCTCATGGTGACCTCTTCTTAGCTTTTTAGGAGCTGCTTTTAGGTTTTCTCTAATGTTATCCTTCAAATTTAAAAGGAATTCTCAAGAATATTGCAAAGATATGTCATTGTCCTCCTTAAAGCCTCACCTTAAAAACTCTCCAAGCTTAGGTAGCTTGTGTGTCTGTCTAGACTAGTGCCTCTCCTCCCGCCCGCTCTCGTTCCTGTGCTTCCCTATTTGTCTGTCTTGCTCTGTTCTTTTATAATTGCAGTACGGGCTCCTGGGGTCAGAAGCCATCTGCCACACTGTTCGCTACAGCACCTAGCAGAGTCTGGTGTCTGTATCATGTTCTGCGTGACCTTTGCTAAAAAAACGAATAATTAAGTGTGTGTGTGTGTCTGGTACTGCAGAACTGAGTTAACCATGTCACTTGGGCATCCTCCTGGAGCTTTCACAGAAGAGAAAATTTTTATGAGCAATATTCATCAGATGCTTTGTGCTGCTTCTAATCTTGCTGTAGTGAGTGAAAGTATTTGGTGTTAAATTTGCCTTTTGGATTTTTTGTATTCATACATCACTTCCTACATCTTAATATGCCTTACTATAAATGACATAGAAATGAAGGGCTGCAGAGGACAGGTTAGGTTTGTAAACTGTAGCGATATTTATCGTCCCTTCCCTCTCTTAGGTCAATCTCCCCTCTCCTCTAAAGCTGTACAGGGACTAGGGAAATGTGGAAAATAATGGATGAATACTCCAAAAGTCTGTCTCCCACATGATACTTATTACTATCCAAGCCAACCCTTGGCTGTATTTTCTGCTGCTCTATATTTATGATCAAAGGGTACTTCAATCATTTCTAGATAACTTCATAATAGAGTTGTACAGTCCAAATACTCTATGTAATGCACAAAGATTTATGTACCTCAGATGTGCATGCAGCAGACAGACAGAAGTAACCTTGAAAATCTTACCATTAAAATATATACCTTTTGGCAAATACCTGTGTCAATAAAGGTTAAAGAACTGGCAGATCTTATATTTGAAGTCATCTTTGTATCTACAGGTGTCTCAGCTTTCTGTGCCAGCAACCTCTTTCTTTGGATGAAGCACTGTGTGTGGGCGCTATGGGGCAGCTTAGGCCCCAGAGTGATTCGTAACGTGCGTGGTTTAGCACCCTGTAACACATCTCCTAGTTTGGAAAGTGAGTTGTGTACAACAGATGCAAAATCAAATCTAAAAATATATCCAAGTGTCAGACTAAATTAAAATTCATGCCTCATTAAATGGGTGCAGTGCAAATAAAAGAGGCCTCGGTACATTTTCCTTTGTGAGCAGAGCTGCTGCTTCTGTTTAACATCTTAGCAAACTGGGGCTCTGGAGCTCTTCGTCTCTTTTCAAATACCCGTGGTACTGAGTATAAGGGAACAGTATGGTTAACTCTTGTAATGTTTCAGTGAAGTTCCTAGTTTGCCAGAATACCTGATTTTGCTTTTAAAACAGTCATTGTAGCAAATCTTGAAATTGAATTTAGGTTTTATACATTCCCTAAATAGTGGACCATTTGTCTTCTTCCTATGAGTAAAAATCCATGCCAGATGCTGTAGCACACCTGTGATTTGCAAACTGTTACTCTCACGTGTTATGTAAAGTACAACTTTGGTCAGCTGGTGTGTATGATGTGAACATACACAGCATATGTAGCTTTTGTAAGTGGGTAGGTTCAGCGTAGGTATAGTGGCTCACATACATGTCTGTGCTTGAGTCTTTCCTACCCTTTCAGGTTTAGTGTTGATTCCTACCTTAGAGAGGGTTTTCAGAGAAACAGATTTTTGATATCAGAGGATAAGAGCTTTCCATTCAGACGAGGAATCTTTAGCACAGCCCCAATATGTTCCTGTGCCCTGGAGGAGAAGTGCTGTAGATGAATGTTGAACACTGTCAGTTTTGTGCTGTTTCAGCAATAGAGATTTCAGGAGATCCAAGTTCATTTCTGACCTGAGGGCCATAGCCGCTCTCGTAAAATCCAACAGAGTGCTTTTTGAAATGGGCAAGTTGACTTTTGACACAGAAGCATGGATTTCATTCCTCTCCTTTGGGTTTGTGGTTTTACATTTCCTTGACTTCTGACATTTTGGAGATTTTTGCAAATGAGTGTGATGATAAGCAGGAATAAACTTCATTGAGAGAGTCCAAGATGAACCAGAGAGGAGTGCACAGTAGATTCTTCTCTGGAAGGAAAAGGTAATGGGAGCATTCTGGCAGGGACATAAAGGACACCTCCAACAGACAACAAAGTGAGAGATTTCAATCCCACAAAGGATCATAAGGTATTTCCATCCCACTGTACTACTCAGCCTGCACAGCCCTGAGCAAAAGTCCACTTCTTAAAAGCGTAGGACTTTGAATCAAACCTATAATGTACTTCAATTGGAAAACAAGTCCCAGCTCAGCACAGTAGATGGAATAGACTTTTTACTAGTTGGAGATAACTCTCTTATTCCTCAGGACAGCTTTGAGCCATGGTGTGGGCTCGAATGTGCTACGTACATATCTTTCCATATCTCTTTACTCCCTTTCAGCTCTGCTAACTCTTGGACTGTGGTATTGGAGCTCTCTGGGAGGAGAGCTGCAAGGATTAATCATGCTGCAATTCTCTTTAGTAATTACCTGACTCATAACAGTGACTATAAAATGTAGGAAAAGTCAAGGAAAGCTTCTCTTCGGTGGTGAAAGGGTATTTTACTCCTCAGTGCATAGAGAGGGTGACAACTGGTGAACAGACACTCTGGATATGTTCCTACTTGAAAAGAGCTGTGATGCCGTATTTTATTGCTCTGGTGATTTCCAATATGCATTGTCACTGCACTTTGTGCACTTTGTGAAATATTGCAACTATCTGAGGCCAGGGCATTTTCCATGGAAAATGATAATGTTCTTCTTGCTTTATTTTAATTAGTATTTTAGTGGAAGTGAGAAATTTGCTGATTTATGTAACTCTTTAAACCAGGGCAGCAAACTTAAGAGTAATTTATTTCTTATCTTATATATTGCAGTGATTCTGAACACTTTTTGCAGCAGTTTGCAATCCTTTTCTGCAGAAGAAAATGTTCACCTCAAACAGTGGGATTTCACAAAGTCGTCACTGGTTTATGCACTTGACAGCTATTTATTTTTTCAGCTTCATTTGTGAATTCTTACTATTTGGCTTCACGTAGACTTGTTCATTTTTATCTGCTGCACTGAAGTATTTAGGTGGATTGTTTTAAGAATATTTCCTAAAAGACCTACTAGTGAATATATTCTATCTGCCATTATCTTTTATATTAATTCTGTTCTCAGAAGTAACTGTACAAATCCAAGCATTTGCACGAAAGCCATTTGGAGAATAATCTACTACTCTGCTGCTTTACTGTCAGATTTTCAGGTACATAGTCTTTACCTTGAAAGACGTAACGGTTGTCTCTCAGTGTTGTCAGTTCGCACCCTCAGCGCACGGCCGTTAGGTGAGGAGCCTGTGTGCCTGCTTCTGTAAATAGCACCAGGCTCCTCTCTGCAACTTCGGGTGCTTTGAATAACTGTGGCTGCACCAACACATACTTTCCCTCCCACCACTCAGACCTTGACGCTGATAAAGGAGGTATTCACATTTGAAATACATAAAAGAAATTGTAAAACAAGTAGTTTGCCAGGAGCATAAATTTCCATTGGTTTGACTAGAAATTCAAATGCTTGTGGTCAGCCATCTGCCTCAGTCCTCTCTCTGCTGACTATTCTTTTATGTTTGTTGTTGAGCTTTACTTACTCTTGTTCTTCTGTGTGTAGATAGAAACATTTTTTATTATAAATTTCAATCCTATACAAGATAAGGAGCTCAAAAGTGATCCTTAATAATCCTAAAGATTGAAAGCAGAGGGCAAGTAAAGAAAGGCGTGAGGGCAGTTTATACATCATCACAGCAGTGGCAGAGTGATGCTAAAGAATAGCTGACAAGGACATATGGAAGGTATTCCTTGTTCAGGTACAATATTGGATTTTAAATGGCATTGAAATATGAATGTCAGAGAAGGATCCAGCTTCCCCCATCACTGTTGCTATTGTGATTGCAATTGATTGACTTGGTGGCCCAACTGGGGACTTTGCTGTGAAGGGCCCCTGCGGAGAATACACTGGCTCAGTCCCAAAGGCAGTAACGATACCTTGGGATACTTGGATATCTGAGCTACTGCTGGATGAGTTAAGGCTGGAACTTGAATAAATGTAGCTGTGTCAGAGCAATGCTAAATAGTCTTTCTAATTTACCATCGTATATGTTCATCTCCAGTTTCCCATACTGAAGAGTTTCTCTGTTGTATGTCCTATGTGTTCCTTATTATCAGACCATCTGAGCACCACATAATGCTTCGTGTGGTTATTATCACTGTAACTCCTTTGTCAGGTAGGGAAGTAGAGGTGGGGAGATGAGGCCCAGAAGGACTCTGTAATTTGTCTACTGTCACAGGAAATCTGGGATTTAGTGATTTATCAGCAGAATGATGCAGTTACTTAAGGCAGAACCCAAGATTCCTGATCTACAGATTCCTGGATTTAATCCCTCCTTTAAAAACAGTTATGCTTTACAAACCGACCCTCTAATATTAGCTTTCCAGGAATCCTGGAATTCCTTTTCCAGGAATATTTCCTGATGAGTTACTAGCTCCATTTTCAAGGCTGAAAATTGTTTTTAAGTGGAAGACAGCGGGCCACATCATGGATAGAACTGTGATAGAGCTAATGAGTAATACAGCAGGTGAATTTAACCAATTATATTTTGCAGGTTGTGGGCAAGGCATTAAGCATGTGATTTTAAATAACAGCATTCTTGAAAACTGTGTTCATAATGCCTTCATTATGGTGATGGAGGCAGCAGAGACCAGTAAAAAAGATCTTTGGGTATCACAGATTTATCATTCGATTAGTCTTCATCTTATACATGTCCAATTTATCTTATTCTTCCATCACCATAGATGTGCTGCCACAAATGGGAAATTAGGAGGCAGAGTTCCCTCTAGTGTACAGTTGCTGCAGGAGGTAGAGCCATAGACTGTTTTGCAGACATCCTACGCATTGTTTTGTGAAAATACGATTGTGTTACTCAGATGCTGGCTTCAGCATCCTATCCTCTCAATACATCAGCCTATAGGAGCCTTCTCTGATGATGTCCTATTTCTAGCATGATGTCTTCTACTGTTTGTGAGGATACATTTTCTCCAGTCTACCTCTGCTGGCCCTTAGGAATTTGGAAGAGATTTTTCTGTGCTTCCTTTCCCTCTCCCCTGTAATTACCATGTAATTGAAGTGGGGTGCTTTTTAATTTGCCTATGGATTCTGGTAAAGACTGTGTGCACGACATGCTCTTCTTTCAGTGCAGCCAAGATTTGCAATACTCGCTGGTGCAAAGCATTTCACATCCTCCTCTGGTAATGAAGATGCACCATTGGATCTGAATGCCTCAAAACCTTTAGCATATTCCCCCCCACTTTGGCATTCATCTACCCCAGGAAATAAGGAACATTACGTCCTTGTTTTTGAAGAGAGACCTGTGGGTGTATTTGTGTGGTCGGAGGCCTTCAGCAGCACGGCGCACTTGAGGAGTTTGCCCTGCTCGGCCCGGCTGCTCGTCCCCCTGCTGTGTCCTGCGCCCGCTTCTTGCCCATACTGTGCTGAGGACCCAGTCACTGACCTGATCCACGTTAAAAATAACCTGTCTTTGCTAACTTGTATTTTTAAACCCAAAGTAGCAATTTGTATAATGAAAATATGCCCGGAGTCCCAGGGGAGCAGGCGGCGCTTGCCCACGGGGCGCCTGGGCTGAGCGTGGCAGGTGCTGGGTTGGGGTGCTGGGTCTGGCCGTGCCGTCCGCCCGCCTGCCCCCGCCGCGGCCTCTCGCCCCGGCCGCAGCGCTGCTCCTCTGCAGACGGCTGGCGCAGCCCTGCGGGGCCGCGCGGGGAAGGCAGGGGCAGAAAGCCTCGCATTAAAAATAACTCTCCAGTAAAGGGGCACCGACACAGCTCGTTCCAGTGACGAGGTTTAAAAGCTAGCCCCACAACCACTGCGTCCCGAAATGTTTGCCATGGGACGAGGCAGGGAGCTGCACTTAGGTCTGCCCAGTCCTAGGCTGCGACAGGACCGATAACCGATGGCGTAGCTCTCTTCTAGGGCAGCATCAGACATTGCCCCGTTTTGTGGGTAAAAATACTGAGAAGCAGAAAGCTTCCTGGTTACAGTCTCTAATCAGGGTAATTCTTTGGTGACTTCAGTAAACTGAGCCTAGCTTCAGTGCAGTAATGCTCTTGACTCATGCTTGTCTTTACACGCAACTCCAATGTAAAAATGTGCTTAACCATAGGCATGTGCTTTTCCAAGTGGAGATGGATTTAAGCATGTAATTTAAACTACTTTGTGCGTTAATGCCCTCTTAAATTGAAACTATTTGCATGCTTAAATACTGTTTAAAATCATTGCTATCTTGGGGCTTTTCTGCATAGCAAGTGGGAGCAGAATTTGGCATCAAGCAATTTGTCCAAGGTGACACACAAGGTCCATGGCGGAGCCCGGAGCAAAACCCGCTCCTGCTGACTCACATTCCCCTACTTAGGCACCATTTCCTCTTCCGCGGGGAGGCAAAAGCAAACCTGGCACCTCGTCAGTGCAGAGTACTGCACTTCCCTTCACTGGCTCATGAACGAGTCTAACTAGTGAACAGTTGACCTCCTTCCAGAAAGCGTTAATAATAACACTTTTTTTCTACAGCAACGACAACAGTTGGCCGAGACTTGTAAGCACTTGTGCATCGCTTTGCGCTGACAGGTGATGAAGTCTCTGGGCTTCAGCAAATTCCCCTCTGTATTTGCTGCTTTCTTTTTCGTCCTTTCCTTTCAGTCCCTGATCTGAAGTGATCCTGGACATCCTCACCTGAGGCTCACTTCATCCTGCGCAGGTTTGCTGCTACTGCTGTATACTGAGGTAGATAGAGGTTAAGCAGACAGACTGCTCTGTCTGGCGTAGCCTAAAACTGTTCCCAAAATGAAATCACTGGACTGAGAAAAGTTTTTTGGAGTTTGACTGTGCTTATGTTAAGGCTTTGTTAGAAAAAATCGTCCTAAAAATCAAGTCTAAAATAACTTTACTACAGTAAAAAGAAAAAAAAAAGGGGGATTTCTAATGTAGATTTGGCATTGATTGGCTGTTGGTGCTGTGTAGAGTGAAAAAAATAGCAACAAAAAAACCCTCCATGAACAGAATCCCAAACCAAAACCCCAGTGTACTTAATTGAGGGGAAATACTTTAAATTAAAAATACCTGTATAACTTTAAAGCTGGTGATCAGCCAACTTCTTTACGTGGCTCTGGTGGGAAAGGACCTCAGGTTGCAATAATCTGTCCTAGTGTTCTGCCCTGTAGTAGATATTAATGTGCATTTCAGGCACAAAAATGAGAATGTAATTTACAGGGCTGCATCATTTACTAATTTGTTGGTTTTGACTGTAGTCTATGCTACCTTGACAGAAGGTACCTGCGCTGCTGAGTGAGCTCCTCTTCTGGCTGTGCCTGATTATATGGAAACTCTGCAAAAGCCCAGCTATGGAGAGGGCTTGCCAAAGGGTTATGCATTAACTGCTTCCGTCCTGGACTTCTACTGTCCCTTTCTCTCTCATGGCGATTGTTTTATAAGGTTCATTCTGTGAATAGCTGAGAGCTGTGTGTCTTTTGGGGATATTTTCATCAACAGTTAAACACTAAGGATGTTCCCTCTGGGTAGTCTTGGTGGTCTCTTTGGGAGCATCACCTGGCTTTCCTTACAGTGTGGGAGGGAAAATAGTTGCACAGCAGGAGATGTGCCACATGTGATGGTGTTATTTCAAAAGAGGCTTCAGGAAGATTGATCTGGAGTTTCACCCTCAAGGTGAAGGTAATTCCTCTTATAAGGTAAAAACAACTCCACAACAGGATTGTTTATGAAAGTCTGCGTTCATTCTGTGTGCATGGGTGTGCTGGTGCTGCTTAGTTGTCATCCAAGATTGAACTCACCCTGCTCGTATTCTTTCATCTAGGATGTTTATTAACTTGGTTTATTAAAGAGACAGGACAGAAAGCAGATATGCGTCCCATGCATTTACAAGCAAAGCATCTCCAGGCTGGCTGTAGGCTATAGCACCATATATATTATGGATCTCCCAGTAGGGATCACCTTTTGAAGGAGGATCAGCGTTACTAAGAAAAGCTTCAAATGGCAGATATCATGCCTAATTTTCCACAATATGGCCAGAGTTTCCCACTCAAAAAAGTCTGGCTAAAAACACCCTAATGTGGAGCACACTTCAGGGCATCTTACTTGCATAAAGGTTACTTTGCCCTTTGCCTCTGCATGAATTATTCTTCATCACTCTTCAAACCAATGGACAGGTTTTAAATTATAGCACTTGACAGTGTATCTGTTTTTTCTTTTTTCTTTTTTTTTTTCCTAAAAGACCTGATTACCGTACCATCAGGAACTTTTACCTTGATTTCTCTGAAAACGCTTGGAAAATAAAAGCCCCGCACATCTGTTGCCCTCAGAATGATTAAGTTTTGCAGCACAGCTATGCTGAAGGCCCCTGTATGTAACAGGACTGCCTCACTAACGGCTTGACAGCTCCTCCTAAGGATTTTGGTGTCTGTGGAAAGGCTTCTGGTTGCTCTTAGTGCTTGATAGGGATAAGTGACAGTATAGGCTCCAGATTTCAGAGGGGCATACTTCTTGGTCCAGCAAACCAGAACGTTGAGGCCCGTGCTGAGTGTACTCTGATATGATGTGAGGCACTTTGTAGATATTGCTACATCATTGAGTTTCAGCACCTGTGAATACCCAGGAAGGATCTTCACAAATTAACATAAGAACCCTTTGCAGACAACTGAATACCTTACCAAACCTGCATAAAGCAAGCAAAGGTAATGTCACGTAAATGCGTCATGTGCTGATATTTTGCTAGTTGCCATTTAGTTCATATAATTTACAGCGATGTCCATGTTACCAGTGATGTTTCATGTTATGCTAGTAATAAAAATAATGTATTTTATAAAAATAAGTGAATCTTAACAGTCTGAGATTTTAGCTCAGTGTTTGTAGTTTGCCATATGCTAGAGGCCAGGACATCAGGCACATTACGAGGTTTACACAGGGTGCTGTTTAGCAGAGCGCAGTTCAGCAATGTTTCACTATATGTTAATAAAATCTGAAGGTTGCACATTGTTTTTGTGATGTCAGTGACAATTTACCACCACAAATTATTGAAAGTGATAATTCACTGGAGTGATTCATCTCCAGCGTGCTCTTGTGCTCAGGGAGGGAAAGAGTAGCTCTCACGTTGTTTAGCTGCTGGCACAAAATGACTAGCAATTGTCAGAAAGCATTTATTTTTCTCTCTTGACATTTCCTCTGAGCAACATGTAGTATATACATTTCCTATAAATTCTGAGGCTTTTTTTCCCCTTTCCTCCTCCAATTCGTTGTGAGGCAGCAGCAAAATATTAAATACAGGGAAAAGCACACACAAGCATGGAGCAGACTTATGACCCTCAAGGCCTGCAGGGGAATTCCCTCTGTGAACCCACAAGCCACAGCATTATAAAGGCAGTGAGATTTAACTCATTCATCTGTTCTTACCAGCAGCTTTGAAGGGGATTAAAGAGCTTCCAAGAGTTTTGCAATAGCCCTTCAGAAGTTAGGAGCACAAACAAAGCAAGCCTTGAAACTGAAACAAATAGCATCTCTTATACCTGAGTGTGTTTTAAATCTCTCTCTCCTTTAAAATTGAGTAATTTACAAGAGAAAAATAGAAGAGCAAAGGCAAGAATATTAATAAATTTGACAGTATTTTGTTTGGTGAAATTATATAAAAAAAGGTGAACTCCAAGATGTGTATATGTGCACATATGTATGTATTTAAGCCATACATTTTTAAATTGAGTGTACAACTGATGCCTTGGGGAGCTGGATAACTGGATGAGGAGGCTTCACCTTAAGGTCACATCCCAGGCAGCCTCCAGTTACCCGGTCTGCTGCCGCAGAGGTGACACTGAGTAGAAGAGATTGGCATCATTGTTGCAGAGGCTGTGGGTCTTCTTTTGAAAGAGCGCTGGTATTGTCTTTCTCAAAAGCAAATGAACTCTGGTGAGCACAGGTTAGCTACAAGGGCATCCTGTGCTGGGTCTTATGAGCAGTCCAGAATTTAATTTTCCTGTCTCCCACAGTCCTGCTATGGTCCAAAAACTCAGTCATACCGTAAGCAGTTTGGGCAGTGATTGGCATTTTGGAGCAATATGGGATCTTGCAGCTTGTGGTTGCTCTGCAAAGTAGCAGCAAGGAAACTGGCCCTGGACAGTATGCCTTGAGCATCTTTCAGGCTGTAGCCCTGCAAAAGTAGGGTAATGTGCATGAACTGCACATTTCCAGCTTGCAGTCAGCCTTTCAGGCTCCAGGGTGACTAGGGTACAGCAGAAAATGATTTTTGGCACTATAGATCCTATTCGTCGGCAACCTGTACAGTACTTCAGGATGTACAGACTGCATCCAGAAAAGTGGTAGCCTCAGGGCACTGCTGGGCACGTGCTGCCCACCCTTGTGTGCCTTTGAGTGCGCGAGAAGGGAATGTACTCAAAAGGCTTGGTCTAAGCTTGCCCCAAGGTGCAGTGGAACTGGGGTTAAGACAAAAACATTTTGGTGAATGGCAAGGCTTACCAAATGGGATACTTGCCCTGTATGATTTCAGTTGAAATTTAATCCTGGGTCCTAGATGAAATAAGATTGCTTAAACCAGTTCCATTCCTCAGATGCTAGAACTATCAAAGTTCTTGTATATCATTTGTATCTCTCTCTTTTTTTTTTTTAGAGGGCTTTCTTTTTCATCTAAAGCTCTGAAAGATGTTTCTTTTGACATCTAGGCTAGGGCTAACTTTTCACCATTCCAGAAGATTCCAGGGATATTTTCAGGCTTTTGAAGAATGGATTACTTCTTTACCTATTGTAGAAGGAACAAAGAACAAACAAGCAGTCATACTCCAGACTTATCTCTGAGGAAGGGCTACCCAGCTAGAAGGCTTGGTGGCAGGGACTAACTTTTGGTGGACAGGTTGATACCAGCATAAAACAGGGTCGGAAGACATGTCCTGAGTTCATGCGAAAAATGAAAGAAATGGATATAAGATGAAAATATTATAATGATTGTGGGCATTCTTATGGTGATTCATTAAAATCTTTTAAAACAATGTCTTGATCTAAATGTTTGGGTCTTAAAATACTGTCTTATTTCCTTTTTCACCATATAGCTAAGTGACAGTTGCACAACACTTACCTAACACTTCACTCACCTCTCACTGCATTAGACTCCGATTGAACCAAATTGCTCTTTAATTTTAAAGATGTCAAAGGATGTAAAATTGTCTTCTGAAGCTCCTAATGCTCAGCAAAGCAGTAGGCTCATGTACTGTCTTTTGAGCTTTTCATTTCTATGCTGAATACACAGAGCAGCAGTTCTACAGCAGTAGAACCCTGCAGAACCTGATATCCTCTTTGGCCAACATCCATGACCAAAAAGATGCACTTTATTTTGCCTTATGGACTTCTTATCATCACTGTGTTTCCTCTTCCTTTTTCCTTTACTTAGTATTCCAGTCTGTCAAAATATAGAAAGCAGCATTTATTTAATTTGTGTAATTCATTTGTGTCCGTTTAAAGTCGAGTCTTCCCTAAGTATAACTTGGTGTGCCTATATCTGGGTTTTTTTTCCTTTAAGCTGTGTGTGTGCTATTTTCAGGGGAAGCTAGCAGAAGACAGTTACTGAAGCGACAAAGGGATTTTCTTGTCCATTAATTCTCACTGACTTTTTTACAGTGTGCACTTATAACTTGTGGAAATTCCCAAACAGGGTTCTTAAAATCTTCAACAGAGAGTGTAAAGAAAGTAGACTTCCCATCTGCCTGTCCTGTGTGTAGTGTCAAGAACTCTCCCTGTAAACAGGAGTTTAATTCTCCCAAGCAGCAGTGCCACCTCAGCTGGTCCACCTCATTCCTAACATACTGTTCGCTCCGTGCTGGCTGTGGCATTTAGAAGTGAGCTGAGTGGATATAGGAGATTTTCCATCTCTTATTTGGAGAAAAGTTATTGCTCATTTTATGAGCTGTTAGTAATTACTCCGTCAATTGCACCTCGAATGGGAGTATAGATGTATACTGTAGCAGTAGCCTGCATGTTGATCTTCTAAGCTGGTGTATACAACTCAGCCTGAAGTCTTTAATGCTAGTGTATTTACAGGAATACTTGCTTAAAAGCTAAGCTTTTAAGAAAGTCTCATTTGTCTGCCATGTTAATACACTTGACTTGTAGATCTCAGTGGGGATTAAAAGGCTCTGCGTCTTGGCAGATGAGATATCCAGCCACAGGCACTGAAGACTTACTATCTAAAGACTACCTGGGTCTCCCAAGTTTTTTACAGAAATGGAGTGAAACTTGAATTTTTTCTAGTTTCATTCCAGATCTGATGTCAACTCTTCCAATCAGAAGGAAGAAGAAATAAGAAGAAATAGGGTTTTTGCATCCTACAGGAATTCTTGAAGCTGTAGACAATTTCCATTCCACATTCAGGTGACATGAATGGTTTTTTCTGAAATGTTCATGAGAAATCAGAAAGAGACATCATTAGATCAGTACATTAACCAAGAAATCAGGAGACGTGAGATAACAGCTGAGTACCTTAATAACCAGTAGTTAGTAGGGTAGTAATAATTTCTCTTTTCTTTTTTCAGTCTTTCAAGCTAATTAAAGATGAGTTTTGCCAGAGATTGTCATGTCAACCCAGTGGTTGAGATACTTGTGTTGTCTAAAGCTCTGGAAGAAAGAGTCCAGCAGATAGTCTTGCCCTGCAGGACGTTTCCCAGCAGGTAGGGGCAGGGCATGTGTTCACCATGCAGGATTTGGTATGTTTCTGGAGACTAGTCCTTGACTCAATCTCACAACTTGCAGGTCGACTTTTCAATCTGTCCCCTCTCACATAAACACAGACTAACACATGCATATCAAAAACCCCTGAACGGAATCCTACCAAAGCTAACTACCCTTTGTACAAGTCCATACCAATCTCCCTTTGGGAAGGTATGACAGAGGTTGTAGGAAAGCAAGCTATGGTCAAGCAGTATCAGTTACTACACCTGCTATGCTACTGGAGGACATTCAGATATCCCCAGTGGCACATGTGGTGAGTAACCCTATTAAAATAAAAAATAGGTGTCTTATCCTCTGTGCAGCAGTTTTTCCTTTGGGTATTAACACTTCGCTGACAGAAGAATCAGTGTTTGTCATTTTACTCAATATTTTTGAATCAAATGTGACCCAGTTTCTGAGTCTTTAGTGTACACTTGTCTCAAACTTTCACGTTTTTCTCCACAGCCACAAGGACTAAGAGTTTACTTACTTTTTTTCCACAAAGTCTGAGATTCCCACCTAGTCATATACCTCAGAAACTGGAGTTCTTCTGACTGATGTGTTTGTGAACCACTTAGCTCCCATACTAGCCAAATTTTTCTACAGCCCTTGGTGGCAGATGCCATGAAGGGGCTCTGCTCAAGGACTTTAGTGCTGTTTCTTCTGAAACTGATAAACTCTGCAGGTGTGAAAATTTTGTGCTGCACTGGCCCTGTGACTCTTTAGAATACGTGAGCCCTGCAGCACTGGGGAGCTCTGGCTGGCTTGGCTCAAACCTGGCGGAGCCTGGAAGCTCCAAGGAGGTTTCTGATTATCTCTTGTTCCACTTGGACAAAAACTAGCTGCATAATCTTAGAAAAGCCTTCCGGTAGAAAAGGCAGCTGGAAAGGAGAGAAGAGTTCATGGCAGAGGAAAGGATAATCTTCGGTATAATTCACTACAGCTTTATTCAGTTTTATACTAGAATATCTCCACTGATCTCCAGTGGGGCCCTTCTTTGCTTAAAGCAGATGGCAAACTTGCAAAAATGCATTTGCTTTTGTGAAATGATACATGTTTTTGCAAGCTGAATGGTTAATTGACACTGAGGTGTAAGGAGAAAAGAATTAAATACGAAGGGATGAGAGAGATGGAATTATGTTGGTGAGTGTTGTATGTCTGGAAAAGACCAAAGAAATGTTTCCAGAATATTAAGAATTGGGATGGAATCACAGAGCGCCAGACCTGTTTTTCTTTAGGGTGACAGTGAGTTCAAACTTCATCCTCAGTGCCACTGCAGCGTGGTCTGATGGATATGACAATAGTCCTGGGAGTCAAGACCATTTCAGTGGAAACAGCATCTTCATCGAAATGGTAAAACTCCCATTTAGTTCAGCAGGGACTGGGTTTTACCTCTATGCCTCGCTCTTCCAGTAATCTGCTCCGGCACCTCTATTCCACCGAATGGATTGCAGTGCAGCCTCCCAGGCCAGCAGCAGTCAGGCTGATAGATCAACGCAGCACCACGCGGAGCCGCTAACTTCTGGCTCCAGCATAGCTGTGCTAGCGCAGCGCAGGGGTCTCTGTGTTGCACCGTGCTCCACTGCAGTCTCGAGAGGTCCCCAAATCCTCTTGCACAAGTTGCTGCATGTCCATATTTTCTAGTTTTGTGATGTGTAAAATGTCTGTCAAGACACCTGCATCTTCATAAAAGGCTTTAAGATCTCTGCAGGAAAGACACTAGAGAGACCTCAGTGTTATGATTATTATTACTACTATCAAAATGTGTTCTCTGAAAAATTTTCAAGCTTAAATGTCAAGGTCCCCAAACATATGGGTAGAATTTCAATTGCTGCATTATGGCTAACTTTTTTTTTTCCTCTTTCTCTCTCTCTCCCCCCTTTGGTGTTTGAAATAACAATCGCCCCTGCAAAATTCAGAGGATGAGGCTGCAGCTGGCATGTATGAAGAGTCCTTTTGCTCCCACAGTGGGGTGTATAATTGACAGTAATGGCTGTAAAATCCAGAGCTCGGGGGCTAGGGGTTTTTTTCAAGCCATTGCTGTGGAAAATACACAGTTTGATCAATGGCTTAGTGTTTCAGACTGGTATTAATAAATGCAGAATGTTGAAGAGCCACTTCAAGAATATATCATCCCCTTCAGTTTATAATCCTAACTGTTGTTTAAAAAAGAAAGAAGAGTAATAATGAAAACAAATTACCCTTGATTTAAATATTAATCTTATATGGTAATTGTACCTGAATAAATATTTCAGTTGCAGAGAGTGGATTGTATTGTCAAACATTGGAAACTACGCTGCGACTGAATTCAGCATCCTGTATTTATGTTTTGTAAAGAAGAGCAGAAATGCTTTGAAAGCTTTCCCTGGCTCTGCCTGTTCCGTGTGTGTCACTGCGCATTACGGCATGCCTCCCTGAGTGATGGATGCTAGCTGAAGGAAGGGGAGGACGTCAGATTGGCACAGACTCCTCACTGGGGTTGCTTCAGCCAGATCAAAATGATATATATCTTCATAAAGCCGGCAGCATTCACGGCACTGGGAGCTTTGTATTGTCTAGGAACGTGAAGCACAACTAAAAATTCTCTGTCGGAGTCTCAGGGGGGACTGGTGTAGCTGATACTGTAAGTTAGTGCTACTAACCTGGTCTAGTTATGAAATAATGTGCCATTGAGCTTCTCTTCTTTAGACAGCTTAGATCTGCATTCATTTAGAAAACTGCAGTCATCAGCTTCTGCTTTTCTTTTTCTTCATATTTTCTTTGCCATGCTGAATCTTGTGGAACTGCACTGCATTGGTGAACACCAGAAGTACCACCTAAACAGTCCCCAGATTTGAAAAGCTTCAAACCAGACTAGTGGAGGACTTAATATCTCTATTTTAAGGATTGACAAGAAGGCCATTTTTCCAGTGACACATTGTACATGTGAATGCTTGGTACAACTGAGTGGAAAAATCTAGCTAGAAAGAAACTCAGATCTGGAATTCTAACTTTCCTTGTACACACTACCATGGGCTCTTTAGCTCATGCAGACCAGTAGGGTGTCAAATAGAAAAACTGACCATTCTTGAGATATTCCACACTGAAGTATGCAAACAGTAAGAACTCTAAATTATTCAATATGATAATAAGAGGTAGAGATATATTTAGAGAGATATAGCTCTTTTTCTTTTGATATTATCAGAGAGAAGCATGATTCATTTTAGTTTCAAACCAATTATTAATTATTACTGCATGTTTTAACTATGAAAAAGACATGATTCTTTTCCCTTCCGTAAATTTCAGAGGAACGGTTATTCGTCATGTGTCCTAGGATGATGTGATAGGGAAAACAATCCATATTGCCTTTTAAATTCACCTTAGCAGTGCTAATGATCAAGATCAATCCGATCAGATACAAACTGTACTGTATGCTGGGAAGCTTGGTAGCAGAGAAAGACTCATTTGTTCATGACAATGTTCTGAGGTTTGGTTTATTACTTTGCCTGTGTAGTTAGGCTGTTTGGGAGCAGAAATAAGTCATTATTTCTGCTTAATTCTCTTAATTCTGTGGGAGACCAGTTTCAAGGGTGCTGTATTCCTACAGGGATCATTTTCATCCAACACTGAGCAAGGGTCAGGAGTAATTCTCTCCACATATAATTTGGTGAATTTACTGAATTAAATTGGTGATTTTGCTGATAAATGAGAGTCTAGCTCAGCAGAGTATTTAAATTCATTCCTATTTAGCAGAGTACTTAAACATATGCTTAACTTAGAAAATACATTTGAGCCCCAGAGGACTGAAAGAGCTTGCTTCAGTGGTTTGCTGACTAGGGGTCAACATCTGAACTGGAACTTTAAAGAAAATCAGGGAAATCCATAAGAGTTAAGGAGAATTTCAGTGAGCAGCAGAAGCACAGAAGCCTGGGTTTTATGTGTTTCCTTCTTAGGAACAAGGGTGGATATGGATTCTTAGGGATGTGCTGCGTCCTTTCTGTCAGAGGGGTTGATCACTGGGTCTCTTCTCCTCTTCTGGCTGCCAGGTGCCACAAACCTCAATAATTCTTAGCCTCTATCCTGCTGTCAAGTTTTGTTGAAAATGGTCTAAAGTTAGTGAGGGGACTGGCAGACACGCAGACAGATTGATTGCATAATCCTTTCTTCCTTAGGGAACCAGACTAAAAAAAGGCTTGTTATAGCCATATGTACCCTGCAAGATTATTTCTTTCTCAGCATTTTATCCTATCTGATTTTAAACCTTTCCAGTTATGGTGTCTGCCCCTTCTTTTTGAGACTCTTCAGCTGTCCTTTTGCTTTGAATTTGGCCCATATTTCCTGTTGTTTCCAGTTATACTCCCCTTCCCACCTGCTCTAGCAATTTTCTCTCCTTGATGCTTAAATCCTTGAAGTACTTGTGGAAAGTTAGCACCTTCTCTTCCTTTTACCTTTTAAACCTCACCTACGGATTTTTTTCAGAAAATCACCTACCTACCTTCTGCTCCTCTGAGCAGTATTACAAATTCAGGCTCTCTGGCAGTATGGCAGATTATTTCTTCTACTGTTTTTAGAAAAACTTATGCATTCTTTTTGATTATTGTGGCTCTTACTTCTGCAGCATCCTGCTATGCACTGAAAGCAGAGCTGAAATCAAGCAGCTTGAGTAAGGGAAAAGGAAAACCAGGCCTAAACATCTGAGTTACATTCACAAACTGTAGTGATAATTTTGGCAGCACTAATGTTTTAAATATTCATGTCATTCAGATGCTTTTATTATTCATAACAGCTGCCCATTGGAGTCCTCTTTATATATTCCAGGAATCACGCTAGCTATGATGTCTGGAATATGTGACCTATCTGAATTTTCCAGCTTGCTTGCTTGGAGGAGATATTTTTAAGTTTACCTTTTGTTGCTTGTTGTTTGTTCCAGCTAGTTCACCCCCAAGGATTTTACCTTACAATGAAAGAAGAGTATCGTGTATATTTGCAGTGATTTGATGTTAGCCTTACAAAGAAGGAGGTTATACATTCAATTAAGACATTAAAGACTCAAATTTGAACTATGAACCTACAGTGTAACAGCAATAGGAGAATAAAATGAAGAAAAGTCAAAGATTTTCAGCAATCTAATATTTTAGGTAGCTGCCATGAAATGAAATCCTGCTTGTGTTTTGATACCTGACTTCTTCACCTCTGGGCTCATTGTCATCTTCTTGTCAAGCTGTGCTATTCATGAAAGGAAATCTGATTCACAAATTTCAATAAGGGTAGCAAATTTTGCAACACCTCTGAGTGAAAATTGATCTTTACTTACCACTTCTCACTGTTACGTGAATGATTTATGAACCTGTAGAATCTCGTAATGATTACCAGCATTACTGAATTCATAATTCTAATAATTATGGCCACTCTTCCCTTGCTTCCAGTTCAATAGGATCAATATTTCTTTTTAAAGGGATAGATGTACAGCTTTCCACTGTTAATTATAAAGATTTTTAAGTAGAGTCCTGAGATTCTCCCAAGTAGGAGCAATGCAATTTGTGCTGCTGCCCAGCTTCCAAGGTTGGTGATTGTTTCCCACAAAATCTTCTTTTAAGATCCAAGATTACTATCTTCAAACATGTTGATAAAAAGTGGTTTTAAAGCCCAAATGACACTAAATGAGGTTTGCCATATAGTAAGGAAACTTAGGTGATGTGATACTTATGTGACATAGACTGTGTCCACTTTGGCATGCAATTCTCACTCTTGTGAGGTGGTATTTCTTATTCACACCAGCAGGTTTCCTTGGTATTTCATAAAGCATCTCACTAATTTGTGACATGTCTGTTTGTCTCTCTCCTCCAATTTTCTAATTATTAGTTTGGATGTATTATTATTTTGAATAAAATAGTCCTGTATTTAGTAAAATAGTACTTTACACTAATTCACACTAATTCAGTCACCCACAAAGATGGGGTGGTTCACACACAACAGAGATGGTGCCTGCCCCAGAAATCTTAGTCTCAGTGATTGATCTAGTGTTGATTTTCTTTAAGAAAGTTTGCCAGCAATATGAATTATTATAGTAATTATTTGATTGCTTAAAAGGGTAACCTTAATGTTTGTGGTATCAAGGTACGTCTGGAAGGAAATACCAGAAGTTCAGGAGAATATTAATGAAGTAGAGGTAATTTATCTCAAGAAAATGGGTAAGATTTCAACCACCGTAAACACCCAAATTGTCTATAGTATGCCCATCACCATTGTGCCTGGGTGTCATTTCATGTGCTATGCTATATAATGGTAAAGATATAGCGTGGATTACAGTATTGAGAAGATTACAGTCATTGTGTAGGCAAAAGTATGTTCTTGGAGAAATTGCTATGGAAATGTCAAACAGCCATTGTCACGCTCTGATGGAACAGGTTGCCTAAGGGTAGTGGGGGCTGGCCGTTTCTCAGCCTGCCTAGCTAGGTCCCTGAGTATTTAAACTCCTCTTAAGTTTATCTGCAGAAATGCATTTCTTATGTTTACAAGGATATTGGGACAGGGATGGAGTAGTTTGGCTGGAGGTGATTTGAGGACACAGAAATGTGGAAGGAATAATTGTGAATGAGACAGCTATTATCAGCCATTATGTATTTGCAGAAGGTCTGCAGAGTCATTTTATCTTTTGCTATGAACACTTGCTGTAGGAAATAGAGCTGCATTTGGCCACAGTACTCATGCGGGTGTCTGCAGTGGGCTAGGATCTGGTCATTCTGAGCAGATGCTCCTCCAAGGCTTGAGTCCCAGCCAGGGTGGCTCCTCTGACTGCTTTAACCATCGGAATAATCAGGTTCTGGGAGAGCCTTTCATGAGAATAGAGGGATTAAAAAACTCTAAGTGCTTTTAAAATGGAGCTTGATAAGTTTAGGAAGAGATTATATGACATGGTGGTTGCAGTAGCAGGAAACTATCCATATTGACCAAGATCTGTTCTTGTCCAGACCAACATGTGTAAGTGCAGGTCTGTCTTCATTCTTGTGCTGAAATTTTCTAGAGTAAATTATCATGGCTTTCATATGGGCAACTGGTTGTTGTGTTTGCTTTAGTAACTCTTGGACCATTTGCATAAATAAGATTATAATTGCTTGATACGTGATTGCTGATGGTCAGATATATTAGACAGACCTCACTAAAGGATGGTGGCTGAATGTGCTGGTCTGTAAAACTCAGTGCAGATTATTGCTGTTGTCTGGTCACACTTTCACACTCTCCTGGGAGTAGCTTGCTAGTCTCAGTACACCTTGTGGTGGATAACTCTCTGCAGCATAATAGCCACCATCATAACTTGCACTTGTTATTTTCCTCACTGCAGTTCTTCAGAGGGTATCCAAGGGTTGCCAGAACATGCATCCTCCCTCATATCTACCAATCTTTCTCAGCTCAGGTGCAGCTCAGACTCAGGCTCTCAGTGTCAAAAAGTCACGTATGTCAAGACTGCCTGTGATGAGACCCAAAATGGTGACACAGCTATATTTAATGGAATCACTGACACTAATGAGAACAAGTTCTGTGAGCTGTTGAACTCACACAATTCTTAATATCGCAAGTATATCAAAAGCTGTGATTTGATTTGACAGGGCCTCACACTAAACTGCAGACCTATATCATCATTCTGTCTATAAGACTTCATCATGGCTATCAGATTATCCCAAGATGTTCAGTGAGAGGGCAAACATCTGCTCAAGTACCAAAAAAACTGTACTATGGCTGGAAGAGGGGAAAGGGTACTGTAGTGTAGCATGATCATTGCATCCAAAGCAATCTGAGGGCTGACTCAATCTGCCTTTTAGTATGCTATGCTGTGTACATCGTGCTCCTCCCATCCTTACTCCTAGGAAAACATCCAGGCACAGTGAGTTGTGCCTGCAAAATGAGCAAGGCTCTATGTTTGTGCCATGCTGTGCCATGCCTGTGTGCCCTATGAAATTATTTCAAAACTCACTGCAGCTCCCAGCAATGATTTGAAAACTCCTGTTACTGCACAAAGGACAAGTTGGCCTCAAAAGAGAGGTGAGAATTTCACAAGTCTGCCCCTCAGCCTATCAGGTCAGGGTTGAAATATGTCGACAAAGTAAAATAAATATTCATATTGTACTGTATGCCAGAGATGTTTGTTCCATACTGCCTACTTTAGCATATATAATATAAAAAACACAGATAAATATTGCATATGTACTTAGAGTCATCCTTAGCTGGTAAAAATTGGTAGAGAACAACTTAAGTCATTGAAACTTTAAAGGTTCGTGACAGCCAGGAATCTGGCTTTCTGTATGTCCATGTCGTTCCCAGAATAGTTCTATATCTTACTAGATTTGTAACGTTCTAATTCGCAGTCAGATCTTTAAGCCATTTGCTGTATTGTATGCTTTTTTTTATGAAGGTCTCATTTCCCCTTAAAATGCAGCAGATACTAATGATATTGATGAAATAGATGCTGCATTTCAGACAGCTCAGTTGTGCTGAAGCTCCCTAGCGCTGCGCAGCTAGAAAATGGGATTGTGAAAGGGAATAGATGAAAAATAGAGGTGGCACTTTCCCATTCAGTGCTGCTGATCAGATGCTATTGGTTTTGCTGTAGGGCAGACAGTCTTGGAAATAGCCTTGCAGAACATGGTGTTATTTAATTTTCAGTTTTTAGTAAATGTAGTCTTGTGATATCACCCTTCTTAGCTTACCTCCAGACCCATTATTTTCAGCATAAGAATTTTGTACATGACAAGAGTTTTCTTATCCTTGCATACTAATACTTTCTTTCAAGTAAACTTGTACAGAGAGTTTGTAAAATCAGTTGTGCTGCAAAAGAACAGAAGGCTAACAGACAGCAAGATGAC
This sequence comes from Apteryx rowi, assembly GCF_003343035.1. Lineage (NCBI taxonomy): Eukaryota > Metazoa > Chordata > Aves > Apterygiformes > Apterygidae > Apteryx > Apteryx rowi. The sequence goes on along the minus strand of NW_020447752.1, from coordinate 3,441,193 downwards.
TCATAATTTACTTGATCATGACCAAATTTCATATCTTTAAGAGTCGATGGAAGAGGAGAATGCTCCATTCCTAATGTCTGCCTGTGTCCTTACTGATGGACGGTGCTGTATGAGGTGCAGTGGTGTAAGCACTCAGGCTATCCTCGCATTTCCGTAAGATCGCAGAAGGGTTTCAAAATAATGTGCTCCTTTGGAAAGCCAGGTGAGAAGATTTAAACCATTCTAACTTAATCCAGCTTAGAAATTGGCCCTGCTTTCAGAAAGGCATTAGACCAGACGGCTTTCAGAGGTCCCTTCCGGTCTAAATTACTCTATAATTCTGCAATTTAAAAACATTTTTCAGCCCCAGGTTTTTTTTCAAAAGTGAAAAAAGAGCAATGTAGATATTCTCTCTCCAGTTTATTTTTCATGTCATTGCTTAAAAATAACAAAGAAAAGAGATTCTGGAAGCTTCTTTCACTTTAATGATAGGGAAGCTGGAGAGCATTTCTTTCTTTTTAATTCTAGACTTAACAGATACTGAACGTTTGGGTAAGGAAAACATAGTTTCTTTTCTAGCTGAAAAGAACATTGCACTTTTGCAAGATGTTGGAATTCAGCAGAAATACTTGCTGAATAGTTTGCAGCAGAGGAAGTTCTGTAGGGAGGATACTAGTCTCTCCTGTATTGAATGCGCCCTGGCAGATGTCCCTAAAAAAGCCACTAATTTTGAAATATATTGAGGCCTTGAGTCTTGTGAAATGTAGTGCTACTTCTATGTATAATTTCATTTGTTGAAGCAGTGTGGACACTAATAAGCAAGAAACATAAAAAGGATGTGTTATAGATCTCACCTTGGAGGCATGAAAGGCCTGTGTGCTAATATACCGGATCTTCTACTCTGGATTTAAGACCACAATTAAATTTAAAAATAAAAAAGGGAGGGGAGATAATTTTAAAATCATACTGGATTCCAAAGTTAAATGGACATCAGTGAGAGTAACTGATGTTTGAGACATGAATCATAAAGCAGCAAAATGCTGCACCTTTAATGTGAATGTTGAAATAGTAACTTAGCCTAGTAAAGCATCACTCGGCGTGCAGACTCACTGTGGACCTTTTAGACCAGTGTCTCAACTTTGTCAGACTGGTGACTCCTTGCTTGCACATTTTAAATGTATTACATTCACTAGAAATATAAGAGTAAACACTGTATCAATGGCAACCATGAGAAGCTCATGTAAGAGATTTATTAGGTATGTATTTCAAACATTGACCAGGAGCAAGCAATCATGAAAGGCAATAACAGGCCGGATAAGCAGAGTGAGATTTGCAGTCATCAGTGCTTCGCAGCCCCTTTGATTGCTTCTTCCCGGGGCTCTGATCACTGCCTGGGAGGTGTTGCTGGAGACCCTGTGATGTATGTTTTAAGATGAGCACTCTGTAAAGGGCAGAGTTAAGGCTGTTTATACGTAATCTGAGTGTTCCCCTTTGCAGAGAGGCGGATCTTGCAGGACCAGAGTCGGTGACTGGACTATCCTTTGGGTCAACTCAGCTTTGCCTAACCGTCACTGAGTTGCTTGGGCAACAGAGTATTGTGTTGGGCCTCCGGCACTGTGTACGCCTCCTGCATGGCACCTAGGTCCACATGAACTTGGGACCTCCTGTGGGCCTGCTGTGGGGGTCATCACGGAAACAGTGCCATCTTGCCTTGGTTAAACAAAATTCTTACTGAAGTCAAGGGAAGCTTTCTCGCATAGTATATATGCAGATAACTTGGTCTATATGGTTACCTTTCAGGGATGAATGGTTATTAAAAAGACTTGACCTGAATTCAGCAAGTTTGATCCCACATGTATCTTTGCACATGTATAAATTTGCTGTTTGTATGTGTAAGGGTTTTCAGGTGGATGCATCTGTGTAGGATGAGGACCACAGTTTGCTGCAGGGTGCTGTACTGAGCGTGGTGCTTGCTGTCGCGCTTTAGTACACTGGGATTACTCGATAGCAAATATCTGTAGAACTGGGCCTGGAGTTTCTGGCTGTGAAAACATTGGGTCTCTTTCCTGCTGGCAGACCAGTGTTATGTTGACGTGACTTCTCTCTTTCAGTGGCAGGTTGCTCTCATTTTCAGGTGACAGTGGCAGTGAGGTGACGTTGTTAACTGTCTGGGAAATTGTAATGCAAAAGAAATATCTAAGGCTTTTCTTAGGAATACTCAAAACTGATATTGATATAAAGGCTTAGGCCTGGGGGTTGTCATGCTGTTAACTCTTCACTCGCTCGTCAGGGGCCGTGATGTAGGAATCAAATTCCTAGTTCTGCCACTCTTGGCCAAACCAAGAGTCTGGAATCAATATATCACTTTTGTGTTTCCTTAAGTGTTTTTTAATTGGGGCTTTTATCTCCTTATACTTGCTCCTATCGGTAAAATGACTATTTGGTCATCTTTCTCCCATATGTTGCTTTTGTCAGTTAAGACAGCAATCATCACTTGGTCTGTGTAAGTGTCTAGTACGGTGTGCCTTAGATGCACTCTGTAGAAACTGGCCATGTAGATAATAATGATCATTTGTGATTGTATGCCTGGTTTGCTCTTTTTCAACTTTATCACACTTGATAAACTTAAGTTATGCTATATTTATCATTATTTTTATGCTGAGGACAATAGAAAACAACAGGTAGAGAAACCTGGATTTTCAGTGTATCCAGTGTTTTATTTGACTTAGTATTGTCAGTAAAATTATGTTTTCTTAGTCCTGCAATTTGGTGCCACCTGCATAGTAAGTGCAGTTTTTCTGCTGTTGCCTCATGATTGGGCTACTTCAAAAGTACTTGATGTTTACTGACTACAGTGTTGAATAATTTATTGGATGATTATTAGACTGGATGTAATAAAGTCAATGTTGATTTATCATTCCCTTTGCATAATGTGGTAAATGATTACTAGATTTATTATGTCAAGAGATGCTTGGAATGATGGTTCTGAACTGAAATGCTGGCTTGGTGGGGAACTATCTTTTAAATTTATATTCTATTAAATGATTTGCTAATTTTTACCCACTTTTGAATGGTTTGAGTTATTTGGGAAAAGCGCTATCAACAGCTGGAAAATTGTATAGTGAATAATTTATTTGAAAATAGCAAAAAAAAAGTCAAATAAATAATTCAGCAAATATTTCTCGACCAGCACTGCTGATGTTGTGCTCCAAAGAGGTGCATCCATTTTTTTAAGAACTTTATTACGTGATTAGCAGACTCATTTTTTTGTGATTTTTCTTGCTAGTTGGTTCTTTTCATACACTGATTCCTGAAGAAAAATGACTTTTCAGCCTATCCATCACTGAATTTTTAATAGTAAGATGACAATGAATAAAATTAAATTTTAATGTACTGCTGTATGTATCACCTTATCTTGATATATCAATGGTGAATAATGATCGTCTCTGTAATGCAGTGGACTAGATTGTACAGCTGCTGTTTTTTTTAGACTTCCCTCTCTGACCTTGGGAAAGTCTTTAAGCCCATGCCTCAATTTCCTGTCTAAAATAAGAGTATTTCTTCCTTCTTGCTATTTGTTGAGACTGGGATCAGGAACTGATGTGTAAAGTGAGTTTACACTAGTTTGCTAGCAACGTTTGGTGCAGGTATAATGGTAGTTTTGTTTGGTTCTGTCTTAATAATCTAACTTTTTTTGTAAACTCAGGCATTTTATTTTCAATTGCTAAGGAGGGATGGAAATCCTGTTAGCCTTGCCAGTTCAGTTCATACCTACCGAGTGAATTTGGGGAACAAGCGTTGGTTATGTCGAGCTCACGTCCTGGAGCCAAGCCAGCTCCTCAGCTGGTGTAACGTAACATCGCACAGTTAACTTGTGACACTCAATGTCAAATCTTGCAATATTTGATTTTTGCGTTAAATCCTAGTTGTAGGAATAAAGTGGTTTACTAAAATTTTGCAATCTTTATCCTGTATAGCTGCAAGAAAAGCTTGAAAATGTTCATTGATTGCACACTGCTGGCTCAGAAACCGGAAGGAAAAGAAAATCAGGTTCATTCAAATAAGGAACGTCTTTTTGCTGTATAATTGTTTGGAGGGCCCTTAGCTTATGATTTTTGTGCATGTGAGATTGGTAGAAGAACCCCATCCTGGCGACAGCAAGGCTCCGCGCGTCGGGCGCCGCTAGCACAAGGCTCTTCTCAGCTGTGTCGTCCCACATTGTATTGGAAAGTTCTCGTCTTGCCTGAAGCTGACATGCGTGTGTGTATTATTTTAGGGTAGCTCTGCACAGGACACCTAAAGGTAGCACATTTCGATTGCTGAGGTTAAAAAAATAGAATCAGATGAAATGTGGCTGTGAAGTTTACACCCAACATCACCTCTTGCAGAGAGATTTTTAAATCGCCACTGCCTGAATCAAAGTTAGCAAAAAAGCAACATCACCTTGTGTGGAGATGAGCACCAAAGAAAAGTCCAAATAAATTAGCCTACTCTAACATGCAGTATTCTCTCTCTTTCATTCTATGCTTTTTTTTCCTCGGATGTCTGTTATAGTCTCCTTGCTGGCTGAGCCCACATTTTTGACTTACATATCCTATACACGTAATTTCTAGTACTCTAGCAAACATGCCAAGCAGAAGTAGTTTATTGCATTGCAAATACCTGTTTATGCAGAAGAGATGTGAGCTCTATCTCTCTGGCAGCTATGGAGAGGAATGCAAATGTGTCCCCCTGCCACAACAGGTTGATTCGCATGTAAAGGTTTATTTAAAAAAAAAAACAAAAAAAAACCACACACACAAAGAAAATGATGCCCTATCCTGAAACCCAAGTTATGATTATTTGTTAAGAATTCGGCAAAGACTAGAAATATCTTTTCTTGATTAAGATAAACCAAAAGATTATCAGGATCCTTTCCCCAGCTAGTTTAAAGATTGGTGGAAAGATTGATTCAGTTAAGAAGAAGGTTTGAACCTGGGTTTTCTCTTCTGGCCATTGGCTAGACTAGCAGCATGAACCCTTTCTCTGAAGCTGTATTTCCCCTTCATATTGATTTTTTAGGTCTTTCTTACAAAGCATCTACACACCCCAAGCCTCCTGCTTTGTTTTTCCATCCTTCTCCTTTTATCTACATTTCACTGAAGTTCATTTTCTACCTTTCTCTCATCCTTCTGCAACAGGTCATTTTTCTGTTCTCCTGGTTATTTTTTACTTTGTTTCTCCCACTTTCCTCTTGCTGCTTTTCCCACCCAAAACCCACCTAGGGGGGCAGCCAATATGTTACCCAGTCACATGCTCTCAGTAGCACCGCAAAGCCAAGGAAGATCACACGCTCGTGGCACTGCTAGGAGTGCGCTGCTGTAGGGGAGCGGAGCTGAAATGCTTGTGTGCTCTGGGGGAGCTCGGCGGGTGCAGAGAGGTTGTCGGGCGGCAGGGAAGCAAGTGCAGCTGGGCAAAGACACAGAAGGGAAGGATTCTTCCCAAACGCTCCTTGAATTCCCTGTGACCCCTCACGTTTGGTTAGGAAACGAGTACAGCTATAATACACTTCAGTGATACTAATAGGAATAATGGCTTATAGTTACAACTAGAGATGGGAAGAAAACATTTGTAAAACTGTTTTTAGGGAAATTGTTTATGTTTTAAAGAAAATTGCACAGAAAAAGCTTTTCAAAAAACTATCAGAAATAAATTATTTCAGAAAACTACAGAGTCTTGTTACAAAATGGTAATGTTTTGTTTTCACTGCTCTCTGTTATGCCTTTATTCTGCATTTCCTATCATTTTACATTATTTCCTAACACCCGGGGAAGAATTTGTGTTTAACATGTACTGCCACTGCGGCTTCGGCGCAGCAGCAGGACAGATGACAGCAAGCCATTAAACCTTTCTGGAGCCCAACTGATAGAGCTGGGAAGAGCTGGCACAGTGTTTTTATCTGGTATGACAACATAACATATTATCTTACTTTCACCCAAAGATTTGTACTTATTTTTAAATCAATTTATTTCTGAAATCACTGAGGACAGCCGCCACTTTGTGGAGGATAAATCATCTTACTCCTTTTCTATAGGGAAGTCATTTTCAGTTTAATTCTCTCTCCTGTAAAATGGGGATAACGGTCTTCACAAGCTCCCCTGGGTCTTGCAGGGTCAGCTGGGGTGCTGACTGCCTTCTTTCATGCTGGAAAGTTTTCCCAGTTATCCCTGGCAACATTTCTTCTGTTTCCGAGCACCGTCGATCCAGCTCTCAGCCTGGCCTGCGCGGCGTTTCAGGCATGTGATGTGCTGGGGACCGGGCTACGTGCGTGGAGGCAGAAAAGAATAAAGATTACCTTACTTCGTTCTCCCTTCTCTCCAAGGCTCTTTCATTAACATTCCTATGATATATCTTATTTAGCATATTCACAGCTTTAAGCTTCTTGTGTCGGTTATAGTCTTCTAAAGACAGTGATAAAACTTTATACATCATATTATGAGAAACATTAAATGCCCAGTCCTTTTAGTAGGTTCAGAACAAATTTTTGTTATCTTTATATACAGTCCAAGGCTGATACCGCAGCTAGCTAAAGCAGGACTGGGATGCTTGAACTGACTGAGACTGCCAACAGCCCGTGGCTATGCTGGTATTTGCAGGATCTCTTCTGGAAAATGATGTGTTGCAGGGCATGCCAGCCCGAAAGACCCGGAAAAGCGGCTGGTTCTTTCTCTAAAGAAACTTGCCATAACAGCGTAGGTGTCAGGAGTTGGCCAAGGGCCCTGGTGTCGGGCTGCCTGATTTAACAGGACTCCCAGGCTTTTAAAATATTTTTTTATATTTTTGGTCACAGTCACGGATGTGTCAGAAGAAATAGGTGCCAAGTGGCTCTCTGGCTGTAGGAAATACTCCCCTAGAGGAAGGTCAACGTTTCCCGTTGTTCATTATTTGTCAGAGCTGCTTGATCTTTTGTTGGACAGGAAATAGGCTGATTAAAGAATGTGATACGAATGTGCCCGTGGTGTTCCTGGTCCTGGCTGGTGGGAGGAAAGACCAGCTTACCTCACTGCAGTGAGGTTTTCTTCTTTTCATCATTTTCTATCTTCCTTGTCTTCAGATTGTGACTGGGGCTGCGACTCTTTAAAAGTGTGTCTACGCAATACGGAACTCAGCAGGGCTCTGTTCGTGATGAGAGTTTATTGGCACCACTGTGAACTCTATTACAGTTTAACTCTCAATTCTAAACAATAAATTACAGACGTAGCAAAACCCTATGTGATGGACCTGACTTTAAATTAGCATCAAGAACCATTTCACTTTGGCCACTCTTCACCTCAGCTTGAATTGGTGTTGTGAACCTTTGGATTTGTCCATGCTAAACTTTCTAATTGCATAGCCTCCCATATTGTAACTATCAGTGTTGCTGTCCTCCCGACAGCAATCATGGTTTTAGCGTTGGTGAAAATAAGCTGCCAACATGCTATTGCATTATAGTTGCCATGAAGTGTATGACTACCTAGAGGAGGATTAGACAGTGGGACATTTTAAGCGGCAGTGGCTGGCTCCAATAGAAATTTTACTATTGGAAATTGAGAGTGTGCTAAAACATGCTCATGAAGATTGCTGTTAGCAAACATGAAGTGCGCAGAAGGTGAAAATGTTGTTAACGAGCAGGATCTATGCCCGTTGTACCAAGTAACCTTGACCTAAAAGAAAAGCCACAAATGTTTTTGATGTGACTAAACTCTGATAATGAATTCTATTTGTGCAAATTTCTCCATTTACACTTTTTAAACTGTTTTTTCTGAGGGGTAAGTGTCAAGTTGTATTTCACAGGTATGCAAAGAATAAGAGACTAATTTCCCCCATGCACATTATCAGTTCAAATTAACTCCCACTGAAGCTTGGGCAGTTCTCTGGTTCTTCTGCCATGCTGGGAACCGATACAGGGCCTTTCTGTCTTCAGCTACTGAAGAGACACCCCACTCTCTAGGCAAAGCCTTTGGGATGTTTTGCGAGCTCTTTTGCAGATGTGACATTCTTTCCCTCCCTGTCCCCTTCTTCCTTTTTATTCACATGGGTAACTTTTTGGCTTAGTTCTGTATTGAGAGATATCGGTTGCTAAATATTGCTCAGGAAGGCCTTTATCACTGTAAGCCGGGGACACAAATCCAGGGAATTGTACATGGAAGGATCTTCAGAGTAGCGATGAGTAAAGTTCAAATAATGTGGTTAAACAGAAGTTCTTGACCTGGTGTTGACAGCCTGGGTCTGACTGTAGGTCGTGGAATACTTTAGCATTTTTCTATACACCTTTGGCAGCAGTAATGAGATTCTTATTGATCTTGAGGTGCTTTGTGACCTTGTCAGTTATAGGTATCTAGTATTGCTAAGATGAAGGGGTTCAAATACTTTCAATCAAAATCATGTTTAGTAGCAAAGTGCCTTTCTTTTGCTACAAGAAATGCTTCATTAAAGTACCAGCTTTAAAGCAAAGATTAAAAGAAAACCCTTCCAGTGTTTTGGAGATGCTGTAGCTGTAGCTGTGCTGTATGGGAGCTGTAGTTCAAGGAAATAAGGACCATGTTCATGTTTATGGGTCTGTTGGTCCCAGTCGGATTGCACCTCCAAGGCAAACTATGATTAGAGACTTCCATGAAGCACTTCCTTCCCTCCCCAAGACAGAAGACCAGATGTGTCTGTGGAGATGCCCTTCCAGGAGCCTGTCTCATAAAGGAGAATGAGAACGTGAAGCATCTGAACTACATCTCCCATAGGTCATTGCTACAACCCCTCCAAAGAGAAATATAAAAATGTGTCACCGAAACATTTTGAAGTTCAGCAAAAATATGTCACTATTCAAATTTCTTCCTAAAATTACATTTTTCTTGGGAATTTTTTTGGTATTGGCTCTCCAACACACCAAAGAAATAATCCCTTACATTGCTTCCTCAGGTACGACTGTCCATTTTTAGCTGGTCTTGATGTTTTGGCAGTTCAGAGCACTGCTAGAGGAGAGAGGATGCACCTGGGATGAGAAGAACGTAAAGGAATAGAGGAAGACAAAATTTTATGTCCTTCCTCTCCAGCTCTAACCATCTCTTTTCACTTCACTCTCCCCATCTTTCCCATTCCCTTTCACTCCTCTTTTATTTCGCTGTATTCTAAGCACTTTTCACCTTTTCTCCTAACCCCAACATACCTGGAGAAGTTTAAGTCGATTCCCTTTTCCGGCAATTATTTTGCGGCTGTCTTCCCTGCAGTCCCCTTGTGTGCAGCAGTGCCTCCTGCCTGGGCCAGGACCCACTGCTGGTGCCAGCACCAATCCTGCAGGGCCAGGGACTGGCAGGAGCGGACACCACGGCAGTGATAGGCTGAAGAAAGGCACCCTGTAAAGAAGCACAAAGCCAAGGATCGTTATATGAAGATTAAATTATTTCTTTAAACACAGAAACTGTGATAGGTCATACTGTAAAAACAGGATCACTGCCAGGTATTTATAGGTAATGCATTGCCCATTCCTGTTCTGACAGTGAAGGTAACTGAGTTTCAATAGCAGCCGCATAAAGCAGTTTTCTGATCCTACCTAGGTCAGCATGAAATAAGGCTGCATTCAGTGCTAGTTTAGAAATTGGACTCTTTTTTTTTCCTGACATGAAGAAATGTGAAAATGAACACAATGTGTTCCATTTTGGAAACTCAGAGGATCCTTTTAAATTCCATCCAGGATAGCAAGGACTCAATACATCCATTAAAATCCAAACCTTAAAGATGATCAGTTTAAACTCTTCAAGCAGCAGCTTTGGATAAAGCATTGGATTTAGACAGAATGATAAAATGTCTGGGTATTTTGGGAAAAATCCCAAACTGGGGCTGTTGTCATAACTGATCATTGTAAAAAATATGCCTAGTTTTAGCAATTTTTCCACATCAGCTAGGAAAATCTGGTGAGGTTTGGGCACATTTTCATGGTTCTCTAATTGATTGCCAGCAATGTTTTCTCTTTCTACCAGCAGTGCTTGCCAACACAAGTGATCCTTCCACGTTGTGCCATTCCTTCTCTCTTGGGGTATTATTCCCTCCCCGAAAGAAATTCAGCTTTTCCTTTCCCCTCCCCACAAACACTGAAGATCTCTTTGGCCTTCAGCACTTCCAAAGTAAAAGCACGGTCGTTCTCAATGTCCCCTGAATTTCTGCACTGCTAAGGAATTCTGCACTCCTCAACAACTTTACGTTATATCACAAAGTATTTTTGGTATCTCTGTAAATGCCACTGGACTATAGAGCTCCCTTTGCCAAGATACACAGTAGAAACTTTACTGCATTACTTTCTATTCAGTAGCTGATTTTATAACTAGCTTTACAGGAATTGCACCTTTGAGCCCCTCTCTAACTTTCTCTTTTTAAATTTCTGCTTTATTCAGGTATTCATGTTCCCCTTTGACTGTGGTTCACTTCCTCAGTAAATTCCAACCTTATAGAAAGGGTAACATATTAAGGCAAAGCAGTATTAATACAGTATCGGTAACTCCATTATTGCCACAGTATCCTGCAAAATTGCACATAGAAACATTTCGTTCTTTTGTAGTGTTTTTTACCCAAGGATCCTGGCTGGTTTGGCCCATATTAAGTAATCCAGTTTTGTAACTCTCCCTTCCCCCAACAAGCTAAAAATATTATTCCCAGTTCAGTAAAGGACAAAACTGATCTTCAGACAGACATTCGCAGTAAGGCAGCAGCATATCTAAAGACTGATTCCAGGTTTCCTCGTCCTGCCCTGGTTCACTGACCCCAGCCTGAGCTTGACCTCTGTTCCATGACTCTCTTTTTAAAAAGCAGGTGATGCTTTTAATGCAGTAGTTTCACATTTCAAGGAGTGATTCCCTTTAGATTTGCTCATATGTTGCTTTAACAGGGAAGAAATACAGTTTGCTCGGTAATGAGAGAGGCTTGGAGTCAGGTTTTTTAGGCTGTGCGGTTAACTTGCTTGTAGCTTTACCCTTAGCTTTACCTTGTTCTGCTTTTGTTTCTCTATCTGTAAAATGGTGCAGGGCTTAGCAATCTGTTTCACAGCATGTTACTAAACCACTTGAATGTATGGGAAGTGCCCTCAGATCTTAAGATAAGCGCAAATGATTAATTCATTATTAAATCCATCACCCCACCAAATCATCTCTTTGGAAGAGTGTTAATGCAATGTTTTATTAAAATAAAAGCAATTATATTGCTGGCTCATCAGTCATGTGAATGGAACCTTTCTTTTTCTTTCTTTCTTCTAGTGCGGATGGTCCTTCCTCTGAAATCATGCAGATTGATTTTGAAATTGAAGACCTTACTGACCTATCTGGGACCCAGCTCATCACATGGCAAGTAGAATATCCTGGAGATACAACATCTGATCTAGGGATCTCCAAGATCTACGTAAGCCAGAAGGACCTGGTAGGAGTTCTCCCTTTGGCTATGGTAAGAAATTATCTGGCATTCTGCAAGTTTTTAATATTGCATTACAACTCTGGAGTCTGACAGATGCAAGTGATCTGCCTGAAGAAGAGGGGGACAGTTCCAGCACCATGAGCAAATAGATTCTAACTTCTGAAGTTTTGTCCCATTTATTGACGAATGTGTGCATGAGGGCAAACTACAGGTACCCAGGAAGGCCCAGTCATCCTCTCTTTGACCAGTACACTGACTTCATGGGGGCAGAAACCACATTTGTGGCATTTCCTGTATTCAGACCTCACTCCTCATGTTGCATGAAATGGTATCCTTGGCCACGCAGTTCAGTGTAGTATATGTCTTATCTGAATCACAAACACTTTTACATTTTGTCTAGTGTTTAAGCACTTCCTGAATCCAAAGTTTTAATGCTTTTGAATTCTGACTTTGTATTCATCTGAGAGTGAAAGAAGAAATACAAGTCATGGCATGACTTTTGAATAATTTTTAATTACTTGGGGAACAAAAAATACGGTATATAACCAACTATCTATTCTACATAACTGCATTTTAAGGGGTTACCTCACCATCACAGTGCAAGCTCCAGGGCTTGAAAAGCACCTGATCCTTCATTGAGCCATGGTCTTTTCTAAAAAAGGTTCCAGATTCCAAATAGAAATGTTTTTTCTTGAGTTTTCTCTTCTCTCCCCTACACATTTCTTCATTTTCAGGAATAAAGTGTAATTGTCTGAGATCTGACTGCCCCATTTTTGCTCTTGGACCATCTATTAGAAAATATTGACAGATTATTATTTAGCACTGAAAGCAAAACAAAAATCAATCTCAGATCATTTTAAAAAATGTAACCTGGATGGTTGCCTAGTGATAGCCAGTTAATTATGCCATTACTGAAGGCTAAAGGAGGTTCTCTGCACTTCCAAACTACGCGGAGCTGATAAGGGCTATTATTGTAATTTACCAACTTTAGAACTGCTCAGATGTTATGATGCTTTATTTCACCAAGAAGTATTTCGTCTTTTTTTAATGGCTCTTGCTTCACCACCAATGTGTATATCACAGTTGAAGCAGGTGCCTCCATTTGAAATTGTGGCCGTCTTACAAATCAGTGCTGTGTTTTCAAACCCTTTGTTTTGCATGGCTGTTTTCATGGACTAGTTCTTACTATTGAACAGTGTGTGGTCTCTGCTGGTTTGTCGGAAGAGAGGAGGCTTTCACTGTGCAGGCTGGACCCTGCTATGCAGTCGCACAGGTTCTGGGGTATGGAGGGCTAAAGTGCTGGAAGTGATCTGATTTACGTAATCTGCATTGTTGGGTTTTTGCTTCACTCCATCCTTTAACGAAGAGATAAAACTGTTTTCCTAATCATTCCATTGGTTGCAGAAAACACTGGTTCATCTCCCATGATCCTACTAAACAATGTAGTTGCCAAATAGTCCTTAAGAATAAAGAGAGATTCTCCTGGCAGTTGCTACAAATCAGTTCACTCTTTTCATTTCCATTAAACGATGAAAAAAACCTGCCCATTTTCGAGAAGCACAGAATTCTGCACTCAAAGGTCATGTGAAGTCTGTAAAGTTGTCAGCAGGTGACATTTTACAAGGCAACAGGTGTTGGGATAATGGGTAACAGAGAAAGCAGGGATGAATGACAGGCGTCCCCTAATCACTGACAGACTGGGAATAGTTTTAACCTTCTCTGCATTAACTGGAGTGTCAGGGAAGGAACTCCGGGGTATCACAGATCTCCAAATCTTTGCAGTACCTCACTTTATACTTAGTAAATGATGATTCAGGTGCAGACCTTCCAATATGTGTAACTTTTATTAGTTTGGTACTCCAGATTTCCCTGTGACCTTATCAGAACCAGTTTGTAATTTCCAAATTTAAAATTTTTAAAGTGAAAAATACTCCTTTGCCTAAGAAGAACCACAATGAAAGCGGTGTTACATTGTTTGTCTGTTTCTGGAGATTGGGGTTAATTTGGGTTAGTGTTGCTGGGCTTCTCTGCAGAACATGTAATTTCATGTTTAGAAGCACCAAACAGAAATGCTCTTGAATATTTCAATTACAAGTTAAATTGTCAAAAGAACAACTTTACTGCTTTAACATTAGAGCTTTGTTTTCTGATAGACTCACACATACCACCTCTGCACCATCTTTGTATTCTGTAGTCTTCTGTGATAACTATTACAGATTTGTAAATTGCAAGGCAGAATATTGGTCAATTTAGAGCTGCTGTTATCTTTTTTTAAGTTACAAAATGCTGCAATGGAAAGATGTAGATATCAATATCAAGATGCTCTGGAAATGAAACAGAAGGTAGCTTCTGCTGAAGTTATTAGGATGCTTGATGCAATCACCTTACCTTTCTCCAGTGCATAATTTTTTCCTATGGCATATTAGCATTCCAGCTTTTGAGACTCCTGCAGGGCCCTTCACCAATACCGGCAACACAAGCCGCAGCAGAGCACTCTAGGATATTGAAGAGAAAAGCTGTACGATGTATTTTATGGTTGTGTGGGTACCATAAAGACTGATATTGCTGACACTTTAATAACCCCTTTTCTAATTTTAAAGTGTGACACAACCCCTCTTGGTAAGCTGTGCATGGGCCCCAAACCTGCCCTTGTTAGCAGAATGGGAATGGCCTGGGAGAAGCCTTGTTTAATTTGAGAACATTATAAGAGCCTTGCTTTGAGCACCTGTTTGGATATTGGCAATGCATGATCCTTTCCCTTAAGCCTGATGAAATACAGGCAAAGATGTTTATCCAGGGTTATAAAAAGTTATTGACCTTTTACCATGATTGCTTTGCAGTGCCTCTTATAGCCACATAGAGATGTCTTGCCTTGTTGGCAGAAACTAAAATATCCGCTAAACCACAGGGGATGATGTAGATATTTGTACAGCATATTGCTCTTGGCCAGCATAACGCCTGTTGTCTCCCATGCGTTCCTTGCACAGCCGCCTACCTAACCCCCTCCCATGCCACTGCCAGCCCTGCCACCGGGGGGGTCTGTGTCCGTCAGTGCTGTGCGGCCAGGGACCTGGCTGAGAACATGCTGGGTGGCCCAGGGCCTCTAGAAGCAATGAGGACTTTATCTGGAGAGAGAAGCCTGGACTTGGGAGGCCAGGGGATCTCTCCACAGCAAATATTGGAAATTTGGTCTTGGCTAATTGGGGGGAGGGGTGGGGAATCCCAAGTGCATAGGGGAAAACCTTTTATATCTTTAAGGTTTTGTTGTCAACTAATACACGTTAATTCTCCTTAAACTTCATTTTCTTGAAATTCATCAGTAATAGGATATCTGTTGAGTCACAAAACCGCAATGCCTCTTAAGACCTTTGAAACATGACATGAAAAGGCATATGGACCATTTGTTCCTTACCTTCCTAGAACATGCTAAGCTGCTGAGGTTTTCTGAGTTGAGGACTGGCAGTGTAGTGTGACAGCCGGTGAGAATACACACATGAATTTTCTAGGCATATGACATTGGTTTTTATTGCCATACTAAAGAATCAGCTTTCAGTTCTTACTTGACTTCTTTCTGGCATTTCTTCCCTATTTTATTTCCCTCTTGTTTTGTTAAGTAATGAATGGCACAAGTTTAATCACTTAGATTGTGCATTTGCTGCTATTGATTATCATTGGTTTTTACACATTCTGTCAGCTCTTTCATAATTGTGGTGTTCACCTTTTGTTGAACCTTAATGATTAGGTGAGGATGAGAGACACAAGCTCCGTAGCCATCTGTGTACATACAAGATAATCCCTATTGAGAAAGGCAGAGGGCAGATCTGACATGCTGGTAAATGGATAATTAGAAATCTGTTCTGTAAATAATAATAAAAAAATGGTGAATAATAAAATACCTGGGATGGTTCTTAACTGAACCAGCTCTTAATCTCTAAATCGTCTGTCTTCCCTGTGTATATGCCTGAAACCTTTTCTGTCTGTGCCCTCTCTTTATTTAATAATGTGGTAAGGCATCAGGGCAAAACGCCTGTTGTATAAACCCCATAGATGGAGGTGTTGCTCCGAAGGTTGAAAAATCTCTTATTAGAGTAGTCCTTTGCCTAGAAAATATACTGTGTTAACTTTACTTTCCTCCAAATACAGGCCTAAAACATCTGCAGCATGCTCAGTGTCCCTTCAGCAATTTCTTGAAAAGGTTGCAAGTTCCTGACCTTCAGTTTTTTGATTAACTTGTTGTCCTACATAAGTATTTTAGACTTACAAACCCAGAAGTTAATTTTAGAGTCAACCTGACTCAGACAACTATAGTTGCCCTGATGTCCAAGGCATTATTGGGTTTAAAGTTATGGCCATGGATCAAATGTTTCAGGTGGTGGTAGGACACAGGAAGCCGATGAAGAAGCCAGGTGGCTGGATGATGAGCTCACTTGGGTATAAGTCTGTGAATCTGGATTGCTTTCTTGAGAGACTCCCCAGCCCTCACAGATGAACAGGTCTTAATGCCAGTAGTGATAGACTGCCCGTATGGCCTATGCAACTAGGAGACAACAGAAAAGTTTTGCCTTCCAAAGCAGGAAACCATAAGTACTTCAGAGTTCATTGTAGTAGGGGCTGAGCAGCCCTCAATTACCTTGTACGATTGTGGCATTAATGTTTCAGAGTTGATAATTCAGCTTTGTTTCTGACCAGAGAGTCTCAGTAATTAAACTCACTGGCAGGCAGGACAGCTTGCTGGGCACTAGGGCCAAATTAGCAGGTTTCACCTTTCTCAGGGTCTAGCAGGACAAGCTTCTGTTTGGGCCTTGGTTAGCTTTATGCCCATACGTCCACTGAGTGTCTGTCTGTCCTTCCTACTGAGTGCATGTTTGCAATCTAGTCAGCATCAACCTAAAAATTAACCATATTATTAGAGAACTGAAATGGACAGGAAGAAACGATGGGTTTTGAAACGTGACTCACGGAGCAGCGGTGAGGTTGCAGCCTGCCTGGCAGAGGCGAGAACTCCGAAGATGACACCCTGTCCCTACCAGCCCTGTGGTAGTCAGCAAAACTGGACAGTGAGCAGTGAGTTACGGACTTGTATTAGCAACTGAGTTTCCATGATCTCTCTGGTTTTGGCCCACTATTTATGATCCTCCAGCAGTGCAACATCAGCCTCCAAGACAGTCAAGTGAGGCAGAGAGAGATTTAAATCAAACGTAAAAAGAAATTTTGAAAGGAGACTCCTGATTTATGACAACCTTAAACACAGAGTCAGCAACCAAAGTCCAGCTCATTACTTCACGGCAGCCAGGTTGTAACGAAGGCAAAGAATTATTCCTATTCATGTGATGCCACCAAGGAGTCCCAACTGGGAGAACCATCGCTGCCCTCAGAAACATGTACACAAACACTCAAGTCTCTTTTTGCATAGGAAAACTGCTTCCATGCAGATCAAACTAACCTATTTTTAAGCTGTCATGAAGCTGATTTAAGCAAACTTGGGTGAGCTGTCATGAAGCAGGCAATGTGTGGGGTTAGTAACGTACCTTTCCTTCTAAGCTAGCACCACCATTTTTGCAACGCTTGTGTCAGCACAGCTGCCGTTGTATAAAACACAACTGGAATATTTATTTTACAAGGTCAAGTGAATAAAATAGGGGTAAAAAGTAAGCGTTGACTTTATTTTTGGGGCAAAAATATTTTATAAGGTATAGCATGTTGCAAACTTCATATTTAAGGTAGTATTTTGTGAATAGATCTGTTCTGGTATATCCTAGGACAGCTATCACAGCATCATTGACTGCAAACCCAGGCTCCCATTGGAGATGATAATGTTCATGTCCTCAAACCCATTGGACCCATTTTGGCTTCTAAGCAGTTATATTTATGGCAGTCATGTTAAATAAATTATATCCGAAACCCAAACAACAGTATAACATTATACCTTTTAGATAATTTATTGTTTTGACTTGTTCCTGATGTTCTTTATAAAAATTTAACAAAAATGTTGACAGGAAGTAAACTGTTCTACATATCATCAGCATAAGAAGCTGGAGAAATAGAGCAAATAAATAAATAAATTGCTGCTGCAGAGGATATCTATTAAATAGAAAGCGTTTCAGTGTTAAATAATTTCTAATAATTATAGGAATCAGCTGCCATGGCAGTGCTAGTCACTGCAGGATTTTAAAAATGCTTAAGGTATTAATGCCCCTATGAATATATTTATCTGAATCATTTCATTTTTAGTTAGTGCTGTTTATGTTCTGGTAGAGCCTAGATATCTAGCTCAGACTGAGACACCATTGTTCTCAGTGCTGTGCAAACACATTTTAAATTGTAGCCTTGCCCTGAAGAATTCACAGACCAAAGAAAGGAGACTGGCAATGGAAACATGCAGTAAATAACATTCCCCCTTACAGAAGAAGTTCCGTCTGAAGTCAGCCAGATTGGCTTCTCCTGGACCCCAGCTTAGCCACTGCCCTGTGTCCCCTGGCAGAAGACAACAGGTGGATGATGGTCTCTGGAGCACAGAGCTGGTGTATCAGTGCCATCCAGAGCTCACGGGCCAGAGCTGGCACGGCTGTCCCTGCCTCGTCCTTAGCCTGTCCCCTGCTCCCATGCTTTGCCGCTGTTCGCACTGGTGGAGTTGTGCCATCGTCTGTCAGGAGCTGCTCATGGAGCGCAACACACAGCACAGCCTGGGCTATGGTGGAGAAGTAGGATATTGGAGCCTACTACAGCCTTCTGCTGACCAGCTACTTTCCTAAGCTGAAGATTCAGATGTTTTAGGGTGAAATGAATGCTTTTCTGTGAGAGAGCTGACCTGTGAATCCCCACCAACATGTATGATACAGATGAACAAACTGATTAAAAGGATCTGCTGTTGATTATGCCCGTCCTGGATCTCACCTGGCAGCCAAGAAGAGCAGGATCACGTCAGCCAGAATCAGCTGCCCGACTCAGCTTTAACACCGAATGTTTCTAAACACTTCCACTGATACTCAGCTTTATGAAAAAGATGTCTAGATAATAGTTAAAAGCTTTTACCATCCTAATTCATGGTTTTTAAATTACAGTTACAATATTGGGTGAACAGTTCTGAAAAGAAACCCTTTTAATCAAAATGATATTAGCTATTTTCTGTAATCCTTTTCATAAGTATATCCAAATGCTTCCTAAAATTAGGTAGATCTTCTCTCCTACTACTTGTATGGAGAGACAATTCAAAAACACCATCCACTGGAAATCTGAAGAAAGCTTCCAACCATCAGCCTCAGTTTACTGACAAACACTTAATAGCTGTCTATTCTTAAGTCACTATTGTTGTTCATCTTAAACGAGCAAATCCTTCTCTTTGATATTTAATCTCAGCCTTCCAGGTCTGCTTAAAGAGAGTAACCATATCCCTTTCTCCAGTAAAGCCAAATGGGTCAAGGACTTACAGTTTCCCCTCATAAGACAGACTTTCTGTTCTCCCAGTAGCACCCCTTGGCACCAATTCCTTTCTTGAAAAGAGATACCCAAGATGACTACAGCATCTCAGATGAGGCCCCTCATCATTTTTCAATAAGATGGTATGAATATCTCTTTTTTCCCCTGGAAACACTGCTTCTCCATCTCAAATGGTATGTGTCAGGGTAGCGCACATGGTGGTTTGGGTTTTTTATACAATCACATGCAATCATCCTGGGACTCAATGCTACATCCTCATCTGTCTTTTGCTCTGTTGGTCCCAGCTGAAGAGCTCTTAGCTGATGGCTGAAATTCTTGTCGTTAGTCCCCATGGTTGGTCTTTGCACTGTGTATTACTGCATTTCATTCCATTTCTGTTTCCTGAATCCTTGGCTTTATCTGGTTCTTCTTATTTAATAGTCCAAACTTCAGTATTGCCAATGCATCCCAAACTGATATCATTAGCAAATTTCAGAAGTAGTCTCTTGCTTCTTGGTTTGTCTTTGAAAGCAATAAATAAAATCTGACCCAAGGCTAACTCTCAAATATAGTTGCATCAGCTCAGAGGAACAGGTAGGTTATCTTACTAACTGTCAATCTCACAGTTCTGCCTAGCTCCAAAAGCCAGCTATTTAGATTGGTTCTCTGTGGTTCAGGCAACTTCAGCAGCAAGGACTTTGTATTCAGAGGGTAGTCAGTAATTCTTTTTGTGATGCATGAGTCAGATCAGATTCTATTTCACATTCTAATGACTTTAATGAGCCTGTACAGCTAATAGAAGAAAATGTTTCAGCCAGTAAAGTAAACACAAAATAAATAATCTGTTATGCTTCAGAAACTAATTGAATCACAGGTGTCTGAAGCTAAGAGACATTTGTCCCATATGTAGATGTCAATTACTTATACTTTTTCAGGGTATCTGATATTGGCATCTATCTGTGACCACATGATGGACCAGGTGGCTGAGTGGTCCTATCTGGTATGGCAATTTTGGTATTCTTACATGACTGTGTTCAAGAAGAAAATATACTCAATTACAAGGGAGCTGATTGTATAAGGTGATTTTCCAATTAGAATTGCCCTTTAAAAATGGCTTGGTTTGGTCTTCGACTCATTATTATATTATTTTTATTTTTATTGCTCTAAATTCTGGCCTTGCTCTGGCAGACTTCTGTTGTCTAAATACCAACAAACTGACAGATGTGTGAGTCACTAGCAGAGCATTTTGTTTCACATACAGAGAATGAAATGAGAAAATAATACATGCACTTGGCAATCAGAGATGTTTGCTTTCTGCCTTATCTCCATAATCCAACAAATGCCATTTTGTTTAGATTTTTCCTTCCAGAATTAATGATGATACTGGTGGTCTTAACATTTGAAATAACAAGTAATAGCTCTTATACCTTTAGAATTAGACATTTCATTAACCTGTTGAGCAAGCAATGAAATAGCAGCTGCGTTCACTGCAATGTCAATGCAGACGTTTTGCTACTCGAATTTGCAAGCAACAAAAACCATCAAGCGGGTTTGCCACTTGAATACAATTTTTTTTCTGCCCATAGTTACTACAGTGTCATGGAAAAGGATCTTGATGTTGTTGTTGTTGTTGTTCACAGGGTTTAAGACAGGAGGTTAGAAATCTTGTTTTTGTATTTGGAGCTGCAGTTGCTAGCTGACTAACGCTGTAATCACCTGTAATAATAGCAAGCAACAGTCACCCAGTTTTTGTCTGAGTGGGGGAATGAGTAATGAGGACTTAGACTGGCTGCCGGCAAAGCTGCTGACAGCCACACAATTTGATGTGGAGCATCGAAAATTGGGTCCCCTAGAGGAGCAGGAACAAACACAAGGATATTTTTCTTATGAATTAAAGCCTAAGAAAAATGGCTTTGCATAACAGCTGCTGTTATTTCATAAGTGTGAGCTGCACATGGTTTTCTGGACAAGCTGCATGCGGTTGAACTGGCTTGACACAAGCACAATCCTTTAGTCCTGTCAGACTCTCTGTGTTGCTTTGAAGCTGTTGTGATACTATGAGATTTAGAAGGACCAGGAAAAACACTGTAGATACTGAATTTAGAGCAAGTTCCCCGCAGAACTAGTCCCTGCTTCAGTGGACACAAGGCTCGAAAGGCCTGGCTCAGCCATCATTATTCTACTCCAGCTTCATACTGTGGTAAAGCCGTTGGTATTAAAAACGTTGCGGGTTTGTAACAGGAGTATTTTGGTGGTGAGTTGAGTTCTTAGAATGAAGATTTCATAAATATTTGATAATTTAGATGTCTTTTTTGGTTGACTCAGTTTAAGGCAGCTGAAAGGGACCCCATTTTAGTAGGTAAATGCTTTGCGTGATTTTAAGAGCAAGATGTTTTAAGATGTCTCACATTGTGTACCCAGAATCACTAGTAATCGCTGAAAATCTTGCATCATCTAATTTGGGTTACTTTTCCAATACCCATACATCCATTACTAACCAGACTCAGTTAATATTAAAGACATTTCAAAAGGTTTCTTTCTATCTCCTTTTTTAACCATGGATGATGTTTGCTTACTTATAATTGAAATACAGTCAGATTGAGTTTACAGAAAACAGATTACTGCCTTCTGTTCTTCTTTTGTTTCATGTCAAGTTTCATTCACAGGATTTTGTAACGCACTGCTGCCATACAGGGGTAGTAAATATTGCAAAGAAATCTTTAATTCTCACAGCTAAATGGTTTTCGCTGAAAATAAAAAAAAAAGATTACAGGAAGTTTTCTTCTGTGCTTAGATTTGGCAAATGTGGTTGCATCAGGATTCAGAGTTTACACTGATTTAAGATCATTCCTTTAAATGCATGGTCATTAAAGTGGGTCCCTGCGCCCCTTCCCCCTCCCCCCGTTTTTCGTCAGAGAATCTTTCTAAAGAGTAGTTAGGATCACTGGATAATTTAGGTTGGAAGGCACCTCCCGAGGTTATCTTGTCCAGCTCCCTGCTCAGGGCCATATCCATTTGAGTCTTGAACACCTCCAAGGATGAAGATCCCACAACCTCTCCAGTCAACCTGTTCCAGTATTTGACCACTCTCACAGCAAAATGTTTTTTCCTCGTGTCTAACTGGAATCTCCCATGTTCTAACTTGTGTCTCTTGCTTCTTGTCCCATTGCCATGCACCTCCGAGAAGGATCTGGTTTCATCTTCTCTGCATCCTCTGATCCAGCAGTTGTAGATGGCAGTAAGGTCTCCTCTTTGCCTTCTCTTCTTGAGGATGAACAGGACCAACTCTCCTCACCTCCCCTCAGATGTCCTGTGCTCCAGCCCTCAACTGGCTTGGTGACCCTTTGCTGGACTCCCACCAGCATGTCACTACCCTTGGCTTGAGCTACAGCCTTGGTTCTCTTCCCACCTCTTTATAGTTGGGGTTTTGAAAAGATTTTCCCCTTTTGGCATAATGAAAGGGATGCTGCCTTAATTAGTTCCCTTCAGATTAATGATCTGAATAAAATGTAGCTGAAAAAGAAGCAGCAAATATCATGTTCCTGAACTAGATCCATCCCCATCACGGTGCTGCTTGAGCAAAGCAGGCGAGTATCCCTCTTTTCCATTTCTTGACATTATTTTTTATGTGTTCTGTGATTTTTAGGTACTGTTTGGGGGTTGGGATTTTTTCTTCTTTCTTTTTTTTTTTTTAAGGATTAAAGCTTTTGAAATTATTTATTTACAAGCTATGAAAATCTCCCCAAAACGGATTTTAACAAGTGTGTAATTGGATAATTTGACAACTGGTAAGCTGAAGCCCCAGAGATCAGGAATTACACTTCATTGCAGAATAGTCGTTCTTCATGTAGAATTAATTTGATTTCCTCTAGATTACAAGTAGTCAGAAGAGTAGTCAATTAAGAGAATTATTCTCTGAGTTTCCCATCCTGCTTTTAATTGCCAGCCAGGGGTATTAAGAATTCCTTTGCCTTTGTGAGATGTCCTCAGAGGCAGGAAGCCAGAGAGGGGATGAGGGACGCTGGATTAAATGCTGGCCCAGGATTCAGGAGAAACGACCGGAGGCTTTGAGGGGGGAGTTAGGCTCTGCTTTCGGAGCGCTGGTTATCCATGGGGCCTGCAAGCTGCTGGGTTCGCGGGGGCAGGCAGCAAAAGCCGTGTCTTCCAGCGGCATTGCCAAATGAAGCAGCGCTTCCTCCTTCTCCCCGACCCTGCTCTCAGCCGGACTAGTGCAGACGGCGGGGCGGCTGCTGCTGGGCTGGGCTGGGCTGGGCTGGGCCGGGGAAACACCCTGGTGTTTTGTGCTGCTGAGCTGGCTGGGGAAAGAGCAGGCGTTTGGTGCTGAGCCGCTCTAAGCCCAGCTCAGTGCCCCGCTTGGCTTCGTCACCTGCCCGTGCCAACAGGAGCAGCGGCACAGTCAAAGGAAGGGTTGGAAAGTGGTGGCGGGAGCAAGGCCCAGCGCAGCCCGCGAGCCCGGCTGGGCGGCTTCCACCTCCACTGGGCGCAGCCGAACGGGGCTGAGGATCACCCGGCTCCGGCCGGCCCTCTCCAAGAGCAGCGGCTGAGGCTCCCGTGGGTGGAGGAGTCACCTTTGCCAGCTCTGAAGAAGGAGCTGATGTCTGTAAGCGGGACGTCGGCTGTTTTGCTGTTTTCTCTCTGCTTTGGCGCTGAGGAGAATGAGTTTGACGAACTGGATTTACGTGCAGGACATTTCTGAGCCCGCTCAGGTGAAAGCTGCCTAATTAAGGGCGTGCATCCGAGGAGATCTTTGGCCCGGCACCACCTCTTTCTCCTTTCTCTCCCACCTGCTGGCCGCGATAACGTAGTGTGGGGCTGGGCGCAGAAAAGGAGGGGCGCCGGGAGGGGCTCGGCTTCGGGTTAGCCGGGAGGGCTCAGCAGGGCGTCTGACCGGGATTCCCGCGGGTCACGGCCCCCCCGGGGCTCCTCCGGGCGCGAGGCAGCTTCCGCCAGGCCGCGGAGGAAACGGAGGCCCTGGACCGCACGGCGGGGGGGTGTCCGCGGCGCAGCAGCCGGAGCCGCGCAAACGGCGGGAATGTACACGGCTCATCCCGCTCGCCGTGCCACAGCGAGGCCCCGAGACACCTGCCAAAAGGTAGCTCAAACAGACCCAAAGCACCCCAAATTAAGGTCTCAGGGTTGCATGTTTACTGAATGCAAAGGAAAGAAATTTCTAAGGGGATGTTTGTTCCGTTTTTGTTGTGACCTTGGAAAAAGGGGTGAGGAGAAAAAAGTGAAAGCGGGAATCTATGCAGCTGCGATTACAGCCGACATGTTGATACACCGAACATGTTGTTTGGTAGTCACTGATGTCATTTCTAATTGTAAGGAGACTAGAAAAAACCAACAACGTAAATTGGGAAAAGTGTTGGTTTAAAAAAGCTTGACATTTACAGAGACTAAATTGGAGGCATATAAGAAATGTAAATGTGAAATAAAAAAAAATCTGGTTCTTTTTCATACCACTTACTCTATCATAAAATAACAGAATCGCTACCCTGGAGTCAAATTCTGCAAAATTACTACCCTGGAGATACAGTAGTTACAGTTCAAAGTGACTTTCTTCCGCAATGCTAAACTTCTATTTCCTAAACCCATCAGCCCCAAACAGTGTGAAAGTAAGTATTTAAACCACTCTGTACCTTGCATGCAAATCAGTCCTAACAATTTGAAAATAGATTGTAGGGCTGTCAAATGTTCAAAATCAACAGTAAAAAAATAGTGTTAAAAATATGTAGAAAAGTAGTGGAGTTTCATAAAGATAGGAAGCCACTATAATGATAAAACTTTTCATTGTAATTCGTACTAAAAATCCCAAATTCTGCTTGTAATATTTGTAAGGCAAATCACCGTCGAGTTTAAAAATAATTCGCTCAGCTTGGATGGAATAAAGGTGCATTGTTTTCACATATGGGTTTTCTCTTTGATCTTAAAAGATGCCAGATGATAGGTAGTGTTACATTTCCTGTCATAAGTGGGTGCAAGCTAATATATGTATATAATATGTATATAGCTCTTTGCTGATTTGGTGATAACAGGAACCACCAAAAAAAGTAAAAAGCTTAAACATGAGGGAAAATCAAAACATTTTAGCATTTAAAACAGGCAGTAAAAAACCTGAACATATTTAAAAACATGTAAAGTATACATCTAATTTTGTCATAAAACCAGAAAAGAACAGAACTGTAATGCAGCTAACACAGCAGAAAACACCAGCTCTTTGGGGATTTGGTTGAGTGATGCGGTAAAAGCTCATTTCCAATTTTGTAGTTTAGGGATGTATTTTGTTGTATGGTCCGTTAACTGATTTGTTAATTTCTTACTGCACAAAAAGTTCATTCTTTTAAACTCAGCTTTTTGAAGCAATTTTCGACTTTTTCTTTTTCCCTGTCCTCCACCTACGTTCCTCTGGGTTCTCCAAGGTGACTAGAAAGTCTGTAGGAGAAGGAAGTACAGTTCCAGCTGTCTTTGTTTGTAGTGTATCTTTTCCATATTAAGCTGGAAAGATAAATATAAAGAATGAAAAAGGCCATGTCTGGCTGGGCCTGGATATGCTGGACTAGTCTCTGAGCCTGAAGATGATCCCTTTCCTTGCTTCTCTCTCCCTGTGTCCTGCAGCCTTATCAAATAATATGCTTTCTGGGACAGAGACTGCCTTACATACATTATTTGTACAGTATACACAACAGCATGGCCCTGATTTTGGTTGGGTTAAGCTGGATGGCAATATAATGCCAATAATAGTATGTGAACAAGCTCGAGTAATGGAGATTGTCTGTCCACTCAGTTCTTGCATGGAGGCTTGAGGAAATAATGGAAGACTCTGTGATTGTGATATCTGGTGAACAGAACTTGCTGTTAGGATTATGAGCAATAGATTATGTTTGGTAAAAAGAACAAACAAAACCTTCAGTCCTTTGAAATAGCAAAACAGCATTTACTCATTGTCTGACATAGAAATGTGGCAACATCCAGGCTGACAGTCTTTTTTGTTTTGCTTTTGCGAAATTCTGGTGCTCAGATTGCTCTGGTTGCCCTTATCCTGGTCCAACACAACACTGTTCTGTATTGTCTGCTAGTATCAGTACTATAAAAAGAAAGTATAACATGATTAATCCTTAGGCAGGGATTTTACCTTTTTATTTCAGGAGGAAGATCTGCCAAGTTAGTGTGTTTTTTGTGACATTTCTGTTTAGGCATGGAGTACGATACAAAAAAGAAAGATACCCCAAATGGAAGAAGTGATTCTTCTTCCAGGATGAATTGAGCCAAGTTGCCTGAGGCAGAGGAAAGCAGTGTTTCTGGGGCTGCAAGCTAAGATGCTGATTTCTGGCATCCCAGCAGCTGAGAATGGAGTTGAGCCTGACAGAAGTTCAGTTTTTGTTAATATTTGGGATTGTGAGTCATAAAGAAGTGAGCTAGTAACTGGAAAAGATTGGGAACCCCTGCACAAAATCTTTTCCTCTGAGTTGCATTATATCCCAGTAATCCAGATTAATAAAATAGGAGGCAGCACCATCAGACATCCTTTAGGAGATCAAGGGGACAGACTGTACTGCCTCATACATGTCTGTGATGGATTCTTATAGTCCAGAAGACTTCAAAGTTTAAGGTCAAAGGATGTGCTTTCCCGTTTCTTTTGATGCAATTGTGTGGGGACATCGCTGAAGAAAGTAATCTGCTGTGAATCTCCAAAAATTCCAGAGCAAGGGAAGAACTGAAAATTTCTTTCCTGCTTTTGTTGCTTACCAGGTGCACTGAGGTTTCTATTTGGAGCTTTCTTTTCTTTCCCAGCTCTGTTGTAAGCAGAATCTGAATAAAATAGAAGGCAGCACTCTTACTTCCAGAGACCTCAAGAGCTGACCTGATTTCATCACTGTAGTAAACACCCTCTGGGCAGCACACAACTTGATAGCCTGGTGTTCTTCCACTTTGGTTTGCCAGCAAACCCCTTCATATGGCTGTGACACTGAGTAGTCCAGCATGCCCATGGAAACAGCTGGGCCGTTATCACCTCTGCAAGATTTGGCCAGCCAAGAAGTGTCCTTGCTTCCTTTTGAGCTGGGGTTGTTCCTGTGCTGTCCAAAAATGTGATTGCCCACCTTGTTATCTTCTACATACAGCAGGTGGTGGCGCTCCAATGAGTTGCTGGATTTCTGTTTATACCCTTTTAGGATTTACAGAATTTCCTGTTACTCTCTGGAGTATCCAGTCTGCAGGCACATTAAATTTCAATGAGCTTATAATAGTGTTTTGGTTCTCTTTCCAGTAGGGACTTTGTTGAGCACATCTTAATTGTAACACTTCGTGTTGCTGACATCTGACAGCAGTTAGTAAATGGGAATCTTCTAAAAGGAGACTTAACAACCAGCCAAACTATTCGCAGTACCAGTGGCATGTTGTGGTAAGATGTCTGTAGATACATGGGCTATTTGTTTATGCCTGTAACACTTGTAGCTTAACGCAGCTGTAACAGTAGAGGCTCCTTTCACTGTTCCCCCAGGTGAGAAAGAAGCTTTGTCATTAAAAAGCAGCTTAGCCATGCAAACACAGCGGTGGTTTCTGCTGGTAGAGAAGGAAGTGCCTTGCTGCTTGTCGTACCCCTGTGCAGCAGATCTAGCAGAAGCCTGTTGCGTAGGTCTGTACTTCAGACTCCTACCACGAGCCATTCTTAGAGAAAGTAACAACCCATCTACCCTGAAAATAACTGTGATATTTATATGCAGTCACAACAGTACTAAGCACATAGAAGAAATAATATATAGCATCTAAAACCTGAATTACAATGACATATAATAGTGTAAAAGTGCAGTATGTCATCTCTCAGAAACTACCTGAAACTTGTCACTAATTTTTAGACCAGACCAATTAGGCAGTGTCCTCTGAGACTGGCTTTCTAAGTGCATGTGGGTCATTTCATCAAAGTATAGTAATTTCTAAAACCAGTTAACCCCTCTATGCATCTGCTTCCTCGTCTGTACCACAAAGATAATGCTCTCTTCTAGAGTATTGTAAGTTTTAGTCAAATAACATTTGTCAAGTGGTTTGAATTCCTGTGGTAGAAACTGTTGTAAATGCTGAAGGGGGGAAAGAATGCATATGCGTGATAAACTGATTATACTAATTGTTTTAACTTCATATCTATCTTCCCACTGCCCTCTGCTGGATAGCTTATCTAACCTTCCCATGTATATAATTTCATCGCAGTTTAGTATTTGCTACACACCTGTGAATATCTGCTTGGTCGCTTTCTGCTACCTGTTCGTTTTGCACTCTTCCTGGTGGAGAAAAGGCCATTAGAAGGGAACAGCCTTTCCCTTTCACAAGTCACTGCGTGTACTCAAAGCTGTGTATTTGCATGCTTCCTGTAGCAGTGGTAATTAATACACAGAAATGGCTGGGGTGGTAGCAAGGAAAAGGAAGGGTGGAAATAGAGCAGTAAATGAAGCAGCAGAATAGAAGTTCCTTCCATTAATAAACTGGTGTTGAGAAATATCTGCCACCACAATCCCCTCTTTTCTCTTCTCCCTCCTTTTTCTTAAAAGGACTAATTAAGAGTTGCTTCATGGATGAATGGCTCAAAGAAAGCATTTAACTTATTTCCTGTTTTTAAAAATCTTAATACTAAGAAACATTAAAGAATACTTGCAGGCTTAGAGGACCTTAACAGAACCTAACGTTACATTTGCTTAATAGCTATACAGCAGACAGCACTTCTGTAACCTTTGATATGGCTTTACAATGTTAATGATGATTGGACTAGCGATACTGTAATTGTATCACAGGATGAAATTCTTAGTGTGAGAGATTCTCTCTAATGCAATGTATGCATCCGTACTACATGAGCAACACTTCCCAGCCTTTCCTTTCTTTCCATTGGTTTGGTTTACAGGGCAGAGCCCCGTAAACCTTGGCTAGGCAGCAGAAGTGAGCTGCAGGGGAATGCCGGCCCATCCAGGAGAAGGGATGAGCAAGCACCTGAGAGTGGCACCTTGGGAAGGAGCTGGTAGGACTGGTCCCCCCCGAGTCCTCACCCAGAGAGAAGGGTCCTCAAAAGAACGTCATAGTCCTTTACCCTCTCCAAGACCTAAGAGCTCTGGAGAAATCGCCCCCCATTTTGTTGGACATTGGCAGAAAAAGCTGCATGTGGTTTGTGGGTAGATCTGGACAGTGGTAATATAAAGGCTGGTGCTGCCCTAAAAGGTGGAAGATTTGGAATCAGCAGCTTTGGTTCGGGCTGTTGTGTTTCGCTGTGGGGACTTGACAAATAACTTCAAACGGTGATCTGAGAAAAACTGCTGGTGAAAACAAGTGTTAGTCCAGCTGCATCTAATGTGAGTGCTTTAACTTGTCAGTATATCCTTTAGGGCTGTGAAAGAAGGAAATTCTTAATAGGCTCCAATTGGTTTTATTTAAAGTAAGATAGATCTCTTTGCGGCCAAAGAGCAGCTTTTGTTTTGTTGCTTCTTTTTATTTTTCTCCTATTATTCTTCCACAGACACTTTCTGCCATTTGTTTGAAACTCAGGAAAGAAAGACAAAGGAGTGGACATTGCAGACCTTGCTTGTCCAAGCGGTGCATATTGTTGGAAAAATCTCCACCGCTGAGCGAACATAGTTGTTTATGAAGGAGGAGATCCACAGAAGCTGTGCTACTGTGACTACAATTCTCTATGGCTGCACAAATTATTTGCAGCTGCCCTCCTCTAAGCTCTTCATGTGGCATTAGAGAGAAGGATTGATTTTCTGAATTCACTGGAAAGAAATGAAAATGAGTTTATTGGTAAGAGTATCAGCAGAAGAGCTCTAAGCCACGGGTCTTTGACCTGTTCTCCCAGTTGAATGTATCTATAGACAGACTTGGCTTACTTTCTGTCTCTTATACAGAGTTAGAAGCATTCCAATTTCATGAGAGTTTTGGTGAAGAAAATGTTGCCTGTCTTCTTTACTCGATATCTGTGTAGAAGGGTCTGAAAAGATCATCAAGTGATCTTCAAAATATATTTAAAATAATTTTCCATTTGTAAAATGTCTACTGTGCCTGGCCACAGACCCCATTCACCTGGACCCTGACCCATGGACTGACTTCCCAGCTTGACCTTGGACCTGCCTTGTCCCCACAAACTTGCCTGATGATCTGGACGTGGCTGAACGTGGCTACCTCTCTAGGTCTGCCCTGCTCACCTTGACTGGGTGCTCTGTGGGGACCTTGGCTGGCGAAGTGCTGCCTTGCCGGCTGTGTTACTGTGCTTGGCTCCTGGCTGCCTGTCCCGTAGGGCACAGTCGGCCCTCACTGCTCCTTGATACTGCCTGCCCTGTCTTTATTACTATATCATGAAGAATAGATCAGTGCAAAATCAATTGAATTGAACACACATAATCATTGTTCTTTTGCTAACCTCACGTCATGTTCTGATCGTAGCTTGTCAAAAGCAAAGTGAAGTTGGATTAGATAATTTATTTTCACATTTCTAATGACTGTTCCAAAATAGCTTTTTTATGGTGAGTGTGAGTTTAGATGTGAGTTCATCTAAATCCTAGGTCTGGTGATAGGACTCTCCAGAGCAAGAGGAGCCTTTCTTGATAACCCCAGGCCAGAATTTCACAGACTGCAGGAAAAAAAAGGATAAAGTGTCAGGGAGAGGAGTGCAGGTCGCATATTGAAAACAAGTGAATCAGAAAGCAACATCAGGCAGAGAAGCTTTCAGAGATGAAAGTTGTGATGGATCATAGTTGGCTAAAGAGATACTACACAAGATCCAGTGATTTAAACTTCCTTTGTGCTGCCACATCAGCATCTTCTAACTTGTTCTGATGGGACATTGGGTATGTAGGTGCCAGTTCAAGCTCCTTGGGTCAGGCCTAACCCACTTCACTGAAGCAGAAAAAATGAACTGAGAGTTTTGCCCTTCACTTCAGACCTGGGTTCAAAAACTGCCGACATGATAGTGATTTTCAAGATCCATAGTGCACAAGGAACCAACATCCCTCACAGACCCCCAAACCCTCAAAAGATCATTCTTCCTTCCTCCACTCCTTAGTTTTTTCAAGTGTGTCCATTTGAACATTGTTTTAAAAACAAAATGTTTTTTGCACAATTCAAATTTTCGAGGTAAGAAGTGGGGCCAGAGAGAGTACTTAAGAATTGTGGTATTTAGCACAAACGGTGGAAGTTATATATTCAGCTTTTTTTCTATCTACAAGTGCTCTTTCCTTTAGCATTTTGAGAGGATTGCATAGCTTGATTTTTATAAGCATGGCTAACTTATCTGCAGTGAGTATCATTGAATCTGATGAAAACTGCTGTTAAGGACATCTGAATGAGACATAATGACCACAGTTTTTTCATTGCTTTTATCTGTAAAACTCAGTAAATGGATAAAAATATGGTTTCTAGTGTGCAAGAAAATTGTAGCTATATAATTAGTAGAGACTGGATGTGTTAGATGGAAGAAGAAAATGATTTTAAAAGATTGAGGGTATTTTTTTTCCTCCTGGAAGTAGCATTTGTTTTGTTTGCTGCCAGTGGCATTTCATACGAAAACATTAATTGAGCTTCAAAAGTGTCTGTATATTTTGTTGAATATTTATTATTATTTCTAAGGCAAAAATGTAATGATACTTAATGTTTCTCTGAATATGTCTGCAAAGCACAAAAACTGTAATCCAACCATGGCTTGAGGAAGGCTTGCTACTGAGGTCTTTGAGTCACAACTGAAAGAGAAAAGGAGCGTAAGAAGAAAAGGATGGCTAAAAAAAGAAATGCATATGCCTGTATTGACACTGAAAGACCTAGAGGGTACAGAAAGGAGAAGTAAGGCCTATAGTCACCTATTAGTTTCACCCCGGTGTAGCTAGAGAGTGATGGAGAGTGGAAAGGGGAAGTAAAAAGAAACTCAGCCCTTCCCACCCCTACAATGACTTCTGTCTTGGTAGCACTGACTGTAATTGCTCACCAGACGCGAAAGTGATGGTGGCGCATTGGCCATTAAAATGTCCATACACTATTTATGCACTGGTTAGGTATTTAATACAGTCTTGCTCTCATATGAGTTTGAGTTTTACTGTTCCTCTTCTTGTCAACTAAATATCTCAACAAGTAGGTATCATTTATTGTAGAGTATTTCTTCTCATTTCCTTAAAAATTTGGATCATTATATCTGTTTTGAGTTACAAAACAAATCCCACGGCATGCTTTATTTTTATAATCAGCTTTAGTCACAGTTTCAGGTAGTTGTAGTCAGCACTGGCAACAGATCCTCTGGGGTCAGCATTTTTGTAGGTGAGGTTTCTGTAACAGTGCTTGTGGGATGTCATTAAAGGGTTACAAATACAGTCTGGCTGCAAAGAATTTGATTAGTGAAGTACTGCAGAGTTTAGTGCAGCCAGTCACTGCTGTTTGGCATATACAGAAGTGGCTACGTATTGAAGAGGTGGAGGGCATGTGTTGTGACCTGAAAACATCCTTATTGTTTAAATATATCTCTTTGCACCTTCGTTTTAAAGGGCAAAAATGAACATGTCGAGTGTTTCTCTTGAGCATAGCTGGAGCATAGATTGGAGGATTCAGAGCCTGTAAAATCCATTGCTTGAGTGTATTGGTAGATACGCTGTTCTTCCTCTGTGTTTTTACATGGACCATACTGAAAGACTGCACCAGTAAAATCCTTCATTTATGCAGGCAGACCAGGTAATTACACTCTGCAGTGCCTGTGTAAGGGCACAGGTACCCATTGCACAAATACTAATTAGCCTATGCAAATGCTGGGTGTGAGAAAAAATACAGCATCCTTTGAAAATTGATCCTTTTAGACCAAATTCTGTCCTTGAATATACACCCACAATTCCCATTGACTTTGATGGGTTGTGCATGAATACGTTTGAGGGGAGAATTTCATCCTTAGAATTCCCTCTCTTTTCTCTGACTTCCTGCTTAACTCCTAGTGTTTTTATTTTCTCTTTGTTTAGCTAATACAAATATTTGTACATTGCTCCATTAGAAAGAGACTTTTCTGAGTTAATTTACTATTTAAAATCATTGTTTTTGAAAGTCATTTAAATGAGATGCCTATCATAAGAAAATAAAAAGTAAAGACATGGTTTTATTTCATTCACTGTGCATTTGGCAGAGATCTGATACAACAGTTTTAGAAACTAACAGTTGTGTCCACCTACAGTTACAACTGAAAGGAACATTTTGACATTCTGAACACAGAAGCGGAATACAGATAATCTGCCTGAAATCTCTAACTATAAGCAGGCGTCCCATATATTAATTTGGACACCAACCTTTTCACCTTGTTGACCACTGGAACTGTGTATTAAGCTCTACTCTGCTAATGAGAAATAGCCTGGTACTTGGGTGAAACAAATCAGCTGGAGCCAGCTGGTAGAGTAAAAGGCATTGATTTTTTTAAACCACTGAGTCCCATGGGTGTGATTTGATGCTGCCCCCCGTCCGGCAAGGCTTGCAAACTTGTTAGACTTCTCTATGTTTGATGAACATTTCAGTCAACAACTGCTGCCCTACTGCTGCCAGCGTTAGTGCCTATTTCAAACCAGGTTTCTCTTTGTAAGGTGGCCACGTAAAAGGGACGGCCAGTTCTTCTCTTCTCTTGCAGTGGGGTAAGCAGAGGTCATCCCTGAGACTGTGTGGGCTGGGAAGGTATTTTCTTGTTTTCGTTTTCACTTCACTGTGTCTACAGATAAGCAAATCTTACTGCTGCAAAGGTAACTGTTTTTAATGACCAATCTGTAAGTGGCATCATTTAAAGTCAAAGTTAGAGGACCTTTAATACCAAAGTGCCTTGCCATCAGTCCTGCCTTCTCTTTCAGTGCAGGGAAAACAAAAAGGGAAAGGAGACATTTCCTATCCCAGTTTTGACTAGTACTTTAATACTTCAATTAAAAACTTAATTATCAGTGCTTATCAGTTCTGTGACTGATAACCAACAGCCCTTGCCTTGCTTAATAGTTTCCCACTCGCTAATAAATGTTCCTTTTAACCTCACTTTTACTGTTTCTGTTCCATCCCAGTCTTTCTTCCTTGCTAAATCTCACCTCCGTTCTTGGATGTAGGCAACAATGAAGATCTCAGACCACATTGCCAAATCCTTGGCTTTTTCAGAAGCTTTTCATTAGTAACATAAATTTTGCCTATAGCCCAGGAGAGGTTGTGTGTCTGAAAGTTGTCTGCTTTTTCCCCTGTGCATGAAGCCAGATTTGAATGCGCAAGGTAGAATCCAGCTGTCCTTTGGCACCTAAGCTCAGTGCAGGAGGGGAGTCCCATACTGTGGCCATTTCCTTCCCTTTTAAGTAAATGGCAAATTCCCTATAGACGTCAGTGGTGCAGCACTGGGCATTCTGCCTATTTTCTGTAACCACACATCTAACATTGGAATGAATATTTATGTATCTATATGCTTTTCAGAATGTGCATGTAGGACCAGCTTGTAAAGTACTCCTCTGATATAATCCTGTTTCTGATTGGAGTATTACGAAAGCAGATTGTTTAAATGCATCAATTATGATAAGTCAATCCAAAAAATTCCATGTTATACAGCAAATATGGAAATGCCTCGTTTATTTGCTGATGTCAGATTTCTAGGGGATACCAGCACTATATTGTTACAGTCATTACAAAGCCTCAACTGGGAATAATCACAGAGTTTTGCTCTCTGTGGCAATTTTTGGAAAGCAGCTTGTGATTGACTATTTAATGAAGCAGAAAGTGGAGTTAGGTTTGTATTATAGGAGAATAGTGAAATGAAATGAAATCTCATCCTCAAAAGGAAAAACCCCTAACTTTCTAACTCCTCTTCTCCTTCAGATGTCTTCATTTAAATGCAAATAGCAGCTTCATCCACAATGAAATAAAAAAAAACTCTTTTTTTTTTCCCTGGGAAACAATAATGAGGGTAAATTTAAGTCATTTCATTTTGTAATAAGATAATCCTTTTCAATGCTCATGGTAATATTATGATAAAGGTTGATTTAAAAATTATTATTTTTTGGATGGGGATGTATTTTTGACTTTCTAATTCATAGCATAGAAGGAGGAATCCTGATTTCACTATAGCTGTGGCCAGGCGCTGCCCTTGGGGCCAGTAAGTTCAAGAATCTGCTCTAGACTCTGCTGAGCCCAAAGGGCAGATACCCCATAACATTACCTGCAACTAGATCTTGTCCCAGGAAGTCACCTACACTTTTTCTGGGTTGATGAACATGACAGTATGGTACTTGTGGGAGTTTTTCTTGGCATTTGTATGTGAGCAGATTTCATCTGCTGGAGACTGGTTGTTCTTGTCTAATATTTTGACTGTAGCGACAGTAGAGGAGATGACACTATGTCAGGATGGCGAGGAGGTTCTTGAACAAGCCTTCTGGCTCATCATATACCTTTCCTGAACATCTAGCTGAGTCTGGCCCAGGCCATACAAAGGTTGCCCGAGTGCTGCTGGTGTGAATAAAAGAAAATTAACTTGTCCACTATATTTTCTGGTACTAAAATCCTATATCTTGTTATATCGTTCCTTTGAATCAATGTTGTGGGGTTTTTTTCTCCTTATCTTTTATATAAAGATCCTGCCTGTATGTCTTAGTGCATGCATGTACGTTCTTTGTATTTTCTTGGTTCACTTAACTTGGAATTTTTGAACTGTTCCATAAAGGTTAATACATTATTCCTTAGATGGTTCATTGTAACCCTGGCAGGGAGTGTGTTTGTCTGTTTGTATGTGTATGCAAGTGCAGTGATTATATATCTGATAGCATGAGCATTCAACAACTTTATCTGCCAGTTCTCCTTAAAACATCTCACCCAAATCAGACTTTATCTTTCCAAACTCCAAAGGGCTTCAAACTACTTTCTTTTTTCCTTAAAATAATCCAACACAGAAACATTTTTCCTTCTCCAGTCTGGAGTGAAGTCCGGAGTAGATAATATACAGTGTTGGAAAGAAGTTAGAGCTTGCTGAGAGAAAGGAAGATGAACTTTATACAACAGCTTAATATTCAGATCTCAAAGTCTTTGTGTTTCGCTGTGGAAAGTCCAAGGACATTAAGATATCACAGCATGTACATAGAAAGCAAGATCTTTCCAGAGGTTCAACAATCAAAACATGCTTTTATTTTTGTTTCCTTTGTAATTGTTTATCAAGGGTCAGATGATTAGTTTAACTGTTATTAGACAGCAGAATATCTACTGATACACCTATTGGGAAAAAAAGAAAAGGGCTCCTGCTCGTTTCAAGTGACTGGCCAGAATTTCCCCATGTGCCCTTGGCTGTTTTGGGGTCCTTTGGCCTAAGAACAAGCAAGTACCAGCCTTCCAGCCATATAATAGATCTAATACAAATGAGTGGGAAGATTTTAAAATTGGCAGAGACTGCTTTGTGTGGTTGGTGTTTATAAGTGTTAGTATTATCAGTACTAACAACACTATTACTATTAGTAATATGTATAATGTTTACCTGGATGTATCTAACCTTTGTTTCACTGTGAATACACATCTTTAAGGATGTTTCATGTTCATGTCAGTAGGTCTTGATTGCTTCTTCAAACAGTGTTGTTTGAGTTTTCTGTCTTGCATTTTGAAGCCCCTTTTGGCACAGCAAAAGGACAACACTTAAGGCTGGCCAAGATGGTCATTGCAGTATAGTATAGATATATATTACCTACATTTTGCTTTTCTTTCTTTTGCGTATTTTTACATTGTTAGACTTTAATTAGCACATTAAATACAATAGTTTCCCTTTATGAAGCCAGAAGGGTTTTCTTTGCAGTGAAAATGAGTGGTTCAATTACCATCCTACTAATGGATAAAGCGTAATTAACATTATCTTGAGGCTAATTTTCATTTATGCTGCCATTCTCCATAAGCCAAACATCATTCTCTGGAAAAAGTCAATGTGTCACTTTTATTAGCCCAGTTTGCACTTTAACACCGAGAAAATTAATTCAAGATACATTAGCGTACTTAACTTCAGATACAATGAAATGATCTGATGACAGAAGATATCTCTAACAGGTCCTTTATGAAGTCGGGCAGTTTGGATGTGGGTGTGCTTGATAAATGGGATTGTATTTATGTGTGGGCACTTTATGGAGAGGACAGAATGTAAAAAGCATTTCCAAGCCAGCTGCTGTTCATAAACTTGCCAGGGTTTACATCCTTCACATGTGAAAACTAGCCAGAAAACCCTTTTCAGTTTGACTTTCTGTCCATCAGCTACTCTGTCTTCAAAGGCTACAGCTGTGCAATTGCCTGTAAGATTTTAGGCCTGAAAAATATTGATGATATCTCATCCATCCTTGTAGTACCATTGCAGAATCATTTGAAATAGAATTGGGGGCCTATTTCAGTACCTTAGAAGCCTTAAAGAAAACCACAAATACATGCAGTGGACCAGAGCCTTAAATGACTTGTTCTGCTCTGCATGTTCATAAATACATAGTCCACGCTGGCATGAGTGAGCCAACTGGGACTTCACTGCTTTCACCCTGGGATGCTACACTTGGGGACTTGTTAGGAAATGTTTCCTAGCATTTAGTCTACATTTTCCTTATCCCACTTTAATACTAAAACTCCTAGTTATAGTCCTCTAAACAATTCCTCTTTTCCTTTTTCTTCCCTTTATTTGGGTCTAGCACTAAGAGACTAGTTCCCTGCAATGGAAAATACTATGAAAGAAATGCATAGCTGTTGAATTGCTATTACAGATTTTTTCTCGCAACTCTTCTGATTGCTGCTGCTGTTGACAGTGGTTCACTTGCACCTGAGCTAATTGTTGAACATATTTCCCTGTAAATACAGTGTTGTGGGCAGGCAGAGAACCTCCCTTCACCTTGAATCACTGCGCTCCCAAAACAAAGAGTGATACAGCAGACCTCTTATCTTTTCCGGAAGTTACCCCTTTGATGCTTGAATATTTGTTTGGATTTGCAGAAGTAACAATCCGACCCTGAAACATGTATGTAGAAGTCAAGTGTTTTGTTATTGTTTTCAGTTTTTAAATACTCTCCACAGACAAACCTTTAGTACTTGGAAATCTGTAATAGCCATGGTGTTGAAGAGGGACTGCAGTGTGATTATAGTTTTGCTTTGCTCTCTGTTGGGAGCACCTTTTTACAGCAGTAAAACCTCTCCATATAATAATGTAAAAATAAGAGTGAGATAAGATTAAGGCATACCAGGTGTGCAGAGGGAGATAAACTCTAATAGCACTACATTATGACAGGTTCTTGCAGAAATACTCACCTTTAGAAGATACCAGACCTTTCCGCAATGAAGTGCTCAGCAATTGTACTTCAGTTTCCACCACAGACTGCCGAAGCAGGAGCAAGGAGTGAGGCAGGGCCCCAGATAGTCACCTTCTGTAGCCCTCTGTTTGTGCGGGGCTGAGTGCCCCCCTACAGGAATGGCACTAGCCCTAGGGAAAACGAGAGCTCATGGGTCCTCCTGCTCTTTTAGCTTTCCAAGAACAGGGGTTCTGGCATCAGCTTCCACAACATGTGCATGAATCCAGTTCAGTATTCAGAGTGAACTTAAGTCATCTCTTTGGACTTGGCATTTAGGAATAATATTGCATTCCTCCCATGCCTACAGGGCGAGGAAACCAAAAATAATCACAGATCTACCAAACATGCCAAAATATGTGTTATCGATGAACTTTTCCTTTTCAACATACTTTCAAGTCCATTTTGCCTTGGATATTTATCCCAGAAAAGAAGGCTTAGAAGCTCCAGCATGAGATAACTTTAATTCAGGCCAAGAGATCATTCTTGGACCAGCTGATTGTTTGCTGTAATCAACCAAGGGTCTGATTTCAGGTTGCTTTATGTAACATCAAACTGCAGATGGGTCATCAAAAGTTAATCGGTGCAACAATGATTAATAGTTGAATTAAATGTGAAAAGGCCAGGAAGGGTATATCTAATGCAATGCGTTTCTTCAGTTGACTTCTTCACAAGCTGCATAGGAGCACGAATGCCTTACCTTTCTAAGTGGATTCATTCTTTCAGTGTGGTTCTATTATAGATAAGGATAGCATCTTCAGGGGCTTAACAGTGGTAGGTAGAGCTATAGGAGTCAGCCAGATTAATCCAGGCTTTTTGGTGAGATCTGTATCGCTTTGGAAATCTCTCTGCTCTAAAGGCTACTGAATTCATCTGAGGATGAATGAAACCTTTCTGAGGATCTTTGCATTGGGCTGAGGTTTGGGGATGAGGTCTGGGCACTAATGCACCTGAGTTGAAAGAATACGAAAGAGGTGAATTAAGACTTAAATGTTGTAGAACAGCAGTGAAATACAGTCACTATCACCCAGCAGTAGCACAAACAGCCAGAGGGAAACATTTATTTATGAAGACAAGATCTTGTTTAGATTCAGGTCCAATCCACAGGTAAAACCCCAAGGCATCTGCAGGTGAGGGAAGAGAAGAACTGCCTTGTAATGGACACTCTAAATCATTTCTGGCTAAAAGACAGGTATCAATTCTTGTGCTGTAGCAGATGAAGCCTCTCCAGCCGCTTTTGTTGTGTGGAAGGTGAACTCTCAGGTTTAGAAGCAGTGAATCATTGTAGGCATGTACGATTGCGTCTCCATCTGGTTCTCAGCCGGGTCTCTGCAGCCGGGTCTCCACAACCGGCCCCACACCTGGACTGTGAGCCTGGCAGTCACAGAGGAGCAGCTCAGGGACTTGCTGCCGTCCAAGTGAGCAAGCCATGATGTGGTAACTTCTTTATTAAATTTTGGCAAAAAAGTTCCATATCCTTTAGGAATGTGACATAGAGTAGAGCCTTAACACAGTTGCTCTATTTTTAGCATGTTTTCAGTGGATCTAGCTATGTACTTTTAGCTGAGCATGTGCTTTACTGAATTAGGCCCAAAACCATGAAATCTGTGAAGAAAAAGAGCAAAAGCAAGTAACACCAGAGGTAAGACACAGTTTGCACCAAAGCAACAGTTTTTTTCCTCTGTATTGAACATAGTTAGGAAAAGAAATATATTCTAAAAATATCCAATCATTTTGGCATTAAAAAAAATATGTCTTAGTCACAAGGTTGTAAGAGGCCTGGCTGATAAAGTTAACATGAAAAGATACTTTTTTTTCCTGAAAAGCACAGCCTGGTCCTGTGTACAGATTGTGTTAAAAAACAGTTTCAAAAGACACGCTTGCTGCTTAGGATCTAATCTCAGCAGGACTTCTCAGCCCACCTGCCCATTATTGCTCTCATTAAATCAGTGCGCTTGGCCTCAGTGTATTTAAGGGTCTGTCAGCATTTCCATTTAATAACCATCGCATGTAATGCATTGGCTTCTTTCTTTGTATTGCACAGAGGTTATCAGTACACTGCGGACACTATCGTATTTTATAATATATTTAAGGAACAACAGGATTTAAATTTGATTGAATGGTTTTGACTGAGATGCTGGATTAGCATTTCAAATTCTTTTTGGTGCTAACCTCTTGGGTAAGCCCTAATTATTTAAAAGTAAAACCCTTTCAGAAATGGATGACATCGCTAATTGAAACAGTCACAAATGAAAAAATAATGTACATGCTGCAAGTTAACCAAAACAATTTGACTGCCTATAGGGGCCATTACAGCAATCAAAGGTAGATTAACTGTGAGGAGGAGCAGGGGGGATTAAGGAGTCTGTAGCAACCTATACTAACTAGGATCCAATACACGTTTGTTACAAAAATGGTCTGTGCAGTCTATGTTTTTTGATATTGTGTAGCATTATTGAACATTGTGGGAATGCTAGATAATTTCATAATCATATTCCTAGAAAATTATATTCCATTCCACTTTTATAAAAAAAAAAACACTAAGATTGAAAAGAAAATGAATATCTTTTGACAGCAAATTCTACTTGGTTTTGTCTGGTACTTTCCAGAAGAATTATTTTGAAGCATCCCTTCAAACGAGGGTTTGAAAATTATCTGCTGAGTGGTCAGCGTAGTATCTCAGACTGGTTTTAGGATTCAGGATGGCTCTGTTTATCCCAGTTTGCATTAGGATGCAAAGCTGTTAACATAGCAATCACCGTAATCACTGAGACACCAGTAAATTGTCTGAAAATCTCAACCTCTGTTTCTTCCTCCTCTCCCTTCTTCCAAGAAACGTACAGGTCATGGTGTTTTTAGATGTCTCATTTAAACTACAGCTTGAATATAAAACGTGGTTCATAATTCCTATGTTACATTGAACCTCGATCCGTGAGATATTCACTTAAACAGACTGTGCAGTCTGCATTCGGGTGAGCAGGGAGGTTTCTTCCCTGTAGCTCTGATCTCCAAGAGGAAGGGTGCACCTGAGCAACTTGTTTCAAGAGGAGTATGTGACCTGTATTGACTCAAGGGAAACGATACAGTTTATTCCATCCCAGCAGCATTAAGAAGTTTAACTCATTATGAATTGTAAGACTGCTAAACAAATGAAGTAGGAATAATCATAGTTTGGCTTGGTGCTAAATAAGCTAGTACAGGGAACACTGCTAAAAAGGCAGCTGATAGATACCGTAGCTAATGGCAGGTAAATCCATTGGAGAAGGTCAGCACGCCCCTTAGCAGGGTGTTAGGATGACTCCAGCTGCACCTTGGCTCTGCTCTGTCTGATGGGAAGAGTAGCAGGCCAATATTGGCTTCTTCATATCTCCTGAATTCTCTGAAATCTCAGAACTGAAATTGTGTTTTTTGCGGTATTTTGGACATTAGGAATTGCTCAGATATAAGAGGAAAAAAAAAGTTGTGGGCCATACTATTGAACTCTATTCATCCTAATGCAGTTTCAGAGCAAATCCCTCCATTCCATGTAAGTAGAGCATTAAAGGAAACAGCACTCAAGATGATGCCGTAAAATGTGCTTTAATACCACAATCATTTATTATGTTCATGTTGTATCTTTCGTAATAATAGTGAATTTGAAAGCAAACATTTATGCAACATAAACCTAGCTTAAGGCAGACTTTAGAGTGTAGAAAGCTCCAAATGCTGCTCAGATTCTCTCACAGGAGCTCAAAGAACTCTTAAATTCTCAATGTAGGAATTTTTTTAGTTAAATCCCTTCCTTCCTCCTCTGCTTCCTTTGCCAGGGTGACAATCCTTCCCAGAGGTGGCTGAGAGATGGATATTTTTATGACTTGAAGCTTTGCTCTTTAACCTCACTGAAAGCCTTAGGTCCTACCCATAAATCCCAGAGTACCCAGAAACCTTCAGTCTGTTGTTTCTCGGGACGCCTGAGTGGAGTGGTGGTGGCTTTTCTTTAATAAGTTGTGTCTCTTGAAGGCCTTAGCAGTGCTCTGTCTGCTCAGCAGTACCCACATTGCTACCAAACAGACATTCCCAGCCTCAGATGGCTGGAGCCTTTCACAAGACAGATTGCATTTGCCCACAAGGAGAAAAATAGCTGAGGAACCTGTTAATTTCACCGCAGGGATGCGTCTTTCTCATCTTGGTTTCCCCTTTACAATGCAGGCTGGATCTATTATTGCTTGATTGCTTCCATAGCTCCAAACTGATCTTCAAAGTCTGTGCCTTTCCCACTATCCAAAGCCATAATCTGTCACCCCACTAGGGTAGGTACCTTCACTGTTGAATTTTGAGGGCAGACTACAAAGAACGGTTGGAGAGCGGAGGAAGTCACTGCACCAGGCATTAGGAAAGCCTAGGTGCTAGTATGAGGTAGACTGTCCAAGACAGAGTTCAACCTCCTGTTGCATTTAAAGAGGTTGAATACTGGAAGTTCAGTAAAAGAAACCTTATTCTCCCTTGCCAGCCTTATGTGGTGAGCCAAGTCCTCTCCCCGGCTGTGTGATCTACCAGTGAATGTGTAGTAGATGCCCTGTCTGAGCCTGGCCTGTACATGGTCCTGGTCTGTTAGTGCTGGGTTTAGAGCACAAGGCTGTAGGTTTTAGTGTAGGAGATCTTTAGTTTTGTAGCAATTTTGTTGGTTATTATA
Organism: Apteryx rowi; assembly: GCF_003343035.1. Lineage (NCBI taxonomy): Eukaryota > Metazoa > Chordata > Aves > Apterygiformes > Apterygidae > Apteryx > Apteryx rowi. Next base: position 3,398,404 of record NW_020447752.1, on the reverse strand, counting down.
GTGGCCCTCACACACGTTCCTCTGCTAAGTCAGTTTAGAATAACTGAAAGCAGAGTTTGTCCTAGAATCCATTGCATTTGGAGAGTGTGAAGAATGCTGTGCCCAACTGATCCATTTGTTGTATTCATGCTACTCTAGTCCTTATTCTGGCAAGGCAGCCTACCTAGCAAGACGCGCCTGGTAGGAGTTTTGCCTGAAAATGCCCTGCAGGGCCAGGACTACAGTTTATAGAACGCTTTGGGTTAGAAAGCAGCTGTGTAAATTTAAAAATTCATGCGCTGTTTCCAACTCCCACTTGACTTTCTGGGGCTTCAGCAAGATTCTTCTGATGCTGGAGAGAAGTGAGGACAGAGAGAATTTTCCCTTGTCAAATATTTGAGCCTTGCTGCTGAAAGAATATGTCACCACGAAGCTATTTTGACAATTAGCAAACTCCCTGCCTCTCCCATATCAAGTCTCATTCAGCTGAATGGCAATGGATTATATTTTGTATAATGAGGCATGATCTATCCCAAGTATTTAGCATAATGGGAGAATAATAAATCATTCTGGAGCTGTCAGCATAGTACTTGGGTGTTTTACACCAGGTAAATAAACAGTGAGTCATTATACTCAGGAGTTTGTGTGAAATCAGGAGGCAGAAATTGTTATTGTGTTTCTAGACAATAAATTGTTGATAATTATTTTAAACCATTGGTGTGAATGGGTTGTAATTAATTTGTACCTCCCTTTTGTCTGGTGTTGAAGAAGACTTGAGAAATAGCCACGCTTGTAAGCACTGCTGTGTGCCTGGCACTGATAAATGTATCAAACTCTAGCATGACTTTATCTAGGAAACAGATTTTGATAGCTTGCTAGGATTTAGGTCATTGGATAATTCAGTGCAAACTGCAAATCTTAATGCTATTGACAAAAGAGAGAGCACAAATAGGCAGCACATTCTATAAATCCTAGACCTGTAAGTAGCTCTCTTTTCACAGATTTATAGTAAATGTCCTTGAAAGCGATCCAAAAAAAGTGAGCATGCTGGGTCTGGATTGACAGGTTGGCTTTTGAGATTCGTTGTATCCGTGTTTGCCCTGTAAGGCTTGTTGTAAAAGACCTGCTCTACAGTGGCATGTGAACCTGCACAGAATATGAACTTTCTAGGAGCTGATTCAGATCTAACCTCCTCTGATATAAGCAGGGGAACTCCTCTGAAATTGCTACGGTCACATGGCTACCAGACTAATCTGTCTGGGACTTGGGTAAGGTCTCTCTTCTCGTCTTTTAAAATGTTAAAATCCTAAAGTGAGACCCTGAGATGCACATCAAAAACTCAGGAGCCTGGCTGGTCTGTGTGCAGAAAAAGAGAGGAGACAAAGAAATGTCAAAAAGAAAGGGTAAAATTAGGTGAAAGGAAACACACTTTCCTGTTACAAGCCTTGATTTTATTCAGCTTTATTAAAAAAAAAAAAGGCGGAAAGAACTGAAGGAAAAAACAACAGGAAAAAACTGTCCTTCAAACACAGATAGGCCAGTTCTGCTCATATTCTGAACATTCATTTCCTGAGCCTTTGTTTCAGAGGTTGGTAATCTTTTCCATGCTAGGAGTAGATCTTAAAGGTAATGCATATGGTTACAAAGTTTATTTCCTTTTTCTTTTCAGAAGTTCAGGTCTTGTCTAGCTTGGAACACTCTATGACAATGGCAAAATAGCGTATGTCACACCTAAAAAGAGAGTGGAGACTGAGTGACAGACAGTGATTATGCTCAGATTAATCTAAATCCTGATTTCTGGTATGTTTTATTTAACACGCATTTAATTCGGCTGTGTAACATAGAAAAAAAAATCTTTGTCAAACTCAGCACCCTACTCCATCAGCTGTAAAATTTCACAACGCAGACATTATGAGGTTTGTCACTAAAGCACATCTCTTGGGGCTTTGTGTCATTTTAGTGAAAATCAAGAGGATGAATAAACATTTGACAATACTTTTGTTCCTGTGACCTCTGGAGATAGAATTTAGGACCTGTGGATTCGTAAAGCAAGCTCTACTCAGTAATCTAAAGACTTGCATCTCTTATCTTAGCAGAAGATTGTACACTTGGAGAAAAATATCCTTAGTGTGTGTTATACTTTTTACTGGGGAAATTAGTGTCAGAATTGGCTCCATGTTTCTTATGGAATAGGTACGTTTTCAGGTGAACCCAGGAAAATTGTTCTTTACTGCTATCCTCCCTCAAAGGGTAGCTGGAGCTCTGAAAATCCTGTTCAACCAATTTTAAAAGCTCACAGTGGGAATCTTAACTTTAAAACAGGACTCAACATACAAAGGGGGGGAAGCACATACGAGGGGTGGCGCTCCGCAGTGCTCAGAGCAGCCTCTGGGACAGAAGCACGGTGAAGAACCCCTTCAGACACCATCAGCAGTTTTGAGTGTCTGTAGGTTTTCTCTGACGGTATCAGTCAAACAAGACCATCAGAGCATGAAGTAACTTATTCTTCCCTCCTGCTCCTTGTTCCAAAACTACTTAAAACTGCTGCTTTCAAGCAAATGCACTGAATACCTTTCCTTAAAACATATTAAAACAATGGCATATCCTTAAAATATATACATATATATATATAATATATATATATAAATGCCAGGACTTCAAAACTACTGTCGAACATAGTGACAATAATTTATACTGTCAAATAGTGAGTCCAGGCACAGAACCCCTCTCTTAAGTTTTCAGATAACTTTCAGCAGTAACTTTGTGGTTGACCCCAGCAGTTACACATCTGTGTTGTTAAAACAATTGCTCTAATATTTTGACACATGGGGAAATTTGGGGAGGTAAGTACCAGTATTAATCATTGTCAGATTTTAAATCGATTCATGTATATTTTCTGCTTATTCTGTGATAGTGGAAAGGTTAGCTAACTTGAGATACATATTTCAGGACTGTTCAATTAACAGGAAAAAATTCAGAATAAGGCTAGTAGGAGTGTAATGTGTATATTGTTGTAATAGCTGTGCTCCTAATGATCGAAGGTAGAACTTCTCAATATGCAATTACATTGTATTAGGACACTATCATCAAGAACTGGCTGGAATCCTATCAGATCTGAACAGGCAGCACGATGACAAGGCATATCTAGAAACTGATTGTGTGACCTTAAATTTTTTAAGTATTTACCTATGAATGTGTTTGCCCTTTTCTTCTTCAAATGCTGTCATTTCATTTTTGGAGATTCTTTAATTCTTCATCACTCATCATTTGCTTAGAGCTTGAAGGCAGAGTTCAGGTGTCACCTCTTAGCCAGGTGTAACTATGGTAACAAGGCAAGAATTAGGATTTGTGGTCTTGCACTGCACATTTTGACTAGGGTTAATAATGACCCCCAAGGCTGGCAGCACTTAATATCCCCAGACTATTACAGACAGAACTGAAGGAAAAAGAAGGAGGAGGAATGAGGTTAGAGGATGCATCTGTCTGCAAGATCTTCATGGCTCTGGATATGAGAGACTAGCTAGGTGGTGGCTCGTGGGAAAGGCAAAAGTTTAAATTTCACACTCACTCTTCTTTGCTGAAGATCAACGATGGACAGAGTATGGCCTGGCCCCGTTTCCCTGCCAGGGTCCTGTTTCAGCCTGCTTAGAGCCCTCTCGTTTAGCAAAGGGAAGAACTGGGCGACCATGAACATCATTTCCAGACGATAATCTGCCGGGCTGGTGGTGAGCACATGAGAGGAGGTCTCGGTGCTCAGGGCTCTCTTCCGTTGCTCTGTAGGCTGCTCTCCTATGGCAGCTTAAACTGATTTCACTGCTCAGTGCCACCCTGTCAGTCCTGGTCAGGAGTCCCATCGCTCCCCTTCTGGTGGTTCAGCACTGTCAGACCCTAAGCTTAGCCTGACGGCCAGCACAGGGTGTGAGAGGCACCGCCACATGTGCAGGAGAGAGGTGAGGGCCGTGGCAGGTCCTGGGGAAGGTGTGCTGTGTTATGCTGCCCAGGCTGTAACGTAACACTTGCCCATCCCGTTAGCTTCTGCTGGAGAAAGCGCTCCTCAGCTTCAGCTCTGCCTGTTCATTGCCACGCACCCTTGGCTCGTGTTTCTCTCCCTTTCTCAGCAGGGATCTCAGATGCTTGCTCCTTGTCTAAATCACAAACCATGAGGTTTTAATCTCCCCATCCTTTGAGCTGCCATGGACCTGATGAAATATTCTTGCCACAGTGCTGGTGCTCGAGTCAGGAATGAGTCGCGGCGTCTGACCCCGGGCAGGGCTCTGTCTTAGCGCAGCCATCGCTTGTGCACCCTGCAGCACGTGGAAGTGTTTCATGACCCTCGGTCTACTCGCAGGGAAGCAAAGCTCTGCTGCAGCATCCTCACGGGCAGGTTTCAGAGAGGCTCATTTCCAGTGTGAACATCCCCTTCTCTTCGCATAGCACTCTCTGAGAGTATATTCAATATACTGCCGCTGAACTGTCACTTAGTCTGATACAGGCTTCTGTTAGACACTGTGAATGCTTTGTCCCTCTGACTTAATTAAAAGTAGATTATATCAGTTCATCGTGAACCAGCTTGTGACGCTGGCCTTTGCTTTCATTCTGGTCTGGGTGGATAGCTTTGCAAACCACCACCTTGCATCTAAAGCTGCTGCATGACTGCTGTTAGTCTTCAGCAACCATAAATATGCCTGTTCCTACATGAAGTCTCTGCACACCACCCACACATGGCCTGGAGAAAACCAAGTGATAATGTGAATACAGATGAAATTGTATTTAAGAATTACTTTTCTGATTGCAATTTCTGGTCCTCCTGATGAAGTGGTCTGTCTGTTTTGTTTCTGTTATCAATGGAAATGCTTTGAAAATTGCTCTGGTGCTCAGGAGTGAGAACAGGAGGAAAACGTTGCTTTACGGTAAGCGTTTTGAAAGAATGTTTACACCCAGAGCGTCAAGTTAATTTCCCCAAAGAACAGGCTGAGCTGATCAAAAATGATCATTGGTTTTGCACAAATTTGAATACAAATAATTTCATTTCAAAAAGCCTCTTAAATGCAACAGTCCATGATTATTTCCATATTTCCTCAAGCACAGCATAATTATTTTCTTAGGCTCTGTTTCCTTGCTTTTGTTAACCATGGAATAAGTTATAGCACCCTTTTCTCTGGTATCCAGGTGTACTCGGAGGCAGCTCGGTGCCTGGTTAGGATCAGAGTGCAGCCTGAAACATGACATTCCTGATCTTAGTTCATTCAGGTGCCAACCCATAGCAGTACAGTGGCCATACGTGGGTCTTGTGTTCTCGTTTTTGTGATGTTTTGCTACAAAATTATTTGATTCGCAGCGGAAGTCATTGGGGAATCCTGATGGAAAGATAGTTGAAAGCTACAAAATCTTCCAGAAATTCTAGCAGATCTTTATACTTCCTGAGAAAGTCTTTAGCATTTGTGAGAATCAACTATCACTAGCCCCCACACACTTAGTTTTTCATATATATACACGTATATGTATATATATTTATATGTACATGTACCTCATCACAGTAGTTAGTGAGTTGTGCTACAGTTACCTAATACCCTGTAGGATAGGAGAGTTAAGATCCTTCTGTTAAACACGGGGAATTGAGAGGCTTAGTTAGAAGCTGTGATTGTTCTTCTGACCTTTCAGGTGTATGTGGCTGAGATAGCAAGTCATCTTCTCACGTCTTCAGTTATGGGGTCAATAATTACCATCATATTCCTCAAGCCTGTTCTGATCCTCCTCAGTGAGACAGATGGTGCAAATCTCATACATAGCAAAATAGACCAGAAAATCCCAGCACGTAACATCAATTACAAAAATTTAAATTCAACCTTCCTAATCAAAATCTGTAGCATTTAGTGTCATTCAAGCAAAAAGTCCTCAGTATAATCCCAATCCGCTGAAAGGCCTAACAAGCAGTATGGGAAACCTTCCAAACCAAGCAGAACTGAGTATGATGAACCCAAAAGATGGGACGCCATTTGGGTGCTTTTGCTCTGTACAGTTGGCATTTAGGTAGCAGATCAAACAGGAGAGTGTCCAATAATTTTAAGAGTCACCTTTATGAAAATGTTAATCGCTGAAAAATCATTTAACTTGATTATAGGCAGCTTCACCAACCTTTTCCACAAAGCCATACATTAGCTAATAGAAGATTTTGTATCTTTCGAAGTCAAAACAGGTATCTCTACATGGTAAAAATAGAAAACCCTTGAAAGAAAGCTTTTGGGATTCTACAGAGACTATGTTTAGCTGCTGGCTGAAAGAGATATCAGCCTGTGTCAGAGCGACTACATTGGGTTACTGATATCAGGCTGTCTGTAGTGGAGAAAACTGATACATGTCCCTTATGTGAGGCCACCCTGCTTGTGCTGCAGCAGTGCAAACAAGTTGTCAAATGGCACATGAGCATTCAAGACGCAGTTCAGTTCGTCGTCACCGGTCTGTTTGGCCTGGTAGCACTGTGGGGTATGCTCGGCCCCCAGGGCACATGGGGAGCTCTGTGTCCCCCTGCAAGCTGTTCTGGGGATGGCAGCGATGGGTGGCAGAGGTGCCATGGCCAGGCCGAGTGACGGTCAGAGGAGGAAGATGAACTACCTAAAGGAGACTCTGAGGAATCCCAAATGTAGAAAAACTTCAGAGTTTTCAAAAATGCAAAATTCTGTCTATTTGTCACAATGTGATAGTTTGCAAAGTGATGCTGGCATTTTGCATTTTATGCCTCTCCCTTTATCCAAACAATCATTTTAAGGGAGTTTTTAAGTACTGTCAACATGCTCTCTCAATAGGCAAATGTGAATCTAATTACAAGGAAGTTAAAGTAGAAAAACTGGCATTTTCAAAACAAGGATAAAATTCTGATGTGAGTGGTTCAAGTATGACATCTAAACTCATATCTAGACCCTGAATTACAAGAAGCCTAGTAATTGAAAATGCTCAGCACGTAATTTCCAGCCAACTCACTTGTATTGAATTTTAATTGAGTAAAGTCACTTAATTAGGTCTATAAATATGGATTTAGGTGAGTAATGGCACACAAGTTTGAAAATGTTGTACTTTGGCCTTATATGATTTAGCCAGTAATCTTGCAACAAGTGTGTAATGTTGCTGCAACTGGGGTACCCACTTGTCAGGAACTCACCTGCTCCCAAATAGTCACAGGCAATAGGTTATTATTCTTCACTATTGGTGTTTTTTATTATAAAGCCTCCTGCATAGGTGGCCAGAGAAAACAAGAATAAAGTCACCTTTGTATCAGTGTTATTCATTATCTCAGGATAATCCCAAAGTGTTGTAGACTGTTTCAGATTTTCATTCAGTATAGAAGAGAGATGAAGTTCTTGCCCCATTGAAAGCTGAACCTCTTTGCATGTCCTAACTTCAGCCATGTGAATAGTCTCAGTGAAGTATCTGAAAATCAGTAGACTAATTACTGAAATGATCAACCGAATTAGTATCAGGGGAGTCTTACAAGTTAGATGAGGTGAAGTGAGAGCAATAGCACTAAGAGAATGGATTACTTGGCAGACAGCAGTGTTCAGGATACTGGAGACAGTATTTTTGGTAGATGTTTGTATGGAATAAATAAGCCTCATACTGAATCTGTTCACACAGGTGTGGAAAGGCAGACGTTAAGGTCTGAGCATCAGAGTTTAATGTGAACAGAATCTCTAAACAAAGAGTTGACAGTATTAACAAAAGTAATATTAGATTTGAATGAGAAACTTTGTACAGTTAATTAAAAATCAGAGACAGTTATAATAGAAGTAATTATCCAGGAGTATTAAATCAGTTGCAAGTCTGAGCCCATAAAAGAATTAATCAGGAATAATTAAATATTTGATATTGAGGGCTTATATTTTCCACTTATGCCAAAATCCATTCCTTTAACCAATACAATTTTTCAAGTCTATATGTAAAAGAAAACTGGACAATAGGTGACCAACTGTATGGGAAGAAGTTTCATTTTGCTTTTAAACTACAATTACAGTAAAAAGGGTACGGTTTCTATCTAGAGAATCATACTGGCTAAGACCAAGAGTTGTTCTGGTCTGGTTCCCCATGTTCTACAGTGGCAGATAGCAGATGCCATGGGAATGGTACAAGAGCAATGAAAGGTGCTTCCGAGCAGCTGAGTGCATAACTCAGCGCATTGCTGATCTACAAGTGTGATTTAGTTCTTTCTTCCATGAATTTGTTTAATTGCTCTTTGAATCTCAGTCATGCAATTGAGGTCAATCCATCCAAATATTGTTGTTCTCTGTGGGAACAAATTCCATGGCTTGGCTACGTTATGTGGAAAAACATCTTCTTCTGTCTGTTTTGAGCCCTGCCATCTGATAACTCCCCCTTACTTGTTTGTGAGGAGAGACTGAAAATCCCCTGCCTTCCCTACACTGCTCATCATCCCATAGACCTGCCCTAGTCTTGCTTGGTCATCTTTTTTTCTTGTAGTTTGGGTCACCTTTTAAATTCTTTTTGAACCCTTCTCAGTTCTTCTGGACAGGAACAGCAAATAATCAAAGGACGTTAGAGAGAAAGCAAAAAAGGATGATTGGCTTTTTCTGGAGAGGGAGTTGAGTGCTGAGGACTTACTGGGAGATTCCTAGTGTAGAAAATGGCCAGACATAAAAGAAGCATTGAACGAGGGGAGATTGTGGTTCCAGTGTAACCACCGATGAGTGAGCACCTCAGCCTGGGCAGAGCCCCAGCCAGATCCCACTGAAGCCAGTGCAAGCCATCGCACTAACTCTGGTTCTTGAAAACAGGCTCTTGTTGAGCAAAACTGTCATTTTATTGAGGTAGGTCCAGAGCTCTGCATTGCTTTTGGCTGCAGGGCCCTGAGCTTGTGGTAAGTTTAGAACAAACAGGAAAACCCAAGCAAATAAAAATAAAAGTCAGATTATTTCGGTCCTGTGTGTCTGGAGGCAACTTGAAGAACCAAGCCTTTATTGCTATAGTTTCAAGATTTTCTTCCTCCCCCTTATTTTTTTTTAATCCAATGAATAGGCTTGTCACAAACCAGTACTGAGCCTAGTGCAACCATTTATCAGCTTGGCTCCTGCAGGAGAAAATGTCTAGAGGCAATCTATCTAGCTGGTAACAAGGTGATGAACGGTCACACCAGGATCAATGTTGGCATCTGGAGGCAGTTATTTATTGGATCAAGGGCATTATAAACTATCAGAAAAGGCTCTGTACCTTCCCCTTCTTTCCTGTCTGTAAACTTAGCTCTGAATAGGCTGAGGGGAAGAGTTGGTTCATGAAGCATTATATCTTTCTTAATTTGCAAAATCTGCAAAATTTGCAGATAAAAGCACAGGGTCTTGAGATACTTTTAGTGGCATTTGGTTAAGGCTGTGGACTGTCATGTCCAAGGAAGACAATGTGGTCATGATCAGGTTTGTGCTCACTAAACTCAGTGAGAATTTTGCTGTTGAAGTCATCAGATGCTGTGGGAGTCTTTGGGCCTTGGTCCTCTCTAGATGTCTGACCTTGGAAACCACCTCCGATATTGTCACCCAGCACTACAAATAACAGTATTTCTTTTCAGTGTGAATGTTATATCCTAGAAGATTTCAGACTCAAGACTTCATAATCATTATAGAGTGACTAGTTCTTGATATAGGGCTTTATTAATGTGATATTTTTATTTAATTTAAATTGAGAGGAAGCTGAAGAGGGGAAAGGAAGCTGTTACTCTTGCACTGACATCAGGTGAATTATTGGATACAGATCACTATACACATCTGATTAGGAAAATATGTCAAATGTCCAAGGTACAAAATATGTAATTTGATGTCAAGTCCAGATTTATTTCCTTCAGGACATTGGACTGACATTAACATGAGTTCTCTACCAGTCATTCCAGAAGGATTAGACATTAAACAAATGTTGCAGAATGTACAAAACAATCTTAAAGGCATTGAATCTGCAGCCCGCGTGTTCCCCAGGATACTATTACAAGACTCTTCATGTCTTTTTTCTAATGGCTTTTTGGATTCCCTGCTTTCAGCCCGCCTCAGCTAGCTTTACAAGTGTCCAACCACTCTTTTTATCTGTTATTAATTTTTTCTGTTATAAAGCATTTGTGATCATTCTTCTGTCTGTCTAACTGCTTCTTAAGTTTATTGCTTTTCTGTGGTGCTGTTAAGGATTTTATTTCCCAACTGGTATTACTTTTTAACTACTCATGTAAATCTGTATCAGTTCAGATTCATGCAGAAAAACAATTTGTCACAAATCTGCAAAGGCTAAATGATCAAAGCAGAGCTTGCAGGCTCCCTGCTCCCTCTCTTTGCCTCCTCAATCAGACCTAAAAATATTCTGTCTTCATTCAAATTCTCATACTTCCTTGTACTATGGACTTTAGCTAAGGCCAGGAAAACAAATGTGTGGGTCAGTTCTCAGCATTTCTGCAAGATCAGTGAAGTTACACCCATTTATATCCACTAGAAGATCTGGCAGTAGCTGTTGTCACAGGCTAATCACACAGAGATTCTCAAACCGCAGTGCCACTGCCGTCCAGGCACCTCAATACCTTCACGGGCATGGCGCTTCTAATTGGTTTTTCTTCGGAAACAGAGTTTTGGTTTTTACGGAAAAAAGTATCCAAATTTCCTTACCAAGACCTATGCCAAGAGATGCAATTTTGGGCTCAAGTCAAGATTTGTAGCCTAAAAAGTTGTCATCCCAGGTGTCCTCTGTGCTGGGAGTTCCTGCTGGCAGCTGAAGGGCAATGTGGCTCAGGGGAAAGGAGCTCTGATTTGCAGTCCCGTGGGTTAACATGCACCAGTGGCCTGCTGGGTTCATGCTAACACCACTGGCCTGCGGATCCCGGGGGCTGAGGGCTCTGACCCCCAGTATTTGCTGGAATTGGGTGCAGTGGAGGGAGGATATCACTCCTCAGCTGTGGAAATGGCAGTGTTGTAACCGAGGTAAATTCAGGTAAATGGCATTTACCGACTTCTGTTCCTAGAAATGCAGTGTTTCTCCCTTCTCAACACCTGGCTTGGCACAGCAAATGTAGGCGTTTACCCACTGTGCTGTGGGTACAACCTCTGCTGCTTCTGTGGGGAGGGACCAGAGACCTTATTCATTCACTGTCATGGATTTTGTCTAAAGACACGCTGTGACCCAAATTCTGCCCTGGGCATCACGATGTCCTCGCGAAGGTCGTGGTCACATGTCCCAGAGCAGACTTTGGCCCCATTTACCAGATGGGAGCTGAAACATTCTATTTTTTTTCTGGATGTCCTTTTTGTTTATCTCTGGGTCTCTGTTAAGAGTTCAAGTGAAGAGCTAATTACTGACCCAGCAGAGCCGGTTAGCTGCAGGCTCCCCTGCTGCTCTGCCGTGAGTCTGCTCATGAATGAATTTTGGTTTGGGGGCAGGTTTCCAAGGCCCCTGCGGTGGTTCCGATTTAGCTCAGGCTGCTTTTTGCTTGATGGTCCTAAATCTGAATTTGTTATTAAAACTACAAGGCCAATCTGTGAGGAAACATTGGAATAGGACACTTAGTCACCTCCCCTCTGCAGAGTGACTTGGAGAACATGCGTTCTCTTGTTCCTCACAAAACACTTCCATTCCCTTTCAAATTGTGAAAAACTAGTTCGGTCATAGCTCTCTGGCTCTGCCATGGGAGCTTATGTTAATTACCACATTGGGGCAGATTTCATCCTTGCAAATCTGCTTTTGCCTTGTCACTGCATCATTTTCCCCGTCTTCCCAGTATGGTTGCGCATCATCTAAGTTACTGGGATTTTCCGTGTGCAGCAGGGAAATGGGATGCAGAACTCCAGGGATTGTTCTAGCTTTGCCAGTGGCTTCGTGTGGAGGCTTGGACAGGTCTCAAACTTATTACATCTCAGTTTTCCCTTCTGGAAAGTGCAAGGGGAATAGCAGTCCTTTGAAGATGATGAAAATCAAGACAGAGTCGATAAATGTGTTAGCATTGTTATTACTGTAGGCGTTGCTAAATGGCTTTCCTCTCTGAGAAGTACATTGTAGACAAGGAAGAAATTGAATCTCTCTACACATATTCTTATAAATACCATATGTGCACTTAGATTTACCTGTTTTGCTGACAGGCTTTGCTTGACCTCACAAGATTAACCCAAAGTTGTCAGAGATGGGAGGAGAGGGACGAACCTGCCTGTTAGGGACTTGCAACATCCTGCAGTCACTATGGCAGAGCTGAATTCTAAAGAGGGCCGTAAAGAAACTAACTCTGTAGGTGACATGGGGAGAAGCATGGATGTGCTGGTGAAAGAGCTGTCTGACGTTAAAGGCTGGGGATATTGCAGGAGATAATAGAGCAGCTAGGTAGGATGGGGCAAAAACATCAAGGGCCTTTGAGATGAAAATGAGACATTTGCATCCTGTGCCTGGTTTATGGAGATCCTCAGGTTCAAAACACTGAGTAGATGCTGTGTGTTTCTCACTGGAACTTTAGAGAGTGCTTGGCACACAGCAGAGGAGGAAAAAGGTTCTCTGTGGACATCCCTGGTGAGGATGTCTGCACTGATGCACTTAATGATACCTCTGCCCACGTGCATTGGGCTTCAGGTGGGTCAGTGTGAACATGTGGCTTGCCAAGGAAACCGGAGCCACCAAGGAAGGCACACTCTTGGTCAGAGTCTGGTATGTGAAAATAATTGAATGACTCGCAGCAGAGCTTCGAAGTACAAACGAAACTCTGCATAAAGCCCTGACAGACAGACCTCAGCAGACATGTCGTCGCACTTTACAAGATGGTATTGAAGTTGTTTTCAGGGGTGAATTTTTTTTGTTGATAAAACACGAGAAGGATCTAAACCTGTTCAGAAAATAAAACATTGAATTTCTTTTTGTTCTATCTGTTTTGCTTATCTCACAGGACTGACTGGGGCTGATTCCCAGATGTCCCGGGTCCAGGGAAGCCTTTGCAGCAGCCTTTTCCACAGTGTCATAGGGACACGTCGCTTACGCTACGGTGATAGGCACTTCGAAATATTTTTGTGAAAAAGTTGATTTGGCTGCTGGGATTATCGACTTGTTTATGCATTTCTAATCTATAATATCAATAGTTGCAGTCAGTATAGAAACAGGCTAATGTGATTATATGGGAGAAAGAGACTAGGTAATGAGAGTAGCATATGGGAGCAGGGTGGTCTCACTGCTGAAACAACAGGCTCAGTGCTCAGCTGTGCCCAGCATCCATTGCCAAGGTTGAACATGTCCCTGAATATACAGGATTATACAGGCCCGGAGCACCTATGCCGTGGGCAGCTGCCTCAGGCACAGCAGTGCCTGGGCAGGGTGAGAGGAGCTGCAGGCAGTTGCACAGATTTTGTCCCTGTCTGGCTCTGGAAAGCAGAGATCGACAGAAGAGGATCTGTCAAATTTGCCTGCTGGGCACTTCCAGATCCCGGGGGTTGCTCTGATCTGCTCCTCGCTGGCCAGGCCCCAAGGAGCTGGACAGCAGATGGGGGCAGCCTTCTCCTGCCACCACTCTTAATATTTCTGTTGCATCCCGGAGTGCATAGGGACAGGCACGGGGTGAAAGGGGAATGACAGCCTGGGAATGACAGCAGTGAGCTAAGGAACAACAAGAAGAAAAAAGCAGATTAGACAAGGCCAGTGATTTGTTTGGGGATTTTTAATGCTTCCCTCCGTAAAAGCAGAGCTGTTTCAGTCAGTTTGACCCCAGTCATTCTGGCTCTGCCACACATCACACCAAATATTTACTCTGCTTAATTGCATTGCTAGAGTCTCATTGGCGTCTTTTCTTTGAAGTGATACCCTAGAGCTTTCATTTGTTGCTGGAAATCCCTACATCCTATCCCGTATTCACCCCTCGCAGAGCTCCGGACCCCTGCAGGCACCAAACCCCTCCATTAAACAGCTTCTTAACTGCAGACCCGAGAATCAAAAGAGCTCGCGCGCTCGCACATCAGTCCCAGGGCCGAGACTGACCCCGGGTGTGAAATTTTGATTGGGTTTAGCTAATTTTGCGTGACGTGTCCCTACCAGCCTCCACGGTCTCCGCGATCCAGCAGCAGTGAGGCCGGGCCCCTTGTGCCGCCTCTCCTCGCTCGCTCGCCCTCTGACCGGCCGACGCGCCCTTCCCTCCCGCGAGGATGTCTGCGAGCGCTGGCAGCCGGCGCGGGGCAGGCAGGGGAGAAACCCTGCCCGACTTTGTTTGTTTGTTTGCTTTTCAGAGCAAACCGTGTTGATTATCAGCTAAAGCAGTCTGTCTAGAGAGCAGCATCAAGTACGCGCGCACGGCTTCACGGAGTTACAGTCTGGAGCTTGTGAATTAATTAGCGATTTCTCTGAAGAGCCGCGACCTGACAGTTCGCAGACTTCAGAGCTGCCTGACTTTGATAACCAGACAACGTACACGACAGCTTCCTCATGTCATGGTAGCCTACTTATCGCTGCAAACCACCAAAACACCAAAGCAGGGTTTGCCAAAAGTATGCTAACATGACTCCGGAGTGTTAGAAGTCAAAGCATTAAAGGGGCTTTGCCATTTTAAAATGTGCTTTTAAACTACAGCTAGAAAAAAGTGAGCTGCCACGGGAGGATTTGGCTCCCCAGCTGCCTGAGCCTAAAGGAGGCCTGGTGTTGCTCGGACACCTTATCCGTTAGCATTACCAACTGTCCCGTTGCTAGTTAGTTCATTATTCTCCGTAGGCAGCGTGTCTGCGTACTACCTGCTCCAGGAATCCTCAGCAGAAAGCACAGGCTTGAAATGCTGCACTTCTGCTCTGCAAAGTGGCAAAATCAAACAATTATTTCAGTATTTTACTTAAGAGACCTGTCCATATGTAAAATTTACGCTGGGAAAGCCTTTGCTCTAAATTGTCCAAGGTAACAACAGCCCAAGCTATTAGATAAAGCTGTCCACAACTACTAGGAGATAGTTATGCCTGGAACGACTTTCTGCCTTGAAAGACTTGTTGTTCCTGCCACTGCATGGGTGAGCAGGAGGAGTGGGGCCTGCGTAGCCATGGGGCAACAGAAAGTAAACGTAATGGGAAAAAAGAGCAAGATGAAGGGGTATTCTCTTTTTGGACTCCATTATTTGGCTCTGATGCCACATTTGATACTGGACTAAAGGACCTGAGAGAACCAGATCTGGCCAGAGCAAGGTCCTCTTTCGCCAGCTGCAGTTTGGTTTTGGGCTCTTAGGATGGGCTGAGAGATCCCCACTGCCCTCTTCTTCCTCCTTGCCCTTCGCCAGCCCAGGTCTGGTCCTCTTTGTCCTGGCCCTTTTCTACCTGCTGTTCAAAAAACATCTGGTTCAACCACGTCACCAAGGCTGTGACCACAAAAATAGCCAAAAGAGCTGTCTTAAACAACTGTGGTTTTGGCGTAAACGTTCATCATACCTTTAAATGATAAAATCACATGTGCCTTAGTTTTTATCCCAGCAGCAGGGTTGTAAATAAGAGTTAGCACCAGAAACTGAGACCACCTGGGCTCTCACTGCCATTCTTTCCTCGCATTTGTAGTGTGTGCTTACCATGTATCACCTCCAGGAAAACCATTACTATATTTTAGCTAGTTCAGCAGCTAGACCTCAGAACTGAACTGCAGACTGGACACTGCGCAAATACAGAAAAAAAAAGAGGATTTCTCTTTTGAGGAGATTCTAGTCTACATATGTGAGGCATACAAAGGTAAGGAAAAGGGACATGCAGAGGCATTTTTCTCTCCCTGGGAGTGAGGTGATTTATTTTCTGGCTTTTTCATTGCTTAAAAATAAAGGATTGCATCCTGCAATAATAGGCGGTTTCCTCAAGCTGCGATTGCCTAGTTGTAGTAACGTGTGAATATGAAACGTATGAATTTGCCAGTCCAAAGCACAGCTCTGCCTCGCCAAGGCAGACAAGGTAGCACCTGGGTTTTGCTTCTGGTGAAGATGCATTTCACCGCGTCCGGAGCTGTGTGCTGAGCATGGCAGGCCGCGTAATGAGACAGCTCTCACTGCTGGTCATCGTAATAACGATGCCACTTTTCCTGGGTAACACCTAGCTGTGCTATCTCACTGCTTCTCTCCATATGTACTACACGCAGCACTGCCTCATCTATTTTGTTTTTCATTCTTTCAGCTCAAACATAATTTAGCAGCAATAGATTCTATCTATCTAGAGATTAAAGTTGCTTAATAAGAATAAAAAGTATCTAAAAGGCTTTGCAAAAGTTAGCTCTCAGATTAAATAGAATTGTGTGTTTCTTGAATGTCTCCAGTGTGACATGAGGAGGGGCAGAGGGGCTGCGTGATTATCCCATGTTGCTTTTCCCTGCACCACAGTCCGGCCATTGGTTGTTCTCTATTTTTAACAGGAAAAATCTGATGGCTGTGCTCCATATGTGTATGTGCCTTCGTTTCACTGCTCATCCTTACCAAATCTGCTCACTCCTCTGAAGCCAAACTTGCCCTATTTCCCTCATAAACAAGTCACGATGCAGTGACGCTCTTGGCTTCAGGGAATGTCGTATTTTGAAGACTTCAAAATCAAATAGTTTGAAGAGCAGATGTATAGGTACAGCTGATAGTTTAGCTCTTCGTTTTTTTCTTCCAAAGGAAACGTTTCTACCTGCTATTTCATCAAAGAACTGAACATTGCAGTTTATTTTTATAGGACTGTAACAAACTCTGGAAGTACTTATGTTTCAGATATGATACGAGCTGAAGTTAGGATGTGAAATAAAGCCTATAATAGCTTTGGAAACAGTTGCTGGCCTTTGTGTTTTGTGTGAGTTGTGCTCTTGGTTGCATCCCACCATTGAAATGCAGCCTCTGAGCCAAATTCACTCTGAGCTAAGCAAACATTGATGTGTTGGCTTCAGAGAAGATGCACCTGCTGGTAAGACTAGTAAATTGGCCCTACATTTTTATTGAGCCACTGTCATATCCTGGCCAGGCTGCAGACTAATTTTTGGTGCTCTGTCAAATTTTCGTGGGGACTCTTGGAAATATGCTGCCTGGGTTACCTGTATAACCGTGTTGGTCCATCAATATTTCACTGAACTTCAAAGAGAAATATCTCTCTTCCTGGATTTCTGAGTTTAAGTCTTGCAGTTTCTTTCTAATTCCTTAATGGGTGAAATACCCCAGCTGGAGTTAATTCTCAGAAACAGGAAATTCTAAAAATTATATCCTATTTGGCCTGTGGTATAAGTTGTTTGGCATCTGCAAATTATAGAAATGGTGGTGATAGATCCTCAAGAAAAGATGCTTAGCTAGGAAGACTAGTAGAGAGATGACTGAATGTCATGATTAACTATTAGCATCCTTTGCAGAATCTCAATGAGAGACTTGTGATTTTAATGTAAGTCGCTGATTCCCAGTAAGGATAACCTCAGTGTTTAAATGAAGTGTCTTTTCAAACTACTACAAATACATGCTACCATAAAAATTGGAATATAATTTAATTAATCAGTGGTTTATATTGTGCGTGGTTCATATTAATTCAGTACTAATACTGGATCCACATATGTATTATTAATAAGAATATATTAGTTTAACCTCATTATTTTTCTTTTGACTTTTAGCTGAGATGGTGATTTGAAAGAATATTTGTAACTTATGAGACTGGGAAGGGACTGTGTTATAAAACAAAGAGTATTAGTGATGGGAATTATCTTCCGGTTTGGATATGCGGTTGTGCATGAATGCTGTGTGTTTTGCGGGGTGCATGTGCATGGCTGTTCGAATCCTCCCTTATTCCAAGGCTCCCTCTTGAGCGGCTTGCGAAAGGAGAGGTCACTTGGGATAAGGTGCATCAACAACAGATCTGTTTTATACATCATGTGTTACAATGCCCACAGCCTCCTCTGTCCTTTGCAGGAGCCTGTTAGACTCTTCCTAAAATCGGGTTGAGACCTGGCCCTCAAACTGTCCCGTGAAATTTGAAATTGGATGATGCCACACTCTCGGGACAGTGGTACCCAGTGGTCGTTACTGTGCTACATTTAATGTCATATATAAGTGAGGTAGGAAACTAATTGAGCTAATCAAATATGGGATTTTGCTTGGCTTGGAAAGAACTGCCAACAACTTGGAATGTGTTTGTTTGCTCAAGCTGCAGTTTCCCGGTATTCGTAGCCACCGTGAGTGCAGCGTGGGAGGTGCTGCCCCGTGGCCCAGCCCAGCTGGCGTTCCCACGCCTTCTTGCATCAGGACACAGCCCGGCAGAGCGGCGTGGTGAGGTGTAATAGGGCATGCGTGTGGTTGAAAAGCAACCCCAAATCAAGAAAAAAGATTGATTTTCAGCCACATGTGTTTCTTAATCTTGCTCAGTCCTGAAGCACTGATTCAGCCCCGGCGGAGGCAGTGTGAGAGCGTGGCTGGTGGGGAGACACCCCCGCTTTGCCTGGCAGTCTGAACTTTTCATGGCATCTAAAAAAGAAAGAATGAAAAATCTGCTCAGACATTGATTCTGCCACCCATTTATTTTTTACCAATGGTTTTGCAATCACATTTTGCTATTTAAAAAAATCCATTTTTCTCTCTATAGCAGCTGTGTGGAAGACTGCGAGTCAGCAGGTAGAGGCATCCAGAGAAACACATTTAGCTCTCACTTTATGCTTCCTTTTAACCCTATGTCTGATATTAAGCACATCTGATTCTGAGGCTATCTTGCCTATACCCAAGGAAACAATGGAACTGATTATACAGCAAGTTCTTAATTTAAACAAGCTTAATTTGCTTTTATTGTCCCCTTTCCATCTCCCATTCCCAGTAACTTCAGATTTTACTCTTCCCAATGAAAGGTGCACACATTAAACCAACAGTGATTTTTGAAGTTCCTGGTAGTTTTTTCACATTTTGCATTCCAGGTTAATCACCCTCCCTTTGTAACAGAGACACTTTGTTTAATATTAAAATATAAAGAAAAGTTTAGTAGCAACTGTCAGCATTCTTCTCCAGAAACACTTTGCAGTATTGTCAACTCTCCCATTTAAACTACAGGCCTCACAAACTGTTTTGTATTCTTTCTGACACTGGTTCCTTTATTGCTTTGAACACAGGAGAATTTCAGCTAATTTTTCATTTATTTTTTTAGTGCATCACAAAGGCTCAGAAACCGTAGTGCAAATAAAGAAATCAATCTTCTATTTTATTTAATTCAAGCTTTTAGACTGTGTATTTTGATATTTTAGGACTGGACATGAACTGTTTGCAAGCTCAGAGCTGACAATCACGTGCTACAACCAGGAAATTTGCTTTGGAGCACTTCAGCTCCTCAATGCCACCATCTATCTAGTCCCACCAGCTGCTTGTAAAACTTGTGCATCAGCTGCCATAATCTTATCATTAAAGGTGGATTTAAGTTTTAAGAACCAAGGAGCAAACCTCTGTACTTGCGACTGGAAACTAGGCGATGAGGCTGCGGTTTCGGTGCAAGCTCAGCTTTCCTCGGGCAGCTGGTGCTAATCGCACGTGTTGGAGGGCAAGATGCTGGGAGCTCGCGGCGGCTCCTTCGCAGAGCTGCAGCCCTTCGCTTTGCTCTTCAGCTGCTGCTCTCCCACTTCTCCAATCCCTTCCATGTTGTTGTTTTTGTTCCTCTCCTTGCAGTGGTAACGTGAGGAAAAAAGCTGAATTTGACCACATCCGTGAGGATGTCAAGCATTTATACTTTATTGGTTTAGAAGCTTACTAAATTTAAACAGAAGCATTAACATGGCCTTAGGCTCTCTTGACAGTTATAAACTCTTCCTTGGGGGGATTTCTGTAATGCTTTCTAATCAGCTTAAGGAGTTAATTAAACAGCTGTCACTTAGCTTCTTAATTCTGAGACTCGATGCTAARTAAGATTTGAAATTAGTTATGCATGACTGGAGCATGGTTTCTGCGATACGCAGAAGATGGCTGTGAGCTGATGAGGAGGGAAAGCTGGGCCTGGTTTGAATAAATAGCACCGAGCTTCGGGGTGGTACCTGGCATTAATGCTCGAGAGGCTGATGAACAGAAAACCAGTGAGGGGAATGAAGGATATTAGCAAGTGCCACCTGGGGCAGGTTGTCAGGCAGCTCTTTGTTGTCATTTGGTGGCATGCCCTGCACTAATGGAGATTTCGGTGATCGTTTTATTTGCTTCGCTATTGCAGTCTGTAGATGTTAAACCCAAAGGCCAAGGTACCTATTGAAAGCAAAAGGGAACATGCTTGTTTTAGAAGTTAGGTATTTAGCCTGCAAAAAAAAAATTCACCTAGTGTAATGGGCTCTGCTGGGCTCGTGGAGCCTGTGCTGTGATGCTGTGGCAGCTGCTTCATGCCTGCTTCCTTGTGCGTTGTAGCAGGACAAGGGCCATGGCAGGTTGTGGAACTTCAACGTATTTAGCTGGGTACATCATTCCCATTAATTTCTTTGGGGGAACAAAAAATAAATCTACATGGTTATTTTAGAAATCTAATTATGTCGTTTGAGCACAAAGATTGAAGGAGTCTCATCACGATTAAAGTCTATAAATATGGAGAAACTCCACTGATACCAGGGATCAAAATCTACATTTTTAAGGCAGCCCTTTCAGAGCTTTTGTGTTTCCCCTCCGTGCTGAAGGCTATGAGCTGCAGATCCGCTCAAGTTATTTTGGCGAAACATATCTGCGGGTCTTCTGTGAAAATAAACTAGAGCCTTGGTCACTGCTGCTCGAGTGTTGTGCGGTTTGTAAGGGCTAGCAGGGATTTGGCATAAAAATAGCATCTTGAATCTCGCTGAAGTGTTTCTGGAGAAGAATGCTGACAGTTGCTACTAAACTTTTCTTTGTATTTTAATATTAAATAAAGTGCCTCTGTTACAAATCTGGTGCAAAGCCTCAAAGCTAAGCATGAGTTAGTCATGTATTTATTTATTTTAAAAGTCATTAGTAAGACAAACATTAGGAAACACTGTGGTACAGGGAGAAAACTAAGGGAAGAAAAAAAGTTCTTAAGATTTATAAGGATATTGTTAAAGTCCTTTCTTTCACCCCAGGAATTATAAGGCAAAAGAAATCCGAAGGGAAATTAAATTGCAGGGATGCTACCAATTAAAATTGAAAAACTAATAGGTGTTCACTTCTGCATTTCTACTTAAATAGATGCTTACTGCGTACATCTTCTGAATATGTTTCTGCTGGAGGGCTTAATATGTTCAGTTATTTAATATGAATCTCTTCAGTAGGCAAAGAATACTCACTCCAGAATGTTCTTTAAAAGTATTACCTTTTTTTTAAACATGGTAACAATTTCAGAATAAAGATTACCTGGTCTTCCATTTCTGTTACATGAAGAGAAACGTTTTCCTCTGATTGCTATTATTATTTTATTTGATTATTAGTGGGGTTTGGTGTATGTGAATTATAGAGTTGTCCTACCTAATGGTTAGAGAAAGATCAGCATCTTTTTTATGGCTGCTCTGGGAATCAACTTTTAGTAGTCAGAATACTTGGCTGTAGCTTTGCAAAATCTGTAAGTATTCCCRTGCTGCAAGACCCTTACATCATGTCTGCTATAATCTATGTTAGTTACGGATAAAGAATATATTATTTCTTCAGAAGATTCCTGTATCACTTAAGCAGCAAAAAGTAACACTTTTAACTTAGTAACTATTTAGATTTATAGCTTTTATGTGCTGAGACTCTGAACTATAAATCTCTGTATAACTAAATAAGTATTTATAACTAAATAAGTATCATGTTTGTTTCCTCAGAATGAAATAATTTTTATACACTTTCACCATGGGAACATTAAGCCCTCTCTAGCTATTAAACACATGACTGAAGAAACATTTTATTCTGTCCCTGCTGCTTAAATTGGTGTAAATGGTTAGTATGCCTCTACCTTCAAAGGAGAGGTGCAGATCAGGTACCTAAAGAAATCATCCTCCAAGTGCAAACAGGTGGAGGTCCTGACAACTCTGCAAAAAGAGCGTACAGGCCAGTTATTCTAGCAGAGACTAGCACAGGCTCGGACTGTTGCCAGCTTGCTTTGCACTTCCATTGCTTTAGAGAAGTATTGGGTGGATTTGCTTTCCTGAGACTGGACAAGTGCTTTGGTGGTTACTGGTAGAAAAGCAGAGCACCTGGCCAGACATTTGTATGAACTCTAGGCATTACCTTTTTTTTTTTCTTTTCTTTGATTTCTTTTGGAGAGAGGGGGACAAAGTTTGTTTTGGAGATTTTTATAACTGCCTAAGAATTTGCAGTATTGTGCATTGTGCTGGCATGGACTATGCCCTGTTCTGGAAACACACTGGTTTTGAACATAGATCTAGACATAGATACAGGCAAAAGCTATAAAGCCTTTGAATTTTGGACTTTTATTTTGGATAAAGACAAATTACGATTTTGCTTCCTATCTTAGAACCAGGTATGAATATGCTTATCTCTTTTTATTTAAGTACTCCTATTAAAGTCATTTAAATTATTCACACGATTGGGTTAAGTACAGATCCATATCTGTTGGACTGTAGCTGCAGGCAGAAGGCTCTGGGCAGGACCTATGCTACCGAGCTCTGCAGTCACCTGAGACTTAGTATGTGCAGAAATTTGCTTGTATCAGCTGCTCTATGCACCTGCTTTTGCAAGGTGACAGTGTACAGCTGATGTGCTAATTAGGCTGTTATTGCATCCATTTCCAGAAAATGGCAGGTATCGGGTACATTAGGATGCAGTCTGTATTCAGAATATCCACAGCCAGGACTTGGAAAATTCGGAAACTCAAAAGAAATTTGTGAAGCTTTTGAGAATCATTCTCAGTTGCTAGTTCTTGCCAGGGGAAATTACACTTGCCTTTGGTAAGCAGACCTCATTAATCACACTGTTTCAAAGGCTTTGTTATTAAACCTCCTTTTGCTTTGTAGAGTAATTGCAAGGGTCATATTATAATGTACCAACTGAAGGAAGCAAGCCATTCCTGCTTGGGGGAACAGGTCTTTCCAGCTTGGCGCTAGGAGCAAGCAGCCAGGCGTGTGTTCTGGCCTTGAATAGTCCCAATGAAATGAGATACATGCCCAAGTGTTTGCAAGATCAGGACCTAATGCCTGGATTCTGTAATTATCGTGGATGCTTAATAGCACTTGTTCCGTCATGCTGCCCTCATTGGCAGCTCACTGGAGCCTGTAGGAGAACAGCAAAAGTATCTGAATAACCTGCATGCAGTAAATCTGTTGCAAAGCCCAGATAGGAAATAAATAAAAGAATCTGGAGACTTAATTGCAAATCTTTCCGAGATCCCACTTGCCAAAATAATATTTTTTCTTCTGAGAACAAATGTGTGCTCAAGACAGATGGGCCTTACAGTATAGGCAGATATTCTCACCTTTGTATGAATTATAATTTCAGAATATATGAAGAGCTTTTGTGCTGAGAGAGGGAGGGGATTTTCTTCTTAAGTTCTCTTTTTGTGAAATCCTATTTCACTCTCCCCTAAAGATCATGGTGACGATGAGAGAACTTTAGCAAAGCAGCTATCAAAAGACTAGGGGGTTTTCTTTCTTCCCTTCTTTCTTTAAATATTGCTTTGAGCCCGAATAAAGTGTCTCTGCTCCTTTAAGTAATAGGAAGAGGTCTTTTTGATCCGTATCCTTTAGATGAGAGAAATCTCAGCGTCTACCCTTTAGCCCAAGAGGCAGTAGGGGGAGTCATCATCTTCTGGTGGCTTGGTTTCAATCTCTTACTTTGTTGTCTTCCACAAGTGAAATCAGGTCAGTCTCAGAGCTCATAGCGTGAGCTATTTAGATAATGAGAAGTTAGCACTTGGGGGGCTTGGGAAGCCTTCATTTCACAAGAGCCAGCCGAAATCAAGAGTCTCTTGTTCTACGGGATAGTCTGTGATTTGCAGACATGGTTCTGAAAAGCTCAGAAACCTTTCCAGGAACGAGCAGTGTCTTGTAATTAGGAATGGAAGAATGCAGGCACCAAATCGTGCTCTCTCTGCATCTTGGCATAAATCAGTGATGTGCAAGGCCGATGTGACACCCAGGTGGCTGAGAGCGCTGGCTAGGCCTGTGTTCTTTGTATAATCATATCTCACTATTTTAAATGTAGAAGTGATAAATCAAACAGCTGGACTGCATTTTGCAATAACCATCACGATAATGACATACCAGTAACGTGTTTCTGCACAGCTCATTTCATTTAAGGAGCCCAGGCTTTTTCAGCATTGTGCTTTCTGTGGGATGACGGTTCTGCGAGAGCCTCATTCGTGGTAAAGAAATAGTCCCAGACAAGCGACTAGCCCACCATGAACAACAAGAGCCAGGATAAGTCCTAGAAAACCTGACTCCCAAGGGTCTGATTCCCTACAGTGCTGTGGGGCATGTAGTCAGGTGGGACCAGAGTGGTGGTACTCAATAAATTTCTCAGGGGGCAGAGCAGTGGAAACCAAGTTTTATTGGGAAGGAGATACAGTGCCACTAGCCCATTTTACAGGTGGGGAATGGGGAGACTGACTGAATACACCAACATTTCATTCTGAAGACCAGCCTAAAGCCTGCCTCTAAGACTAGAGTTGCTTCTATACACATGGCCAGCCTGAACCTCCAACTGACTGGGCAGTCAGAGGGCATGCTGTAGAGCAAACCCTACATGCCAGATGGCTGAAGGTACTGCCAGGTGACTTTCACAGTGGCTAGTATCCCTGTGCAGACTGTCTAGAGGTTGGAAAGTTAGAAGGTATGTATTGCAGAAGACACCTTCACTGCAGGAACTTGTAAAAGCTCTGAACTTCTGAATTTCCTCAATTCAGACTTGTGTCCTAACCATTATACGGAACTTCTGTACTATAAATGTGGACAGTGTTTGTCCAGTGGTGTCACAGCACTTCAGTAGCTGTGGAAAATCTTTCAGAGGAAGGTTTTGTGGGTAAAATAACAAGATCTAAGACCATGTTTTCATATGATCAACACAGTCATTAGTGAGCTCAGGATGGAGACTTCACTATTGCTAAAGGCAAGGTACATCTTGTTAATGCGATGCAAGATCATTCCTTGGGCGTTAGTCTGCTCTGGCACTTGATTAGTATTTATGAAATAGCAATTAGACAAATGTTTTAACAGCACTGATCAGGACTGGGAGTTTGGTTCCACAAACAAATGGAGCAGATTTGTCTGTTCCGCGTAGTGTACTAGTAGTTCTTGGAATAGCCATTAGAAATTAATGTAAAGTTGAATCTAGGCAATATTAATGAAGTAAGAGCAAAATATATTAACCAGAGGGGCTTTTTTGGTCTCTTAGGAAGCAGAGATCCTGAATACAGCTATTCTCACTGGGAAAACTGTGGCTGTCCCTGTCAAAGTGATCTCCGTGGAAGATGATGGGACTGTGACTGATCTTCTGGAGTCTGTGGAGTGCAGATCATCAGATGAAGATGTCATTAAGGTAGGATCATAGTGCTTCATTGATGAAAGGTAGTGGCCCTGCAAAATGGTGGCATTCTCTAACATGACAAGTTCTTTCTCCTTTGATGGTTAGTTTAGTCCCTTCCTGACTGTTCTGCTGCTGAAAGACAAAGGTTTATTATCATTGTTTTGTGTAGATTGGTTCAGTGGAGCAATAAAAAAAAACAGAAAATCCCACCTTTTCCATCTTGCATGTCACATAGTTGGAACTGTCTGTCACTTCCCACCTTTGAAATACTTTGAGTTCACCCTTGCCTTTTTGCTTTCCAGCTAAAAGGGGTGTGTGGGGTCAGGAGGATTGTCAGCTGATGTTCTTGAGAAGGAAATAATCCACTGACTGTTGATTTGCTGCATTGGAACAGGAACTGTGTGACTCAACATTCAGGTCTGTTCCTACTACTGACGCAGGAGGGTATTGTGAACAACATTAGCTTTAAATTTGGAATTTTCTTTGGCCACGACTGCTACTAGAGGGTCTCACAGGAAACATGTTGCCCACCAATCACAGGGAACTACTGGATAAGACACATGTCCAGTGGAAGACTTACTCTGTACAACAGCTGGATAGCCTAAGCTTCTTCAAAAGATAAATAGCAGGTTGTAATACACTGCTGCTTTGACCCACAGTGTGTGCTTTCCTAGCCAGTCCTGAGGAGAGAGCTTGCAGGAATGGCTTGAAACCACCATTTTATTGCTGAATCTTAGGGTCAGGCCAGACCCTCAAGAACATTTGGTTTTTCTTGAAGGCTGTTTTAACTTTTATCAGTATTACCACTAAAAGCTGTGTATTTCTACTGAGCTTGGTTAATGGTTAGCACATGTTAATGGTAGTGGAAGACATGGTCAGCAGTGGAAGTCATGGGAGATACGGTAGAAAGTATTCCAGTATGATGAGAAAAATGTTGACTTGTCTACAGCAGCTTTTATGTTCTCACAAATTTATCGGTGGCTGTCGCTTTGGAAGAAGAAATGAGAGACATAGTTACAAATAAAAGTTAAAATTGATTTTTTTAACATAACCAGAATGTCACAAAATGATTATAAACACTACAGGCCACCCCTTCAGCTGCTAATCACAGCTATCCCATTAACTTTTGTGAACTGCACCATATTGAGGACTTGGCCTTTGCAAAATTTTCGTTAGCCTAAAGCTGACTGGAATGCTAAGCTTTCTCCCTGCTATGTTAGTTCAATTTAATTTGGATTCAAACAGCTGAGGGTAGTGTTTAGCTCCAAAGCAACCCTCCCTAGGCCCCATTAGCTGAAATAGGTCCTTCCTAGTCGACATTTTATCTCCTTTAGAGGCACTGGGCTGAATTTGGTTCTTGTGCCAGTGTTGCAAACTAGCACCTGGAGGGCTTGCTTAGTACTCTGTGACATATTCTTGGAAGGCAAGTGCAGGTACTTGGTTGCTACTGTCAGATGGTAAAACTGCTGGGAGTTTAAGGCTTACCTACAAGTTAACTAACTTTATGTCCCAGAGGTAGTGACAGCTTGGAGGAGGGTAATTGATGCATAGATGATCTTTCTTGAGCCATCTCTAAGTAGACTTTTTTTCATCAAAAATTGCAATGTTTACATCCACTGGACCCGTTTTCTGTAATTTCTTTGTGATAATTCCTTATACTCAAGATGAGCCCAAGCAATTTAAAAGTCCAGCATTGTTCATGTTTCCTTTTTAAAATCTGCTGAGGGTTTCTCTTTCTCTGAATAGCCTCCATGCTAGTATTTTCTGATTAGCTGTGCCTTCCTAGCTGTCTTAATCTAGCCATTCTTTTGCTTCTGTGAAGCCCTTTTGAATCTAGTGTATCTGCCAAATATAGCAAACTGATGGACTGAATCTCAGTTTAAAAGCAGAAAGAAATTATTTGGGTTCATTGCCTTGTGTTGTAGCAGTTAATGGACTAAATCTTCACACATATTAATTAATTAACTTTTCAGTTTTTTGGAGAACTGCAAGAAATAATTTGAGCGTAAAATACATCATTTGGAAGATGTTTCACAAAAACAGCTTCGTTTTCCAAAGTTTTAGTTTATCAAAATGATTTAGCATATTCATTGGGCATATTCATTCATTTGTGTAAGGCTTTTAGCTGACGTGAACCTGCAACTGTTTTTGGTATGTAATTTGCTCAGCTGTAGTCCCAGCAAAGAGGTAATAGTGCTAGTCCTGCTTAAATATGTACCTGTCATTAATTGTAAGTATATGAATATACCTATAACGTTCTGCATGCTTAACGTTGTTCACATATATACTTTTGCACAACAATGCGAATGATAGGACCTGTGTCAAAACAGCAAATCACCAGTCGGAGATCAAGATGTTCTGGGCTTTTACAAACATCCCAGCAGAAATCACTTCCTCTGCACAGAAAGCCAGGTCTCACCAGCATTAATGTGAACCGCCAATTTAAAGTAAGCGTTTAATTGAAAATGCATCTCTGATTTCTCAGTTTACCTGTTCTATTTCAGACCTAGCATTATTCACAGAAATCTTATCTAATGAAGGTAAAGATATATAATTAGCAGCCAGCCTTCAGCATGCAGCGGTAATTAGAGTTTCCGTTCTCTGGACAGTAGAGTAGTGAATATAAACTGAAAGAAAACGTCTGCTTAAAATGTCTGTTGAAATATAAAGATTAAGATTACATTTCCTTGTGCCATCCTCTTTAATGTCGTTGGTTTTTAATGCATCTGTCACACAGTATCAGATTGATTACATCTTCCTGGCTAATCTCTTATCTCTATTTTTTGTGTTGATTAGTGATGAGTTTAAGCTCATTTTCCTTGCAGAAAGAGGATGCCTCATTCTACCCAGAGTTTCAGGGCTGCGTTTATTACTCACTTCTTTCATCTGGGACTTCAAAGAACTTTAAAAAGCTGTACCAAATTTTGCATTGACTCATATCCTGCCAAGCTGCATCTACTTGAACTTGGTTGAATAAGTCATGACAGAATTTAGTCCATTAAAACAATATTGTTAATGACAAATGATTGTCTGAAACGATTGGGCACAGAATAACACAGTAACCATGCCAAAATGTGGAGGAATGTGGTAAACTCTATTTCACAAATGAGCAATCTGAGACACAGGGAAATTAAGGTGAGAAATTTCAAAGTGCTCTTAATGAAATTCTGACCTTTGAAGTGGATGGTAAAACACCGACTGACCTCAGGGGAAAGAGAGATTGGTCACAGGCCGTTCTGAAAATACAGTTCATTTGTAGAACAGGGCAGATTGGTTTTGGTGAATTGTTAATATGGGTCAAATTTACAAGATAATTTAAATCATGAACTAGGAGAGGAGAAAGGAAAAATCACCATGTTTTAATCTTTCATTTTAAAAAGACATTTCCATTTCAAAAAGGCATTTTTCAAGGCTTAGTAAAACCTAAAAAAACTCCAAGGCAACACTTTCCAATGCTCTGGATTTTTGGCTTTTTTGTTTGATGAGATAATTGAAAATCTCAATTTCCAGTTGCCCCAAAAAGAAAACATTTTTTGACTGATTTTGTTCTACCAATTACCCCAAAATTCCAATATATTCTCCGCTCTGCTCAGAAGCCCCTTGCCAGGAGTCACACAGAGAACGGTGCCAGCACTGGGAACAGGATACAGTTTCTCTGGCCCTTATTTATACTACATGGTGTATTTTGTAGAGGACTACATTCAAAATCTGAGTGTTATCCAAAATTACATGCTTTTCTAATGTGTTTCCTGTGGCTTATTTGCTTCTAGAGCAGCTTGTACTTTTTCTTGGATGTCGGAGAAGGGTGTAAAAGGGAGGACAGACACAGTAATGTCTGTCTGTATTAGAAGCAAACTCCTGGAGGCAGAAGGACGAGGAAAAGTTCCTGCTGATGTAGTAGGACTTCCCCAGAGCTGCGAGGACGTGTCCCAGGTGGGGAAGTGACGCAGGATATCGTGGAGTGGCCCGTCCCTCCCACCCCGTTCCCAGAAGCAGCCCCTGGCCGTGGGACGGACGTCCTAGCGTTTGCGCCTGTCCCCTGCGGGGTCTGAGCTCTCGGGCTTTGCAGGAGGAGCTAGGTGGCACTTGGTCCCCGCGCGGGGTATCGAGGCGGCTGGGGAGCGACAAAGCCAGCGTGCTGCGGCCGCAGAGCCGCCGTGGGGAGCCGGTGCTGGTCGGCGAGGGCTGGCTGGTGGCTTGGCTCCCTCCACGCCAGCCCGCATCGGAGGGGATAGCAGTGCACTTGGCGATTACTGTGCGCTAATAAATCTTTCAGTAAAAGTTGGTTTTATCTGTGGCAAAATAACCTCTTTCTAGCCAAGTGACAGACTTTACAAAAACTGAGGTATCAGAGCATCTAAAATAGCCTGAAGCACACAGTGTTTTAAAACATTAAACTTTCAGCAGCTGTTTCTCCTCCTGCTTACACTGGAGCACTTCAGGGGAAAGTTGAATTCTTTTAAAGTCAGTGGAGTGACAAGGTATAAAATCAAAGGGAAAAGATAACTGGGTCCAGGATTTTATCAGTTCCTTAGTTTAGTGCTGGCCATTCCAGTGCTGCCACTTCTCACAGCCCTCCTGCTGGTGGCAGCCCATTCAATACCCTTTTTACAGCTCATTCCAGGACGCGTGCCATTACCCGAGCTTTCAGCTCCTGCTTTCATGGCTGCGGATCAAGGCATGGGCCCAAAAAGTGGAGGCACTGTAAAGATGCACAGAAACTTAAAAACAAAAGAAGAAGAATAATCCCAGATTTCCAGGGATTTCTTGAATTTAAGCCAAGCTAAGCGTTATTTAAGATATATATTAAGGCTTGATCCAGTCTAACAGCTCACCCAGTGAGAAATCAGCAGTGCTTAGGCGAGGCTGTCGCACGGGGTTTGATCACCTGCGGTTCAGGACACCTGGATAGAAGGGGAAAAGCAGATGTGATCAACAGAGTTTGTTGAAAGATTTCAAAGCAAATGCTTCCTCATCAGCAAGTGGGATTTTGGCTAGATTGCACATTTGCAGGGGATATAGTTGTGTAGGGCAGAATTTTTATAATGGGAAAATAAATCTCCAGCCCGGGGGTTGGATAAAGATCAGGTTTAATCTGCTATGGTTTTGCACAGTGTAATGTGGTTTCTCTCACCAGTTGAACTGCCTTATTCCATCATGACTAATTTTGATCCATCTTGAAACAAACATTTGATTTAAGTCAACAAACGGAGGTTTATATTTTCTGCAATGTCTAAACATTTCATTTTGATAGCAAATGTTGAAATCATGTCCTGTCATTTCAGTTCAGTCTCAGTATTCCTGACGTCAGTATCTTTCTGAACTTTTCACGTTAGGATGAAGCAACTGTCGGAAAGAAAATCCTTTTTCTGATCTGCTTAGTAGTCAGAGGAGATGGGACAAACTCAGGAAAATGCAGTATCAAAAGTAAAAGTTTTAAGCTTAACTGTTGAGTTCAGTCTGTGTGCCACTAATGGTGGTTTTAGAGGGAGCAGGAACAATTTTTACATCTTCCTGGCAGGAAAAGCAGGAGTGGCAAAGCTGAGTTCTGACTGCAGAAGTGATGCAACAGCCCCACATCTTCCAGGAGTCCTCTGAAGCTCACCAAGAGCTGTTGAAGTTACTGCGTTTACCTCTGTCATTTTCTGCCAAATCATTATTCTGATGTGAATCTTGAGAAATAATAAGGTTTTTGTGTTGTTGTTTGCCTTTTTATAATCATCCATACTGAAAATCCCAGTGTGAGTGGGACAGTCACTGTTGACTACAGTTTCTTTATGAAAGGCTATAGGCATATAGGATAAAAAACTCAATCTGTAACAGAAAAGTCCAAATAATTACTAGGTTGAGCTTTCCTCCAAATTGTACAGAAGATAGCAAAGATCTGGCTCTTTGCGCTTGCTGGGAAAGAATGTATGTTCTAATAGAGCCGGTGACGAGAATCTTTTTTCTGTTGGTATTTCTATTCCATTATGGGGAGGAATGTGTCTTTGTTGATTAAAAAGTGAGACAAAGTCTGAAGAATATCCTCACAGTGATGCCAAAGAGGATCTGAGTGAGGAATTCTTCCGAATACTGGGGCAGGGCCTGTGGCTTCACTTCCGCTATCTGAATTGTTTATGATGAGAGGTAGGCAGCTAGCAGAACGATCTGGCTTGCAGACCTGGTTTTTTCACAGCTAGATAATTGCAAATTTTATTTTTGATATTATTTGGATTGTTTGCTGCGGTTGGAGAAGAGGTTGCTTTGAAGAAAGTAGCTTTGGGATTCTGGAAAAGGTTGTTCAGTCTCAGAGCCTGAGGATTTGCATGAGCTGGCTGAGCTGATCTAATCACTTGCTTATCCCCAAAGGGGCTGATGAATGTCCCAAATGTTTTAAACAATTACACAGGTGTGATTCTGTGGCTGCTTAAAGCTAACTGATGTGGCACTTCCATCCCCTCCTTTCTGCTAGCTGTGAGTGCAGCTGAGTGAAAATGAATCGATTTATTTTTTCCTTTTGGTGAGTTGTCCGCCTGTTCAGCTCCCCCCTCCCTGACTGAGCCCATTTCAGATGCTCATGGTGCTTGTGCCAGCACAGGGACAGAGGTGACACAGGACTGCGAATTGGTAGCTGAAAGCAAGTGGAAACCAGGAGTGCTTCTTGCAACTGTATGTTCACTTAGATTATATGTGAAACTATGGCTTTGCACAGGCATTTTCGTGCTATCACATTGTTAGTCTAATACCATCCATTTGAAAGAACCTGGGCTTACCCCGGCACCGTGCCTGTGCATCTCCAGGTGAGAATGCTGAGAAACTCTGGTGATGAAGATCTTTCAAGTGCCTAGCCTATGCCTGAGTATTGGCTCTGTAGTGTGAAAGTTGGAGGTCAGCAGCAGTGCCACTGAAGCACGTGCTGTTGCACTGATATAAATGAAAGCTAAATGGGCTCAGCTAATCCAATAGCACCTGTCTCCAAAACAGGAACTCGCATTAATAGTTATGAGTTTTGATTCTTTCTCTTAAAATGTTCCCTTTAGCTTTTAAAACTCTGTGCTCTTCATTGCCGGTAGCCGTCTGCCACTTTCTTTTAGAAAACATGGTATTTATAGCACTTCATGCGTGCTGTGAGCCATCCTTGAGATGAGGACACAAACTCTCTGTGTTGCTTTATTACCACACAGTAAAAAGTTACAATATACCATATAAATTGCTATATTCTCAGCCCAATTTAGGATTTTTGGGGGGGACATAGCCACAAAATGACTTTGCTTTTGTTTATCATTTGCAGGAGTGTCCAGATATTATACCAGCTTCAGAAGGGATTGTTTTTATTAAAATAGAAACATGTGTGGCAAGATACTTTCAGCTGATTTAAATATGCTTAGATCCCCCTGGTAGTACTGGTGCTATATTGATGAATAGCAGCTGAAGATTTGACTGGTAACCAGGAGTTATTAGAGAAGCTGCTGGTCAGAACTGAAACAACTTTAATTATCCTGAATATTAGATACAGGATACTTGGAGGACTCAGCATTCTCAGAGGCAATTGGAAGACCTAGGGGCTTACCTAGGACATACATATGTGAAGGAAAAGAGAGCCAGTGAATATTAGGTAAGTTAAGAGGTTAAAAGGATCTAGTAAGCCTAGGACTAGTAATTATGTCTAGTCCTTTCTTCGCCATAGGCAATGAAGAAGGGAAGTGTACTCTAGTGGTTAAACCCTGGCTTTGGATTTTAGGAACTGCAGATTCTAATGGGGGCTCTGCTCTGCATACAGTGTGTGACACTTCGGATACTCATTTCATTTGCTGTGCCTTAATAAGGTTGGATAGCAACTGGATAGTCCATTGGAAGGGTTTTGAGATGCTGTGATGAAATATGGTGGCTGTAGTGTGGTCTCTGGCTTGTGCTTTCAGCTGTGACATTGGTGGGCTGCCATGGCCTTCAGCATGTCGTCCGTTTGGTCTGTCTCAGCATAGACACTTACAAAAGATGCGCAGTGCCTCTGAATTGCCTTGACAGATGAAGAGCACTAATACTAAATGCTTGAAAAGTGCTTTGGTATCTTTGTACTATCTAAGCATTATCATTATGATTGTTAATAGTACACACACACACTAGGACAGAGCACAGACTCTTTATGAAGCATTTGTGTTAATTTAATTTAATCTAATCACAACGTTTAAAAATGAATGTCATAAAATATTAGTGGCTGCAAAAAGCTTTAGATATGCTTCTAGATGTCCTGTGTAACAGAGTTTGTGCGGGCCTGCTGATTGAAGACTGTTTTTCTTTTATCCCCCCTCTGGACGGTTTTACATTACTTTCTAGGACTTCATTGAGGTGAGCGTGTAACCCTCTTTGCCTCAAGCTTAGCAGGTAAGGACTTTGTACATTGGGCTGCTGGCTAAAAGAATTGACTTAGGCAAGATAAGTTTCAGACTTTGGTGGCTCATTCACTGAAACAGAGTACTTTTCCAATTCTTTTTTTGTTCCCTATTAGGTAGCTAATCATGCTCACTACTTACCAGACCAAGGATTAATTTACAGGAGGGAAGAGATATACAGACATGCAATGGAAGCTGGGGAAATATCAGCACGTAGCAAATGTGTAACAAATCACACGCTGGTGCATAGCATGCAGCACCATTGCAATGTATATTCCTTTAAATGCTTAGATAAATCTGAGCAAGGAATCTCGGCTCAAGTGGCAGACTGGCTGATTCGATCATCTCCCTTTGGCACCATGGGCAGGAATACTTTGAATTGCTGAGTGCACCCAGAGCACCTCTGAATTTGGGAAGAAATCTTGCAGATCGAAGTTCTACTACAATTGTAATAGTGAAACATAGGTGGCTATTGATAGCCATGGAGTGGGGTTTTGTCCTTCTTCTTTCCATGTGTGTGCAGGAGAGTGAATGTAAAGACACTGTATGGCACGGGAGGTGGTGTGTATAACTTCTTTCCCCAGCGCTTGACACTGAGTCAGCCAGTGATTTCCAGCCTGTCATCCTTGCTGAGCCCCATCTCTCACTCCCCCTGCAGTTCTCCCATAGTGGCTATTGCTGTGCAGTACTGTCTATTGCTGCTGCTTTTACTATTTCAAGGCTTGCTTTGTCTTAAATCATGTTCTCTGTGTTCCTATCCTTCCCCACCCTTTGGGTTGCCAGTTTTTAGCCTTCTTGTATTGGTCCCCTTGACAGTCTTTTCTAACAGCTTCCAGACAATAGCATATTTAGCTGCAGGGATCTTATTAGGCTAGCAACACCAGCCTATGGAGCAATATTTTGCCAGGGAGATGAAGTGAAAGTGGGATCCTGATGTCTCCTAAACACCATTGGTTGCTTGTGTAGAACGTGCAGTTCTTCATTCAAGATTAGGTTTGTAGAAGTGCTCAGCTTCCAGTTAGGGAGCTGAGTAAGCTTGGGCAGAGTATATGTATCTTATGAAGAGCTGATTTGTCCTCTTCCAGAGATGTTTCAGGAGTGGAATAATCAAATTTAAGAATTGCTGTTTTTAAAATTGCTCAGAATGGGTATGTTTTGGAGGTAGATGTTTTGGGGTTTGTTCCATTCTATCAAGTGCAGTGTAGTCCTGGCTTGCGCTCTCAGCTCTTCCTTCGTTCTCCATTATGACTTTTGGCTATCCATTTACTTGTGCTGTCTCTTTGCAGTTATTTATAAAATAAATGTAGTACTTTTGAATGATTTCCAGGAGCATAGGGAAATAAGTAACAAACATTTGAAAAGTGCTTTGAGATCTCCAAATACAAGGGGCTATCTGAGTCCAGTGTGTTATCAAAAATAGCTATCTGTAATAGTTTTCATGCTTTACATATGTGAGAGGATTTGGTCTAATGCCTTTTCTAAAATCGTGGCGTGAGTGTTGCATTTATTTGTAAGACACATTAGTGCTATTATTTTTCACGCATCAGCTACCTGAAGAAATGGTGAATAACTTTCCTTTTTCAGCTTTATCTTATAGTATTGCCTTGTTTAACTGGTTACTGGATGATAAGTCTGTTTTTTGAAGCTATTTAGGCATCTAAATCCAACTAATTTAACTGGGGATTAGAAACCTAAATACCTATAAAAACTGGCCTTAATGGCTGTTCAATTTTAGTTAAAGTATAACCATGTATTTAGATCAGGTGGGTATTAGAGAAAGCTGCTATTTTCTTGCAACTTACATAATCTCTTCCATATAATTACTATTAAAAATAAACTGATTATTTGCAAGCAGGTAATTATTTTGCAAATGTAAATGATTTTGGTATGAGTAAATTTAGGGCATCTTCTTTAGACTTCCGGATTTGTCGCCTTCAGCAATTTCCTTTAGCAAAAACTGTTGTAGTGGTTGAGATTTCAAAGCTTTTTGTGCAGACCTGGTTGCTGATACCAAAAATGAAACCTATGAACACGACGTTCCATTACATGCTCCATTTCATTCTACTAAAAGCCAGAGAGGGAGAAGTGAAACTTTAATAATGAAGGAAAGCATAATTTGCCCAGGTGAGTAAGCATCTAAAGGCACAAAGGATGTGTACTAAACTACATTTTATGCATTGTCTGTAAGCATTAGATTAGTTGTACTTGACTGTCACTAAAAGAGAAAAACAGGGTCAGTCTCACATATACACACTCAATTTCCACTAATGATTGGAAGAGAAAGTTGTCCCTCCCAGGAGTTTGATCATATGCAGTGTTGAACCCGTATGGCCAGAATCTGATCTCATTTCTGCCGTTGGAAATCCTGAGTTAACCCACTGCAGTTAGTACAATTGCTCTGGACTTATCCTGATGAACAGAAGAGAAAGTCTAGTCCTTATAGAGAATAATTTTTGTGCCTAAGCACAACTCTCACCATCACTAGATAGTTTAGTTTGGCATCAGCTTAACACTGAAAGCAAAGACCAGCCAGAGCCAATTTTAGCTGTTTCAGTGCCATAGCCTTAAGTCAGCACGTGTTTCTTTGAAAGTTCTTCACACATTTTGATGAGGCTGAGCTGAGCTTCAAGCTTGTAACAAATCTTGAAAGCAGCTGTTTCCCTAGGGCTGAGAATTTCATCACAGTGATTTTGCATAGGCCGGCAGAAGGGATAGAAAACATCCCCTCTGGCAATATAATTGTATGTACTTATACTAATTTTTGAAGACACCTTGGCAAGTTGCTTTCCAAATTGTCCCCTTTGTTGCCAGGTTAAACAATGTGTGTGTCTAATCTTATCTCCCACTCCCTCTCCTCTAAGTCAATTCAGCTGGGCTTCGTTCACTGACGCACACTTCTTTGGAGCTCAGGCTGCTGGGAAGGCTGTACACAGGTGTGAGCAACCTAATCCTGCACTTTTTAATATGCAGATCTGGCAGTTATCTGCTGGTCTCCAGCAGAGCTAATTACTGATAAGAGCTTTCTTGGTTCGTCGGTTGGTTGGGTTGTTGCCGTCAAGGCACTGAGAAAACTGAAGGTGTGGAATGAGACATTAAATGGTATAACATGTTTCTAACACAGAAAAATTGTAGAAAAGATACAATTCAGATTTTCCTGGGGGTCATGAATGAAAATGATCCTGGAGACATATTGGGTGGGAGAGGATTTCCTTTGCTCAACAGCACAGGAAATAGATGAGGTAAGAATCTGTTACTGTGCTACAGGGGTTTTATCAAAATTGGAAGGGTCCAGGTCTCTTTCCCACTCTGTCATCAGCAGTAAAGGATGAGTCATCTGCTTTACACACTGTCAAGGGTGAAATGCTCAGCTGTTTACAAACTTCTAGTTTAAACAATTATGTTTAATCAGATTCTTTTGCCAGAAGTTGGTCTAAAATGTCAAGATGGTGACAATCCTTTAGGCCATTAGCTGCCCTTTCTTTTACAGTGGATATCCCTAGGCTTGCTAATAATTGGCTTTGTCTGACCTGCAACTTACTTGATTTTGTGTTTAGTAAAAGGATTCAAGGGTAGATTAGAAAAACAACTTGAATGTAAGGCTGAGATTTTCAATGTGATTTAAGGTCATTGAGCTCCCATAGTCCAATAGGAGTTGAGTACTCAACTTCTTCAGGTTTCTGTGGGAAGTGTAATTCAAGAGATCAGTTTAGATGCATGATCAGGATGAAATCTGAACTACTCCCTGGCAAGGTCTTGCAGTGAGCAGGTGACATCCACTGACCGAAAAGTAGGACAGATTTCATCCATCAGCCATTTGTACTAAGCTGTGCTGAATCCCCAGACTTACTACGCTGCTATCATTGCATTTTCCTTTTGAAAAGGCTGTAGATGCAGTGCAAAGCCCTTCCTTCAGATGTACCTGGTACCTGCAGTGCACTGGGCAGGGTAAAGAGGGAGGTATTTCTGTCTCCTGGAGCCTGGTCCCACTGCTGAACAGTTTGCTGTTAGCAGATTTCACTGGTGCTTCAAGGTGGGAAATTTTAATGAGCTTTAATGACTATAATGTTAATGAGACTGTCTCTCAGGCAGGCTTGACAGGACCTTGGTGTGCTGTTTCTTCCTGGGAACACCCCCAACACGGCCCTTTTGTCAGAGGCTGGTGCTGCAGTGACCACTCCAGCTTTCCATGGGTGGGAAATCCTTGTATGTTTGCTTTGCTCTTTATAGCATGGCAGGAGTGCAGAGGGGCCAGAGCCAGGGGACCAAGAGCAGCTTGAGCGTATCTCCATGGCTGTGGTATTCCCTGCTCATCAAAGAAGGGAAATAAGGAAAAAAACCTGCTGAAAATAACCTGGTACTGCCCACACTGGTATCACTGTAAAACAGAAGCAAACTACTGAATGTGGTTTTGTTACAAGGGTATAAACAGGAATAAAATGACTTGTCCAGGGAATGGGAGATCACCATGATCTCCCACTGTCTAATTGTCTGTTCCACTAAACACTTATCTGACTAGCCTGGGGCTTTCCTTTGGGTTACATCAAAGTCTTTCATTTGTTAGAGTCCTGTTTTTCCCTTTCACGTGAAATGTAGCCTGAAATACCGAAAAGAGCAGTTTCTAATTAAGCTCCCGCCTAAATCCATAATAGCTTCTGAAGTCACTGGGCCAGGGATATAAAGAACTATAATGATCTACTCAATATGTAAATATAGATGTAAAATTTTTTTTGCAGGGGTAGAGGTGGGAGGCCAGATCTCATGAAACCAAATATAAAGCTTCATGGTAGAAATTCAATCAGTGCATTAGTTATCATGGACTTTCATAAAAATAAAGTAATAATGCACATTTGTGTTTCAGTTCATAAATGTGAAGTGACAGCCTATGACTTAGCCACTGAAATGATATTATAGACCCAGAAAAGAATAATAGAGGAAATTGAGAATGCAGAAGAGAGAATTGTAATAGAATTGGGCATTGACACAAATATAAATCACGAAAGGGAGATTGATTTAATGGAAGATATGAAAGTCAGAAACTGAAGGTGTTAAAAAGATCATCTACTCATCTGGTAAAGAATCCCTAAGGCTACACAACTTTCAGCTGAAAAAGCCAGATCTACTTAAACTAGGTGAACCCTGTTTAAAATTGTATGAGGAATAACATATTATAGGGGAACATGCTTCCATGGTACACACATTCTATTAAGAAGTTGTGGAAAAGAGGAAAAAGCTTACGCTGATCAACTGGAAAATTAGCTTTGCTCATAAATTTTGTCAGAAGATTTCCATGTAGATATGAGAATGAGAAATTATTCTTGTCCAAAGAGCCTAACAAACAACATTTACATGCTAGCTAGCTATGAGGATTTGAAAGAACGTAATCGGCAAAATGAGTTGGCCAGGCTACTTCTGTGAATGGTGTTTTGTACATAAAAAGCTGGTAGGACAGACACATGTCATGTGAGTGATCTCTCCATCTAAGTGCTAATTTGGGAAGATTTATTTTAGCTAGTGAAAGGCTTTCAGGCTTCACTCATATGCATCTATAAATGCAAAGAAGCAAAAATCTCCCTTGCTTGCACGTCTAAGGGAAGAAGTCTCAAAGATTCAGATGAAACTGTGCTAAGATCTCCTCTCAATATTTGAGGGTGATCCCATAACTCTTTCGTGGTATTGCTTCATGTAAAACATGGAAGTCAATGAATCTGAAGTGTAGCTTGGTCCTTCCAGTCCACATGGTGGGAGGAAGCGCATTTAGAGGAACTACACGCTGAGATTTCAGAGCTATCATGGATCTGTTGTTAATAGTTCATTTGCTTTTTCCCTTCATTATATGGAGTCCTGCTTTTCTAATAGAAAAAAAGGATTAGGGAGCCTCTTAACTGCTGTATCTCAGCTCACTGAGATATGTGCATACATACTGGGGATGGGGTGAGACATAGCAGAGAAGAGCCCAGTTACAAACTACACTGTTTCTGTAATCAGCTTTCCTCCTTCTGTAAGATGATTTTGCATGCTGAGGATCACCTCTGCTTCTGAAAAAAATCTGAATAATCTCAGTGAGTCCCTCATAGCATCCTTCTGAGGCAGACAACCTTTATTCACCTGAGAGGGAAATGGGAAGTCAAATAGCTCACCCAAAAATCTCACAGCAAATAATTCTCTGAGAAGTTCAGAAGGCCTTCTCGAGCCTGTTGTGCGCCATACTGCCTGAAAGTACTCACTCTTGCTCGGCCTTACTCTCCCTGTGGATGGATGAGCGGCAATCCTTGTATGCATCTGAGTTTTTCCATGGTAGTTCTTGAAGTCAAGTGTTGCTGAGCGATGGTGCAGGGGGAAGGGGAGGAGAGTGACAGGATGCCAATGAGCCTTGCAGTCTGCTGCGCTGAAGCCGTAGTGACAAATGTATCATTAGCAAGCACAGGATACCGAATGAGCCTGTTTTCTGCTCTATTTTAGATACAAAGGGTAAGTTTATGAGCGGCTGAAATTGCAGTAGCAGCTTGCGCTTGGTTCAGTTGCAGTAATATTTAGCCCCTGTCATCGGTTGTCTACTCAGCCCACTGATGAGCGTGAAGGATAAAACCAAACTGGGCCCCCGTCAGCTCACTGTGCCAAGAGCTGGGATTAATATGTGCGTTTTTCCAGGGAACTTTGCCTATAGGAGAGCTGTCCAGTTTGTTCACGTCTGGAAACCAAGAGCCCAGCTGCTCCAGGTGCTGTCTTCTAGGCCTGTGTGTGCTTACTCGCGGGACTTACAGATTATCATAGAAAAGCCCTGCAGACTGATGAAGCTGAGCACATCTGGCACGACACTGACACTAAGTAAGTGAGTGGTGCTGGGTTTTGGCCATGAGGTCTTTATAAAAGAGCAAGTGTATCTGTGAAATGCCAGAGAGGATCTGAGAGCCTGCACTGTCATATCACTTGCATGCCCTGTGAAGAAATATAGCCCTCACGTACCCATGTAACCTCTAAACTAGCAATTCCTGAAGATCCTTGGTATGAAAGCTGCTCCCCTCACCCAAGCACTCCTTTCCTTCCCAAGAATTTCTGAAGCTTAAGAAAAAAAAATCCTCTTAGCATCCTGCTAAGAAGTCAGCAAGACGGCTCTGCTCCTTCACTCGCCGTCCAAGCTGGGTAGTTCGCTGCCTTCACCGTGACCTGTTGTCCTAACAGTTATCAGTAGTGCAGTTTTTTCAAAGCAAAAGATCAAATGGAACAGACTGGGACTATGTCATTTCTCTCACGTGAGGGGCTCAGAAATCAAACACAGATCACCAACGTGGGCACAGGTTGCCAAGCTAAAACGCAGCAGCAGCAGGGATGTACCATCCCTGCCAGCTTCCTTCCTCCCCCTCGGAGAGCTCTACCTGCAACGGTAAGTGCTGGAGACTAGCCAATGGTTGTGGCAGTATTTCTGGAAGCACTGCTTTTGTGTGTGTGATGCTGAGCTTATTCACACATGCGTGAATCAAGAGAGAGCAGTCAGTGCCTCAGGTCTGATGTAAAAATTGATTGCCTTTAGGCTTGTCGCTATGTATTTGTATGATGTCTAGCAGAACGGGGTCTGGCCCAGGGCTCAGGCTCCTTCACCTGCCTCGTTCAAATAAATAATAACAACAACTGAATGTAAAACTCTGCTAATTCCCATTTCCCTTCCTCTCTACCATGCGTACTGCTTTTAAGAGGAGATCTTTTATTTTGGAAGGTTTGTTTCTGCCAGCTCATATGGGAGTAACAGCAGTTACTCTTTCAGTGAGTAGTGAAGATGTAACACTTCTCTAAGCACTGCAAAAGCAAGTGAAGCTGCTGCTTGACAATTCTGTTATATGTTTTTGTAAATGTTTCTTTGGAGTTGGCTGTATCTGTGTTTGAAAGGAGATGCAGGTCTTTCCGGGGTATGTTAGGACTTTGTGCAAATCTGGGTGTTCAAAAGTCCCTCTCTTACGTCTCTGAGGTTGCAATTCTGTAGTGATTCAGATGGGCACAAGAGAAATGGCTCAGCCTTTGCCGATGGTGCAGTCCTGATTTCCAGAGAGGGATTCTCAGTGTGAACTAGCAGAATTTGATGCCCACTCCGATTGTTTGGGGAATCCAGCACCCGAGTCCTAGTAGTGTCCTGGAGAATCCCAGCCTGGCTGTGCAACTCCAGAAGAGTTTGCTGACTAATTAGATCATTCTCCAATTTACTAGGCCAAATCCAGACTAAAACCTTCATAAGGGGTTTCAGTAGTAAACCTGTTCTGCACTTACACTGGTCTTTCCCATGGAAGGAGTATAAAAAAAAGCTTTCTGGATGTTATTTTAGACTTCCAGTACATCTCCATAACAGTTGTAGTATGGTCATTGATTCATTTGTTATATGTTTATCCTTCCCATGCCAGCACTGACATGTTGAAGGAGAGGAACTCATGTCTTTCACCCCTCTCTGATATTTTCCACTTCTCTACCTGCCCTTAAAGTTCCTCACAGATGTCCACATGGCTTCATCTGTTTTCCTCTTCATGCCTTTGCTGTCTACCTCTGGAGTGCTTGCATGGAGCAGCTCTGCTTCTTCCAGCCTGCTCTGGGAGACACATGCTGCTGACTGGTTCAGTTCTTCCATTAAGTGTCCAGAGTCCTTCACAGGCATTAGGTAGTATGAGATCCCTGGAAGAGATCCAGCTGCTGCACATGGGCGCCGTGCCTGTTCATTCCTGTAGCTTCTGTACCCTGCAGTCATTGCCTGAAGATGTCTTCACATGAAACCACCTTCACAGGGCCTTCCTGATCAGTTATGCAACTTTTTTTATTAACATCATCTGCTCCTAAACACTGAGAACATGCAAGACATGTCAATACAACAGGGTAATATAGTCTCTGAGAGAGTCCCTCTCCCATAGTTTGGCTATTCTTTTGAATTGTTTGGTCGTTGCGAGATAGTTCAGATAACCAAGTTCAGGACTCACCTTGACCTGACAATAAACAGATACGTGTATGAGTGCCTGTCAAGAGGGAAAGAGTGTGAAAGCATTTGGCGGATCAAAGCAGCATGACTCCCATTAGAGTCAGTGGGGAACAAGCAGCTAAAATCCTACATAATGCTTTCAAATTACCCTCCACCTTTGATTCCCCATCCTCACTGAAGCCAGATCCTGCAACTTTTATTGAATGTGTCATTTCCTTGAAAATGAAAGGAAGTTCAGAGGAACTGTAGGCTCCGGTGAGCAGCAAGATCAAGTGCTTTTAACTTGAAGGCCAAATGGCACCTTGACTGCACTGCCACGTAACCCCATTAGCTGCAATAGAGCTGACAGGTTGAGAGCTAGAGCGCAGTTTGGCTGGTAATTCTCGTAGGTTATGGTGAGAAAAGCCGACGTGTTTTTCTGATCTTACGCTGACTCCGAGCATGTGTTAAGAACTGCCTTTGCTTTGCTGACTGTTAGCCCCATGCACATCCCAGACTGAATCCCAGAAATCTGGGCTGTTGTCTCCTCCATTGTAAGAGGCATAGACATGAGGTCCAGACATTTGCTCTTACCATGTTTATTACTGTCTCTTTTAGTAAATTTATATTACAACAGCACCTGCATCTCCCAACAGCACTGGGTCCAGGGACTGCAGTTCCCTATCAGAGACAGTCCTGTGACAGTCTGAATAGTTATGAATAAAACAATAAATAATGAATGAAAGGAGCAGATAGTGAACCTTTCTGAAGTCATATGGCGGAGATGAATTATCAACTTCAGCTCTTGAGTCATCACCTGGACTTCTACCCACTCAATGAGTGGGTTTTTGTTTCGTAAGTTTTTCTAGAATAAGTCTGTGAGAGGAAATAGTTTCTGGCCAGACTTTTCTATTTACACTAAGTATAGCTCTTTTCATGGTTTGGTGG
Organism: Apteryx rowi; assembly: GCF_003343035.1. Lineage (NCBI taxonomy): Eukaryota > Metazoa > Chordata > Aves > Apterygiformes > Apterygidae > Apteryx > Apteryx rowi. The sequence continues at coordinate 3,354,816 of NW_020447752.1, read as the reverse complement.
ATAATTCTCAAGCCTTGGAGTAAGGAGGCTTCATTTGTAGCCCTGTGTATCATTGACCCATGTTGCCCCCATGGGGGAAGGTACTTAAACGTTGCATTCCTTCATTTACACAATAAGGATAATAATATCTATACTACACATATATGTATGTATATAAAGAACTGTACATACACACACACACACTTATGTCATAAACACTGAGGCTTCACAATCATGTGCTTTACATAGCGCTGCTTGGAGGTTTGGGGGCTTTTTGTTTTTTTTTCTTTTTTGCAAAATGCTGCAACACTATTAGATAATAGGAATAGTTCAAATGTAAAATGTTCATCATCATTATTGTTGTTATTATTATCTTATTACACGCCACGGAGGAAGAGACATAGAAATGAAACAATATTGATCCATAGTAATTTAACCAGATCAGGCTTTCATTTAGCTGCATGAGGAAAATAGGATGCCTTTGCTCCCATCTTTTAAATATAATCTTTTCCTTGAATTTTCTTGATTTAATGAAATGCAATCAGTTTTCAGGCAATGGCTTGTCTTGCACATCAGAACACTTCACAAAAGTGACGTAAGTTATCACCACTATTGCTATAAATGTAGGTGAGCATAATATATTTAGCATTTTATCACATCTTATAAGGAAAAAAGAAAGTATCAAATAGCATTTACGTTGTCTGTTCACTGCAAGCTTATTTAATTACATTCTAACAACATAAATTATGTTGCTACAAAGATTTCAGTTCACTCCAGGTCACCAGAAAGGGTGCTGAACACTGGGGTCTTCTTTAAGCTGCAGACTGGATGTTCAGTGGAGCTTTAAGGGGTGGCTTTCGAAAGAGTTGCTCGATTTTTGTCTGCTAGTGTCCAAAATATATTTTCCAGTTCAAGAGGACATGCCTTGGCTTATGTGATGAATACTGAATTTGAGGAGAAAAGATGATGTATTTGTCCCTCTTACCCAGAAAACCCACATTTCTTGTAGATAATGTAAATTGCCTAGATGTTGCCTAGTTGTACATTATATGTTTCATATCAAAACATATGGCTTAAAAATTACTGAAATCTTCAAACTGGCCCAAAAGGAACCCCATGCCCAGCTATTGAAACTACTCCTGACTAACTGATTTCTCTAAACAGATGTTAAAAATCACTGCAGATGGTAGTTCTGCCTTTATTCCAGTCCTCGGTGATCCCTAAAGTTGAAGAGTTTCTGAGCTGCTCTAGTTCCAGGTCCTTTTCTTCACTACTGTCACCAGGCCAATTGTCCCCCATCCTGTACTTAATTATTTTTACCCAAGTTTATACTTTGCTCTCACCCTTCTTGAATAGCATCTATTTATTTCAGACAATTTTCTACACTATCAAGATCATTTTGAATTCTAATCCTGTCCTCCAAAGTACTTACAACCCCTCCCAGCTTGGCATCATCTGCAAATTTAATGAAATTAATTAAATGAAAATTAAATGAAAGACTCCCATTGACTTCAAGGGGCATTGGAGTGAACCCAGACTGTCTTACATCTTTAAGAAGTGGCTCAAGTGAAATACACTTATTGCCTTACAGGCTGTTTTTGTAAGGGGAGAAGACAGATGCTTGCTGAATAATTCAGGGTCATCGTTGCAGACTGAGAGAGATTTAACTAATTTGTCAGAATAATGACCTTTGCTCAGGAAAGGGAGAAGCAGCTTTCGATTGCTGCTGTCCCCGGAGAGATGCAGGGAGAGCCTGGCTTTAGCTGAGCACCACGGTGAGGGGCTGGTTCGGAGATGTAAAATGACAAGTAAGCATTAGGAGCAGTGGTGTTTGCAGATGGTTGGAGGCCTGATACAGCAATACTGATGTTTTCATTTAAGCCAGACAGGAGCAGCGCTGCTACCTGGTGCAGTGGGATACTTGGGAATACCAGGGTCGCTCCCATCTTGTTCCCAGCTCTGGCCTTGTGTACGTATACACGCACACACACTCATACTCATTGATTCGCTGTCATTGCTGCTGTTTCTCTCCCTCCCCATTAAAAAGAAACCACTGGGCACTGAGAGCTTGACATCTTTCTTAAATGAGTGCAAAGAGGGCATGCACAGAGCAGAGAGGGAAAGGGCAGGCAGCCCTTCCTGGTGCTCGCTTGCTAATGAGCAAGCTGAGGACAGCTTTGCGCACAGGAAGGTGTTAGAAACGGGGGCGTCGGGCGGTGACACCCCCCCCCCCCCCCAGCACACCGATGTGCTGCCACTTGTGCCAGTGGGGTCCCAGCGCTGGCTGAGCTGTGTGGCACTGCTCGCTGCTGGGAGGGACGAACGGCTCACGGCCATGTGCTGGTTTTCACCCTAGCGTGAAGAGCTATTTATCTTCAGTTGTCCGGAAATATGCATCTGGGGAAAGACAAGGTTATGTCAGCAGGACAACTGAGGACAGAAATCCCCTTACTGCTCAGTATCCCAGCCCACAAGTCTGGTGTGATGAAGGACATCTTCTTCCATTCCAATACAGACTTTGCAGTTACTTTAACAGCGAATGCAATTTGGAAACCATTCTCTGGCATTTCAGCCTGTCTGGGTTTGCTGATGACAGCTTTCTCTGGCACTCGTGTGCCTGTGGCTGTTGCTCTCCTGCTGGAGCACTGTCTTGCTTATGGGCTTCTCCACAAGGGATTTTTGGCTTAGAAAGGCCTAGGTCTCTCTGAGAAATTCCTCGTGATTTACAGTGGCATTATTTTTCTCCAGGAAGATGGTGGCCCACATTTCAGAGCTTGGCATGAGTGTATGTATATTGCAATAGATTTTTCCTTTGCCTTCTAAGTGGTAAAGTTGGGTATCTGAATGCTTGTCAGAAGAGAACTAGTTTTTGCCTGTGCAAACCTAGTGTCAGAAAGAGGAACAAATCTTTAAGACTGTTTGAAATCATCCTGTTACCAAGATGGAAATCTGTCCTTGTAGCTCTAACTTCTGAAGATTGCCATTGATAAACACATTTAATCTCCGTTTCCTGATGCTGAAGTGACTGAAATGCAATGCACTTGCTCAGGATGGCGTTGAAGTTGCACAAGTAATTTTGGCAGTATTTGATCATTGTGCTATTTGTGCCGGCTGAGAGATGGCTTAACTTAAGGTGTTGCCGGCAGGTCTGTGCTTGTGGGGCACTGAAGTCTGAGAGCACTGAAGAGTTCAAACTCTCTCCTCTCCTTTCATCTTGGCCTTCTCTTCTCCCGGCAGTGTCTTTTCATTCACTTCCCCTGTGTGGCTCTCACCTCCTTTAAGTCTGAGGAGGTCTGATTTCATACTTGGCTTAGGTCAGAGCAGTTCTCAGTGGTGTCCCTAATTAAAATTTATGTATACCCCGCTACCCTTCGGCAGGAAATTAAAAGAGCAGGACACTTCTGGTTGGAGGGCAGAAGTGCAGGGCCTTTAGGGTAAGATCAAAGCTTACTGGAGTCAAAGCAAAGTCTGAGGTTTGGATGAGATCCTTGGGCAGAAATATTGCATCTTTAATGCTCCCAGCCCTCAGGTCGCCTTATGAAGTAGAAAGCACTATTGTCTCCATTTAACAGCTGGAAAATGGCAATACTAAAGACTGAATCTTTGAGCATCTAATCTCCCAGAAGCAGAGATGTGGCATGCCTGTGATGTCTGTGCCGTGCCGTGGCGCAAGGGGCAGAGCTGCCCAGGCTAGTGAGTCTACCCAGCGCCAGACGCTGTGGAGGAAAGCGTGGAGCTGGGGAGGCAGCACAGCTTCAGTCATGGAGGAATAAGCCCCTCAGCAGAGCTAATTCGCTTGGGCACTGCACCGTGCAAATGTAGCTACTGCTTTCAGCGCCCGGCTGGCTTAGCCAGCTGGGAAAAGTTCATGGCCGTCGCAGCCTGGCCGGCCCGGGGGTCCTTGCAGGCATGCGGCTGGGAAGGCCTGGCACAGGGGTGAGCTGTAAAGGGTCTTTCCACTTCTCCAGGACTGCCCTGACCCCTTCCCGCCTTCCCTCCCGTGTGGCTGTTTTCATCAAGAACACCGCCCAAACTTCAAAATCCATCTCCAAAAGTCAAAATGTCCTTTCTGAGGCTTCGGGAACCACCTGTCGCTGCAGCATGTATTGCATAATTAGAACTGACAGTCCCTCTCTAGAGATCTCTTGGAAGCTGGAAAAATGAGAGTGTTGTCAAAAAAATCGCAGTGCTTCCAGTATGTGTGATGCAGTGATGGAGATGAAAGATGAGTGATTCCAAGGAGGCAGAGAATATATCAGCCCAGTGCCTGTTTCTAACTAGTTCAGCAATCTAAAACCATCTATGAGGATTTACATTTCTCTTATAGCCTTAAAGAAAATGTATTTTATACTGACTTCTCTGTTTCTCCCTCTTTGCTCTAGCAAACCAACAGCAAGTTTCATAGCAGTCATTCTTAAAGCCACAATAGTGGTGGTAATTTCTTTTGCATCAGTTCATGCAAAAGATTTTTTATATTTTGTTCATTTTTCAGTTTGTTAGTCATCTTCCATAACATGATGAAAGCCCTTTAAAGGAGGACCATATTGTTTCTAACAGAATAAAAATAAATTTAATTGGAGGCAGCGTTCAATCATAATTCAAATAGTAATCTTAGTGCTGAGTAATAGATACAAATCTCAGAAACGGATTTGTAAATTTTGTAGGTGCACAGTGACTTCTGTGGTGCTTAGCGCTCCCATTTCAGGGCAGAACTGGTCAGCTGGAGAGGTAGGGAGTTCTCTTTAGGGATTGTCGAAAAGATCTATTTATAACAGCTGTCATCTTGGCTGATGCTTTGGGACCTGACCTGGGGACTCCCTGGATTAAGAGCGAGATCTGAAATTGGTGAGCTAAATCCTGTGCCTTGCCCAGCCCTGGGAACTCGCTGCCTGCGCAGCCAGGTGTGCGGAGGAGCTGCGATCCGCACGCCACAGCACATCGTAAGTGCTTCACTCCCATCCCTCCTACACCCCCAAAGCCGCCTGGGTGCGACAGTCATTTGAATTTGTTCATCGAGTAGAGTTCTCCTTTGCAGCTTTACAATTTATCAAAAATGACCTGGGAAGGATAGATGAGAAATGACGGGGAGTATGGCTCAGGGTAATGAGGAGAAAAATAGGAGTTCTTTAGAACGACAGACTTGTTAACATAATTGTAATATATGTGATGGCAGTGCCAAAAAAGAAAACTCAATATAGCCAGTGAAAATACCATACTGTGCAAATAACGTAGAGATTCAGTCAATCCAATCCCTACAGCCGCCCATGCGATGGCAGAGCATGGGTATCACCCAAAGGCAAAAAAGTTACCATGGCTACCGAAGCGGCAAGAAATCCGTGAAGGTGGCAGGAGCGTGTGTGCTGATAGGAAAAGCCCTGCGCTCCCTCGGGCAGCAGGGCAACGTGAGGCCAGGGGCATCAGAGCCACCGACTGCCGGAGGGGATCAAATGATAAGTAAAATTCTCTTTCCCTTCTTTGGTGAGAGCTCGTGTTCTGTGGAGGGAGTGTCACTAGCTGGGTACTGGGGGTCTGGTCTCCTCTGTGACTATTAAGTGCTGCTGCAATGTGTTAATGAAACATTTTTAGGAGGAGGAAGTGTTTGGATTTAAGGGTTGGCAAAGGGGAATGATCTCCACATTGTGGAGACCATGCCTTACCGAGGAGCAGCCTGTTGCAAGGGCACGGCAAAGCAGGATGTGGATCCCCCAAGCGGTGATGCCGCTGAGAATGCCGGGTACACGTAGCCTGAACAAGGAGAGAAAGTTCGGAGACATCTCCGTTTGGGACAAACCAAGAGCTCTAGCATGTCCAAAAGGGACATTTCCCCAATTCGGAAATGCTCAGGCATCAGCTGGTGTCGCAGTCTAGCTGTGCTACCACAACATCTCCAGCTTAGGAGGCAAGGCAAGATTTGGTCTCCCTGGGGGGACAACCAGCTTGCTGTAGTAAGCCGGGCTGGGGGATGGTTCAGGAGGCTGCACCCTCCACGGGTGCTACAGAGGAGAAACTTCTTGTTCATTAAGGGAAATCTTTTCTAATAAAGAGCTTTTGCTTTTATATAGAACAAGCAGTGTTCAAGTGGAATATTTCTTTCAGTATTGATCTTCTAGCTACATTTCTGTTGCTCTAACAGGCAAGTGAGAATGACATATACTTTCTGCGACCAATAGTCTGGTAGGGCATAAAACACCTACCTGGTAAATTCATCCTAATATAGATTTCATGCTTAATGTAGTACAAAGCATTGTAAAATCAGTTAAGTGTTATGGTAGCCAATAGAACTATTTTTGGTCATTTGTGAATCAGAGAAATACGGTGGCAAAATTTGTGTGCCTTCCACTGAGCCATGTGCTGGGACGTTTGTGGGGCAGAAAGGAGCTGGCGGAGATTTTAGGTGGCTCTAGACAAGGGGAGCATAGCGTATGCTGGATATGGCAATTAGACGTGTCATGCACGCTTAGTTTTACTGTTGTGGAAATTATAGACAAAATCAGAGTTACTGACTGCAGGTGAATGCTGCTAGTTGTTTGGTTTCACAGCCTTGGCCTGAAGTCAATGTGCTCCTGCTGCCGGGACCCGGGAGAGCTGGGCGGCCAGGACCGTGCGGCACACGCTTCGCCCCAGCAGTGCCCCCGGGGTGCTGGAGCCCCCTTTGCCTGCCCTTCTTGCTTTTGGGGAGGCTCAGTGTCTCCTAAGTAGCCTTCAGCTGCCCTGGGAGAATATAGGAGTCGCTGGCAGTAGTGTGTGGCCTCGGGGCCCCCCTCCATCTGGTAAGAGAGCTTGGGGTATTGGACGTGTTTGTCGCTCTTCTCCCTGCTTCCCCGGATGACTGCAGCGAACAATACAGAGCACGTGTGGTTTTCAGCTCCAGAGATCTAGGAAGATGTAGCCTAATTAACATAGGCGAGAAAGCATCGTCACATTCATTACAAACAGTCGCGGCTTCTCAAACCGAAAGCACGAGGCGGTGGGTCCAGCCCGGCTCCCCAGCTAGCTCCACTGGGCAGCGAGAGCAGCGGCGGGCGGGAAGCGCCGCCGTCCCGTTGCGGCTGGACGGCAGGGCTTGCCGGGCGGCCAGCGGCAGCACCGAGCGGCCGTGGCAGCACAGGGAGCGGAGAGCAGCAGGAGCGATCGCAGCCGTTCGGTTTCTCGTCACTCTGCCTGGCGGCCGGGGCTACGCTCGCAGCCTCTCCCGCACCACGCAGAGGGTCGTGGGCTTTGGGTGGCCCCGCTTGACTGCTGCCTCCTGGCGCCGGTGGGAAAAGCGAAGGACTGGCTTCTAGCGACAGAAATTTTGGCAACGACAAGATGTACTCATGTAACCCGAGCACCTGAGCTCTTTCTTGTTTCTTATAGATTAAGCTTCGCAAAATCCCTGTAAAACAAGGGAGCAGTATCCTCATCTTAAAAATGCATCACAGGGAGATTAAAGCCCAGATACTTAAAGAGATTTAACCACTAAACACCGCTTGGGTTCAGTGGGAGTTACCTCTTCAATAGCCTTGAGAATCCAATCTAAATAAATTAAACGTGGTCATCTAAGAAGCGTGTGACAGAGTTGGGAACTAATCCCAGACTTCCTGAAAGGTTGTGCCTTCACCCTCCTTCCTGCAAAAGAGCACAGCGCTATTCATTTCTCTAAAGATGCTCCAGACTTCATGGCGCGTTTGGGTTTCAGTTGGGCAGAGTTTCATTGTAATGTTTTTGTTTTGATCCATGGCCCCTGTTGATTACAGCTTATTGGAGAAAATTTGACAAAACATATTGTGTCAGAATTGGAAGTTCTGTAGAAATGCTTCACAGAATGATGTTAATTTCCCTGGAATTTCATCTCTGAAAGGGAAAAAAAAAAAAAGAAAGGCAGAGTTCCCGTTGTGTCAAAGAAACATCTTGTTTTGACATTTCCAAAATGAAGTGTTTTGATTTGTCATTTTAAAATAACGTTTTGCTTGATGGTATGCTATTTTTACATAATTTTAAGCATTTGAAATTGAGATGAAACTGCATTTTGTGACCCAAAAATGAAACCCAATGCAAGGGTCTTGAAAGCCCTTCTGAAATGAAACATTCGTTCTCCACGCAGCTCTACTGCCAGTCTCCAGGGAAAGGGATCCCACGACAGCAGCAATGTGCCACTGCCACGTGGCTCCTGGCTGGCCTGAGCACAGTGGCTCCGTGGGGACAAGAAGCCCTTTACACGCTGCAGGTGGCCCATAGGTGTGTACTAAATCATGGGTGAGGACAGCGTGTAAGAATGTCCACAAATGACTGTCATCTGCTCTTCTGTCATTGTGTCCTGGAAAAATGCATAGATTCCGTGCAAATCCACTGCATAAAGATATATTTGACTGCTCTTAGAAGTGGAAATGGCTACAAAATTAACATTGGAGGGAAAAATCCACTGAAATTATATACTTCAGATCTTGATTTAAAAAACCAAAAGGTGATTCCTCAGCAGAGACTTTTAATAAGGGGGGTTTCAGTTACACTGACACACTGCAAACATTGTGTCAGATCCCTAACGCTCACAAAGGAAGAAGTATTAAACTTGCAGCTAGAATTGGATGTTTGCCCAGAATTGTGAGTCCTTTTAAAATGTGCCATTACATATTTCACTCAGGTATATTTTGCTGAGGATAATGTATTAATGTATGCCACAAAGCTATAGAGCAAAATAAAATTTTCTTAGAAATTAATTGGCATCAGAGTTTTCTCAATCAGTATCCCCTGTAATGTGCTTCAGGTGGATTAGTGCAGTAAGAAGGTTACCAGAGCGCCGTTTTTCTCCTGCATGGGTCTCTGCTTATATCTGTTCATTGCTGAACTTGCTCTGGAGCAGGGTTAGGTGGGCGTGGGACGTGATCCCATGGAGCTGCACGGCAGGAAAGCAGCCCTAACGCCCTCAGGAACTTGGGAAGGTGCTTGTCTCTGGGTACAAAGCAGATATAGTGGTGGATCTAAGTAGCTTTTGGAGTCGTGCTGTTACAGCAGGAAAACCAACACAGAACAGCGCAGACACTTTGAAGGTGTGGACCTTCAAAACCCAGAGCACCCTTTGGTTTTTTCTGCACCTGCAGACTCCAGATGGGGCACTTGACACCACCTCTCACAGAGGCACAATCTTGCTGCATGGAGTGGGGAACCAGCTGTGAAGGCGATGACCAAGTAAAAAAACATTGTGAACACAGCTGGAAATTTACTTACTTTGAAAGGGTATTTTCAGGTTTTGGCAAGTATTTCAAAACTTGCAGTCAAAACTCCAGATATTTAAAATTAAGAAGACCTTAGGCAGTGTAAATCCCCCAGTGTGGGGATAGCTGTTAACGTGATGCTAGATTTAAAATCTGGCTGGAATCAAATCACTAGATTTCAAGCCAAGTCATTCTTCCTTCTCCAGCTGTGGAGCAGCCCAGCTTGGGATGTTAACTCCACTGAATGTGCAAGTCACTGAGCAATTATGGAACAGGACGAGCCTCCCTAAACTTGACGTGGTATCTGTTTGCCCCTACTGTTTCCTTCTGGATGAGAAAGCTTTCTCTTCTCTGCAATGCAGGAGGTGCTTTAATTATTCCTCAGGAGCAGCTATTTGGTGGTTGCTCCCAGTTCCAGCAGCATCCAGGCTGGTTAAGAGATCTGCTATTGCAGATTTGTGGCTGGTGATTTCGTATCCTCTGGGTTCTCGCAGAATCCCAGACTAGGACAGGTCTCTTCTCCAGACATATACTGGAAGGCGTATCTACCCCCTTGCGCTGCATCTTCATTATAATCATTTGTCTGTCTTGCATAATTTCAGGCTGGAGTTGGTTATCACTTTAACGAATCTTACCCCAACACTGCGGGTTAAGCACGGGTGATTAGAGGTGACTCCACCTCCCCTGAGTCATTTATAAGTGACTTATAGAGCTAATAATGGCCTCATCCTTTTGTACCTTGGTACACAGCTTGTGTTCTGGAGTCTTTTATAGCTCAAATGAGCAGTTTTTGCTTATTTATTTCCCTCCTCATTCATTTTTAATGGTTATAAGAGACTCCCCCATTCTTCTTCTGACAGCAGTGATTTAGGCAGGATTCATTAACATAACTTACGTTACTAAATATCACCATTTATGCTGGTAGACCAAGGCAAGTGTGCACAGTGCTAAATCAGCAGAGATCCCATAAGCCTGCCAGGGCGACAGGGCTGCGCTTTAAGTGTGCATTACAAACAGAGCATGCTTGCACAGAGAGAGATCACTTACGGAAGCACGGATTGGGGATAGATTCCCAGAATGTTCCGAAAATACAAATTCTTATGTGGAAATATCAGAGACTTGCTCTACTAATTGGCCACCCTTGAAATGTCTAAACCAGAAGCTTTGTAACTGCTCTAGGTACATCTTATTTTCAAAGACTTAATAGCTGTGACTTTGTATGAGCTCCAACAGAATTACTGTAGCAGAAAAGCAGTTTCCTGTAAGGTTTTCACCATTATTCCCTGGGAATTTAATAGTGACAATGAGGGGGGGAACAGTGTTTTCCAGATATTTCTGAGGACTAACAGTGAAATGTCAGTACCTCGTCTGGGAATTGCGATACTCATTCCCCATTCCTTCCTTCCCATTAGATCTTTGGCATCATTTCAGCCCAAACCTAGCACAGGGTATGTGGGACCAAAGGAAGAGTTAGCCACACAATTTCTCATAGCTCCTGCAAAAGGATAGTGTAAAATGCTGTTAGGAAAGGGATGGGACCACTGCTTGCTGGAGCACTGGGTGCAGGAGGCCAGGGCAACAGGAATCACGTGTGACCTAGGAGGGCCCTTCTTGCTTCTTTCCGTGTTTTTCCCAGGCTGGCTGAAGTCCTGCTACTCTAAGGCTACAAAGGGCTTAGTGTTTTCTTCCTCAGGTAGTCTAGCAAACTGTGAAGTAAAAAAGAGAAACTAATAAATTCTGATTTCTCTTGCTTGTCATCAAACCTGAAGAGTATACAGACTATGGGGGGATTCTGAGGGGAGTTTTGGCAGGTGGATTTTGGGATGCCTAATGTGTAGAGCTGCTCTTGGGGCTGAGGAATGAATATCTACAGTGAGGATTTTGTGGTAGGGAGCAGCACTGACTTGACTCTGTTCCCATTTCGGACTACATGAGCGGGGTTTTGAATTAAGTGCAATGCTGAGCACATTTGAAATATTCCGCTCCGCGCATTTTGCAGCGTTGACGATTGAACTCAACATCCAACTTGCCAGCAGCCACGTGTTTAGGATGTGCACGGTGCACTTACAAATCTCATTGCTAATTCTGTACCATGCTGGCAATAAGGGACCTCTAACCTCCGCCGCCCTGGCTCACTGCGATTAGATATCTGCATGCGACTCGGATGAAGCTTTCTTAGTTGTTCACCGATGTAAGAAAAAGAGGTGGAGCTGCAGGAGCCAAATGAAACCCAGAGTACTTCCATATCCTACCAAGTTCATGCCTAAAAAAGCCATTCAAACCCCAGTTCCCTCAAGAGATAAAAGTTCCCTGTATTGAGAGAGTTTCTGGAGCATCTTGAACTAAGTATAGCCTCCCTTAATTAATGGAAGGCAGCTCAGCGTCGTTGTGTGAAAAGCTCCGGTGACACAAAGCCCGGAAAGGCTTTAGCAAGGGAGCACAGCACCAGAAGGATTTAATGGCATTATAATGTCCTTGTGTTACAGTGCCACAACATAGAGAGACGTATTCCAGGAGTACATTAGCAGTAAAAGAAAATGTACTCTTTCTCTCTCAAGCCCTTTTCACCTTTACTGAAAAACAGGGTTGCCATGAGAGATCAAAACTCAAAGGCAAGAGAAAAGGAAAAGGAGATATGGGTGGAAGTCCCAAGATTTTGGAAAAAAATATATTGTTTTTCCCTGCAAATCCCCCACCATGCTCCAGTTCCTTTGCAGTTCCTCTTACTTTTTATAATGTGTTTAGCGGTTTTTGGAAATCTGTCTGTTTTGGGACAAAGCTCTGGTAACCTCATAATCGCCCTTAGTGGCCGTTTGGGGAGCAGTCAGAGCGCAGGCCCTCCCTCGTTCACACGCGCAACGCGCGCACGTCTGCAGGGCTGCGTGCGTTTGGTCCGTTCGCGCGTTTCCTAAACTTGGAGCGGGGCCGTTTCCGCCGTGTGTGGCGAGCCGTGTAAAACGCGCACCGCAGCAGGGCAAAGGCGGCTGGGAGCGAAAGGCTGCTTGTAGGAATTAAGGCTGAAGGAAAGGGGCTGCTGGGCAGCCTGAGGAGCTGAAATCCTTTGCAGATTGCAGAGGAGCCCAGCAGGCTCAGGAGGGCCAGCGGCAGCCTGCGGGGCGGCCGCCTGCTCTGCTCCCTTGGCTGCCTCTTTGCTTACCGTGTGCGTGTTCGTCCTGTGGAGGCTCGGCTGAGGCTCGTCAAACTCATTGCACAAAATACGCACAAGTGACTCATTTCCAAGAAACAGCTTAGAAAACTCAGTCTCAAAAGAGGCAGAGAAGCTTGGAGTTTTTTCTTTTACAGTTTTTGCTCTTTCTCTGGTGCCGCAAGATGAATGGTTCGGATGTGTCTGCAGTAACAGCGGCCTGGCTAATCGGCCTTTCTATTGACGACCTGTTTCTGAATGTCCCAGCCTGATTTATGAAAATGTACTGTATTTTGCACCGTGTTTTGGTGTTGCTCTGTTAGGACTGCATGCAAACTGCAGCAGAACAGTGATGCTTATTCATTCAATCAGTGAAGGGCTGGCTGGGAACTGAATGATCTCATAGTTATTGCTGTCCTGGCTTGCAGAAAGGGAAACAGGAGGGAACGGCTATCCCAAGCCTACTCATTTTTTCCCTGACCGTCAGTTTGTTTTGTAAATCATAATCTTAAAAGCACAAGGTCATGGTATTTCTTTAATCATTCATGTAGGAGGTTTTTAAGGCTGAAATTTTTTTTAACTCTCTCTCTATAATAACCCCTGATAAACTTGGAACTGAAGTCTGTTTGCCTGCCAACTTTTGTTTTTCTTGCTATTGCTTGAGCATTAATGAATTTAAAATCCGAGAAGCTGATTTTCTTCCCTTACTAATGTCATTCAAAAGCCCTGCTGCAGGGTGCAGGGTGGGGAGAGGCCGGGGTCTGCGGGGAACAGGACCCTGGGGCTCGGTGCTGTGTGAGCAGAGGCTGCGGTGGCTTGCAGAGATCCCCCAGCTGTGATTTCTGTGCTGCAAGGCACAGAAGCTTATCTTGTACCTTAAATCACTAACAAAGGGTTTCAATCCTAGGTTAACCACTCATGGGGACACATAATTGCCTAATGTGTTAATTAGCTAAGGCACATGAGTGCTAGGTGGTGCTAGCAAGAAGCAGAGGCAGTAAGGAAGCGGTGCTGGAAGCTGTTACCCCAGCCCCATGGTAAAGAAGAAGAAAATCACTGTATGCCGGCCATTCACCTGTAAGCGGTGTCCAGCCTGCAGAGCACAAGGGCACGTGAAGGCCCTCAGGCCATTCGGGTCCTGGGCAGAGTATTTTCCTTGGGGCCACCTTGTCTCACACTTTGCCCTGCTGCCTCGCAGGTGAAACCCAGCACTTTGAGACACTGCCCGGTTTTCCTCCTCACCAGCATCCCAGGGAAAAGAGAAAGGTAGAAAACAGCAGGCAGAGCTTATTAGCACGTAGGAGAGCTGTCTGGTTTCAGAACAGCACTTGAAATACAAAAAGGCAACAGGGGCAAGCGCAGTGCCAGCAAGGAATAGAAGATTTCACTCACAGAAGCTAGGTAAGACGAGGCTAGAGAAGGAGCAGCTGTACCAGGCACTGTCTGATGGGCTTCTGACTTCCCGCCTGTCGGACTGGTTGTTAGATGTTGTGGGTGGGAAGCATGAAGTAGTTTTTGCCCTGAAAGTATTGCACTCACTTTACTGTTCCTTTTGCATGGATGCAGGGGCAAGGCCTGCTCCCTCCCTGCTTTTTCCGAGTTGATGGCATCCCTGCATGCACGGAAACCAGACGTGCTGCTCCCAGAAGGGGATGTATCCGTGCCACCAGCCTTCCCTCTAGCCACTTACACAGGCACACATGCAGTTTCTCCCAGGCTTTTGCACAGTCTCATCATCTTCAGCTCAGGCCAGTTTGGATCAGCATTACGATTAAGCAGGTATTACATTAGTGATAAGGGCTCCAGCCAGAGCCAGGACTCCTCTGCATTCAGGTACCTGCTGGGAGTCCCTTTCCTAGAGTTACTTTCTCCCACGCTTTGAGCCTTCTCGACAGCATCTGAGTTTTTCTTACTGTACAGCACAATGAAGCTGGATCCTGACAGGAGCTGTTAACAGCTACTGTAAAACATGCTAACATGAGACTATCCCTAAAAACATAATTCTGCCTGTAAATAAACTCATTATTTTCCTGCTGAAACCATTAGCAACTCTAAGAATTTGACCTTAAAACAACACCCGCTGCTTGCAAGAGAGGCAGTGCAAGAGTAATGATAACCTTTCAGTTTGTGGTACATTACCTGGGCTCAGACAAGCAAGGATGGAAATGGATTTGCTATGGAACTATCTGCAAGGGGTTTTGTTGTTGTTTAAAGATAATAATATTAGGAATGCAAATTATCCCACAAAAGCTGGTAATGTTTAAATACGATTTAAATTCATTTAGCATTTAAACAGAAAAGTAGAAAATGGCATTAAATTCAGATGAGTATGAGACTGTGCATTCTGGAGTCAGAAATATTAAATATATCCACAGAATAGAATAGAAGGTCTGACTGGTAATGGATTGCAAAAAGAGTTCAGGGTTTTAATAGATCATTCCTTCAGCTCATCAGCACCGTAAAGTGGTAGTTAATAAATTATTTGACATGTACATTTACTCATATATTTTAACTAGCTGTAATGAACAGGTCCTGTCAGCTCACCTAGATGCTTGCAATAGCTGCTAAATCGCTTGAGTGAGATTTAGTAACTCTCACAAATATTGATGTCCAGAGCTGCAGGTAATAAATAAAGTGACATCGGACCAGCTTGAGGAGACCATTGTGTAAGACTTTTGTCGGGCCTGCGGCAGAGATGATGTGTTTGGCCCCAATGAGCACCACTGGGCATCAGTGAGTTCTTCCCTTGTGATTAGTTTTGGCGTGACCACCACTTCCCTGACACCCATATAGGACTCTTGCAGAACCTATTCATCTGATGAATCAATGGCATTGAAAGTATTGAGATGCCAATCATTTTTAAATACGGGAAAGTAGCAGTGGAACCGCACTCTGTGCTCATCAAGCCAGTCCTGACTGCTCCTCCATTTGCTGAGAAAGAAGGTTCCCAGTTTTGCTCACCTGGCTGCAGCAAAGGTCTTCCCCTCCCAGCTCTTTGTGTTCAGTGGAGTCCGCAGCAGGTTTGAGGAATTGCTTTGTTGAGGACTGGGACAAACCTCCTTCTTCCAGGAGAAAACGATATGGAAAGCTCAGAAACTGTCCAAACGCTTGCACAGAGGCACCTTCAGCCTTCCCACAAAGTCCTGACCAAGTGATCATGAGTTTGGCTTCATATTTTCTTTGAAAGGGGCTCTCCTACGAACCCTCTGTCCCCATTTGGGGGTGCACTTCATTGCAAGCCAGAAGGGCAGGGCTCTGCCTACCAAACCACGTGCCTCCCAGCAGCCTGTCACCTGTCTGCAACAGCAGTTCATGTTGACTGGAGAAATTTGCTCCCCTACAGAATTACATACGCAGGCAGTTACTTAACTCTTCCTTCCCATGTATATGCCATATTCCTTGGGCTGCACATGAAGTAGAGGAGGAAGATAGTACAGTCCGGCTGAGCTCTGGGGAGAGGAATCCTGTCCCTGTGCCGCTGCACTGGGACTGGGCAATCAGAACCAGCCATCCTAGAGCAGCAGCGAGAATTAAAGACAGAAGGGAGCTGTTCTTTTATCTTTGATTTTTGGAAACATTTACAGCAGGAAAAGCCTGCTTTTTAAAATGATGCCAAATTATACAGGCTATCGAGGGCACGTCAGGCACTTTTCTTGTTATTCCTAGTTGTCCTTTGAACCTAGAGCTAGTTTAAACCTAAATCCTCTCTCTTCCTTCCTCTCACTTTACCAGCATGTGGTGTACTTCATTATTTTGTGAAGAGACTCATTAATTTTTTTTTCTTTCTCTTTTTTTCAGGTTTCTGACCGATGTGACTATGTCTTTGTCAATGGGAAGGAAATGAAAGGCAAAGTGAATGTCATAGTTAATTTTACTTACCAGCATCTGAGTGCCCCTTTAGAAATGACAGTCTGGGTTCCTCGTCTCCCGCTGCAGATAGAGGTCTCTGACACAGAACTAAATCAGATCAAGGGGTGGAGAGTCCCCATCATCTCTAATAAGAGGTAGGTTTCATTAGAGAATGCTCATTCTGGGTTGTGCACTTGCCAAAGACCTGTCAGGACCAGTGGATCCGAACACACTCATTTGGCCTTAATGCAATTCCAGTGTAAATTTGAAGGTCACCAGACATTTATTCATTAGGCTGCTGCACTGGACTTATGAAGGAAATGG
Source organism: Apteryx rowi (assembly GCF_003343035.1). Lineage (NCBI taxonomy): Eukaryota > Metazoa > Chordata > Aves > Apterygiformes > Apterygidae > Apteryx > Apteryx rowi. The sequence continues at coordinate 3,338,328 of NW_020447752.1, read as the reverse complement.
AAACCACAGATTGCATGATCCTGCATTGGAAATCAATTTCCTTTTATAGTGCTAGTGACTTAGATGAAAAGGGCCCATTGGTCAAGTTAGGCAGGGTCAACCTTGGGGGCGGCAGGAAGACACCAACAAGGACCAGCTCTGGCAAGGCTGGCTGGACTCTGACCTGGTTCACAGATCCTGTCAGTTAATTTACTCATTGTTAAAGGTCACAATTGGTACATATTTATTCCCTATTTTTAGTACTGTAGAGTGCAGTGACCCTGGTCAGAGTGTCCCAGAATGAGGGCATTGCTACATTAGGGCTTTAAAGATACTGTCTGCACCTGCAGGTGCATGGCATGCGAAGGACAGGGCATAGGATGGATGTAGTCGGATCTAGACCATTTGTATTTGTTGACAACATTATTAAAAACCAGAAGAACAAGTGAATAAAGTAGGCTCTTTCTATTCCAGCCTACCTATGAACACATCATTTATTACCAGGTCTTGGTTAGTATCACAGCAAAATATGGGGATTTCAAGGAGTGCCCCTGAATGCCATACAGAAAGGGATGTGTATGCAGATGCAGACACAGGAGATTTCCATGGCAACACTGACATGTGTATGCAAGTGGCTCATGTGGATTTGGTAGGCTGCGAATATCCAGAATGAAAAAAGCATGAAGGTCCTGAAAGTAAGGAGTTAACATGGAAAAATCATCAGAGATTTGGAGAGGACAATGAGGTAGAGAAGCCTGCAAGCCAGTTGATGATGTTAGCTGTTAAGCTGTTTTGGGAAGCCAGGCAGCCTGAAGACCTCAGTTATAAATAAGGGAAACAAGATAAAAGTGGGGGAACCTGATAGGTTTCAAAAATAGGTTTCAAAGCAGCAGCTTCAGTGTTGGGACACAACCTTGCAGAGCAACGGAAAGGGAAACTAGCCCCTTGGTTCACCAACCAGGCTGCAGACTTCTGTCAGCAAGAGCTGTCCTGTTGCAAGCTCTCCCAGCCTCAGTTTCTCATAATTTTTTGACTCTTGTTGTCCTACCAGACCAGCCAGAGACAGTGATGATGAAGAAGAGGATGAACGGAAGGGAAGAGGCTGCGCCCTTCAGTACCAGCATGCGATGGTGCGAGTCCTCACTCAGTTTGTAGCTGAAGCCTCAGACCCTGGCGGCCAGCTGAGCTATTTGCTGGGTTCTGACTGGCAGATTGACATCACCGACCTGGTGAGTGACTTCATGCAGGTGGAGGAGCCACGAATCGCTAAGCTGCAGGACGGACAGGTTTTGATTGGGCAGGAGCTTGGAATGACGACAATTCAGGTAGGGAAAAGGAATGACTTGCTCCCTTTCCTCCCTTAACCCTCCACCTTGGGAACTGAGGTGTTGATCAAGTACAGCAGCCTCTTCCATTAGCAGTGGAAATGAGAGCCATGAATTTTGGAATGGAGCAGAGCTTCAGCAAGGACTGGAGCACGCAGGAGTGATGGGTTTCTCTTCCTGTCTTGTGCCCTGAAGTATGTAGATTGAAGTTTTAATAAATTTAGCCCAACCTGTGTAATTAGAGAGGCTCTTTCTGATTGTATTTGTCTGAGGCCATTTCTGAAACTGGAGCCAGTATAGGGGCTAGCACAAGGAATGCAGTTAATGAAATAGCTTAGTCTTGTCAAAGCCTGTGTTGACAGAGCAGAGTGCTATGGTCAATATTAACTAGTGCTTGCTGAGGAACTGAGTTGGGAATATGAGTCCCATAGGATCAAAACCCTGCTAGTCTTGCAAGTTCAAGGGTTGTGTTACAAAATATAAACATTAGGGTACAGTTCAGAGTATGCACAAAAGAATAATAATCATTGGCACTTGAAGAATGGTGTTAAAAGACTGAGTGATTAGTGAGAGCTAGGTAGTATTCTCTAGAGGTGCAGATATTGGCTTCATCAGTTTCAGCTAGCATGGCCAAGCGTTTGCCACAAGAAATGCCGCTGTGTATGTGGCTGTGCCTCAGTATCCCCATCTAAAGCAACTTGCCTAAACCTGTGCATTGTGGCTATGGCAGCTTTTCAAATACATTTCTTACTGACGTGTGGACAAATACTGGCCTAGAAAATGGGGTCCCAGAAAAAAGAGATTAACCCAGTGATACTGCAAAGGAGAAAACATGTTAACAAGCACCGGAACAGGAAAAAAAATCAAGCTCTCCAAGCTTGTTCATGATCCCAAACTGTCAAACCAAAAAAGAACCACCACACTTGTTAATAACACACATTGCCAGGTCTGGAGAAATGGGATTCCAAGATTATGACTTTCCACAAAATCTGTAAAAGATTTTATAAATGATCTTCCAAAGCTCTGAGACTTGTAATGCTCCCGCTAATGCACATAAAAATCTGAGTGAATGTGAAAAGAAAATTCCAAGGGAAAGAAGCCAAGAGCAAGGTACATTTTAAAGAATACCTCTTGTAAACTGCTTCAAAAATGTTCCATGCCCCATATGCATCATTAAATTCAACTTGCTTGTAAATGCATGTCTTTGGAGGTCATGTATCAGTGCACTGACCTCCATATATTTTTTTAATCAAAGCAAGCTTTCTTTGTCAGTTTTGTGTACAGTATAATGAGTGTTTTCTCTAGCAAACTGTTAGCCTTTCTTTCTGCAGGATAGGAATGAATGCCATTATTTCTATGGATTGTATATAAATCTATAGCTTACATGATATACATATACTACCTAAAAACATGATCGTGAGAAAAAATAGCATTTCACAGTAAAATTGCATTTACAAATAGTTCATACATCTGAGATAGATGTAGTTAGCTTCTCACAGATGTGAATAGCATAGCTGATTAGAATTACATTGGTAAAAGATGCTATAAGCACCCTGTTGGTGCTGAAGACTTACAAAATGTGATGGGCCATTTATTAATCATATTTTAATAGTGTCTAAAGATCTGCTAGAAGTAATTCTGCCCATTAGTAACTGATACCACTCACATGCATTACAGTAGCTCCATGTAACCATTTTGGATATGCAAAAGGATTGTTGCTGACTTTGATTTTTCTTTTCAGATATTGTCCCCCCTTTCAGATGCTATCTTGGCTGAGAAGACAGTGACAGTTCTGGATGAGAAGGTGACAATAACTGACCTGGGAGTGCAGCTGGTAACTGGATTGTCGCTTTCTCTGCAGCTCAGTCCAGGAAGCAATAAGGCCATCTTTGCTACAGCAGTAGCGCAAGATCTGCTCCAGTCTCCAAAACAGGTAGTGTTGCCCACATGTGTACTGTATTCTGGTGCTCTGATTCACTACACAGCCTTACAAACTGATGAGATCAGGCAGACTTTTATTAATAGTGTGCTAATAAAGCATTTTCTTTATAGGCACTTGTGTCTGAAGGCCATCAGGTGCCCTAATAAAAAAACAAAGATCTCACAAAAATGGCAACATGTGTATACAACCTGAGTCCATGAGTCAACAAATTAACATGCCTCATCTCTCCTGGCTGCATCCCGTAAATAAGATGAAGTTCTACACATGGCTCAATGACATGTCATAAATAAGCAACAGGACACACACACACACACACAAACACACTTCTGTCCCATCCATCACCTACCAGATCAGAGGAGATATTGCTGTCTGGGTTGCTGAGTTCAGCCTCCCACCACAGGCATCCAAATCAAACCTTTATGTCCATCTTTACATGAGACGGTTGTTTTGCATAGTGCCAAACTCTTATTCATTTAGTTACTTTCTGTAAGCATTTTAGAAACTGGGAAACATCCCATTCTTTCTGATTCATAACCAGAATATGAATCAGAATCATTGACTCATTTCATGATTCATGATTTCATAAACCAAGAATTTTATCTGTTACTCTTAGCTTCTTTTCACAGCGATCACTACCATATCATGTTCCCTTTCTCTTCTCTCAGATCTTTGTAGGTTCCCCTGTCATGATAAATCTTATCTTGTGCCTGAGGAGAACTGCAGTCTTCTCTCCACTGTTCATTAGCTTTGTTCCTGCCTTTGCCCTGGGGTAACTCCATGAGCAATATGAGACTTCCCCTGTTCTTTCTTCTGGTGCTAGGAACAGTTAAGCCAAACCTTGCACTGCTCAGGTTCTCACAGTTTTGAAATCCTTATGCTTGGGCATCTGTACACTCGCACTGTCCCTGTCTGCAATTACCAAGGGCTTTTGGACTTTGCAGTGTTTCCATCAGTTCCTTGTGCTTTCATCTACATTTGAAATTAAAACTTTTTTTCCAGCCCAAATCCATCAGTCAGGAACTTACATCAAGGATGCACTGGGTGCTTAATGCTTATACATATTCTGAGCTTTAAAGGTAAATGATCAGGGCATGCACATTTGATATCTGGCCAACTTTTGAGATGCTTTCATTCATCATAGGGTCTTATCCTTGGGATGAGAGATGAGAAATAACACAGAACTGCTGTCTTTATAGGGTGATAAAAATCAGGCTCCCATAGACTTCCAAGAGTTAAGAAATCAATGCCACACAGCTAGAAGTAAGGCCATTGAGCTAATACATTGCTGACATGGGGAGTTAAACAAACTACCTTGAAATCAGCCCAAAAGCTCAGCTTGATGGCATTTAGTCCCAGCATGCTGACCAGCTATGACATTTCAGACTCCAGAAACGGAGACTGTATGAATCCCTCTCTGGATGCCAGGGTACAACTGGAACCCCATCAAATCTAAATTAAACCAGCAAGAAAGATGTGCATCCTCCACCCTTCAAGGACTGACTCGGCTTTGATAGGCATCTAATTCCTTCCATTGCTTAGCACACAATTTTTAGAGCACAATCCCTATAAACAGAGCAATGCAAAATTATTAAATGATTGTGCAGGTTTAAGCAGCACAGTGGGAGGATGAGGGTTGATGACATAAATTCTATGCGGCCTTCAAGAAACATCCAAGGATTAATAAACACAAAGCCAAGATTTATGACAGTGTCAGCAAAGTCTTAGGTCTCAGTCCTGAAATAGAGACACAGGCAAATCTCCCACCGAAGCCCTGGAAGCTTTATGGCTGTAAGGATTTCAGGCCAGCAGATTATGCAGGATACAATCCCAAAAGGCAGGAGGCCTGTCCTTTGTGATCTGAACAGGTGAACCACTATGTGGTAAAAATGAGTTAAAAGATAATGATAAATATTCTTTTCATGTATGTTGAGTTAAAATGTAAACCCAGACTGTTTGAAACCTTGTTTATTTAAGGAAACAAGACTTGTATAATCACACTTGCTGCAAGTGTGGTTGTGTGTTTTGTCTGTCCGTCAGGCTGTCCTGTAGAGCAGAGCAATCCCAACTCTGACCAGACAAGAGTTCACTTCATTTTAGACACCAGAGAATCCACTCATCTCACCAGGGGTCAGTCTTCTGTGGATTCGCCAGTGTCTAATAAAGTGCAAATGTCCTAGCGAGTCATAGAGAGTCAGACTGTCAGAAGCATGAGTTTGATTCCAGTGGAGCTATCTGCATTTTGCCTGCAACCAGTTTATGTATGAATACCAAGATCTTTTCAGGTAGCGTGTAAAGTTTTGATAGCCATTTGAGAGTCCTTAGAGGGCCTGATTTTCAGAAACTGGTAAGCCTATGTTCTCTGAAATCTAAGAATTCTTTAAAATGTCTCAAGTTAGAAACCAAAAGGCAAGGTTTCCAGAAATGCTGCACCCTTATACATATGCACATATAGAATTAGTGCTCTGGTCTGACCCCTTTACAGTCAGTAAACTTCCATGGACTCTGAAGTGTACAAGGTTGTGTTGCTGTGATGCAAAATTAAGCTTCATTGCTGTCTTGCTTTTAATTGCTAGCAGCCTTGAAAATTACCCTGGTCATTTTCTAAAAAAGCAACTGATCTGCTTCCTCTGTTTGTACAAAACAGTTATTTCATTTGAGAGACAAAAATCCAGGACTGAAGGCGTGGAGAGTCATGTATGGGCCTATTTGCTGGATTAGGTATTTTTTAACATGCATTGTGTATAACAAGAGGAGACTTTGTATTTTAAGCAGTTTAGAAATAATGTAATATATTTTTTCATTTAAATATACAACAGTAAATGATCTCAGTAGCTGGTAATGCCTTTTGACATGCAATTTATTATGGTGCTGAAGTAGATTTTGCAGAGCCCATGGGACACAGCTCCTTTTAGCACCTTTGGGAAAACAAATCTTGTTTTCAATGAGTGTTTTAAACTAGCATTTCTTTTAGCATCTTAGCAAGAAATTAATTTTCTTGCTCTGCCTTTTTATTTCTTTTCTTTGTATAAATGGCATATGGGTCTTGTGGGGAGGAGGGAATAGACCAGGACAGAACATATTTCCTTCAGTGTTTATTCTGAGTGTGTGTATATTTGTTTTATATATAACAGGAAGCAGCCATCAGCTGCTGGATCCAGTTCAGTGATGGCTCTGTCATGCCCCTAGATATTTATGACTCCAAAGACTTCTCCTTGTCAGCTACATCTCTGGATGAGAAGGTGGTCTCTGTTCACCATGACCCTAAATTCAAGTGGCCTGTGATTGCTGCAGAGACAGAAGGCCAGGGGACACTGGTGAAGGTGGAGATGGTGATCAGTGAATCGTGCCAGAAATCCAAAAGGAAGAGCATCCTGGCTGTTGGGAACGGTAGCGTTAAAGTCAAGTTTGGGCAGAGTGATGCCAACCCTAACATCAGCGACAGCAAACACAGAGGTGCTGGTGTCCACCTAGAAAATCATACCAGTGACCGGCGTCAGAAAACCACATTACAGGAAAGAGCTGGGCCAGATGGCCACTATTATAGCTCCTCAATGGGCCAAGAGGAAGGCAAATGGAGCACCACTCAAAAGTCTGTTTTAAGTAAAAAGGAAGACAGAGAAAGCCTCCTGGATGACGACAGTCATCTGCAGAATATCCCAATAGATTTCACAAGCTTCCCTGCACAGGTAGATCTGCCAAGAAACAATGGAGATTTGGAAGAAAATGACCTACTCCAAACTCCCAGGGGACTCAGCGATCTGGAGATAGGAATGTATGCTCTGCTAGGAGTCTTTTGCCTGGCAATTCTGGTCTTCCTTATCAATTGTGTCACTTTTGCTTTGAAGTACAGACACAAACAAGTTCCCTTTGAAGAGCAAGAGGGTATGAGCCACTCTCATGACTGGGTTGGGCTGAGCAACAGGACAGAACTGCTGGAGAATCACATAAACTTCTCATCCCAACAAGATGAATGTATCACAGCTGTTGACAGAGGAGTGGAGTTTGAAGAGAGCAAATATCTCCTCAACACAAATGCCCCGCAAAATATTAATGGACAAGCTTTTAGGTCTACTGAGACCACATTCACTGAAGGGAAAGAACAGAAAAGTGAACCAACTACTTCTCCTACCTCTAAGAGGAAACGGGTTAAATTCACCACTTTTACCACCATCTCCTCTGATGATGGGTGTCCAACTGTCAACTCAATCTTGATGAGCAGTGAGGATGATATTAAATGGGTCTGCCAGGATATGGACCTGGGGGAATGCAAAGAACTAAAGAACTATATGGAGAGATTACATGAAAATGCGTAATGAAACACAAAAGACCTTTTTTGTTTGGTTCGTTTGTTTGTTTGTTTTTCACTCACCTTCTGCCTTTAATTTTGGGTAGTGGGGCAAAATGTTGCATTGATGAGAAGAATCAGCTGGTGGATAATAACTCAGTGGAGCCCCAAGAAGCCACCCAAAAGCAGCTGGGAGAGCAGAGATCCTGGGCAGCTCTTACAATTCAAATCTTCTCTGTGCTCAGAGATGGAAGTGAGAGATGTGTGAGGTTTTTTGATGCATGGTAACATGAAAAAAAAACTTAGCAAAATAATAAGATCTCATTCTCTGAGCTTTCCCAGGAAATCAATAAATATAACAAACTCCAGTGCAGTTTGGATATTACAAAGTTCACACAGCTCTACTGTTCAATATTGCAAGCTTTGGTTAAAAGCAAAAAATTGGTCTCAGAATAAATAGATCAACGAAGAAAGCATGTCGTTCAAGCCACATGCAGAGAATATCTATCCAAGAACATTAATTTAAAGCTGACAAAACCAACAATGTGAGCAGAGCAGCTGCCATAGCTGCAAAGTCATGAGTTTTCCAAAGAATCTTGAGGGGAAGAAGGAGTAACTGGGCTGTTTACAAACCAGCATGTTTGCCTCCCAAGCACTGAGAATGGATACACATATACAGTTAAAACTGAACCTCTCTTTTTAAGTAGATGCCAAGATAATAAACTTTGCCAGCCAATTTTCAGTATTTCTTAATTTGTAAAATAGGAGAAGATATAATCTATACTCAGAATACCACTTGTGTAAAGGAAGGTCCGTTCTGGAACGTTTGAGAGAACCAAGCTATTTTTAAAAGCCCACTTTCTTTGATTGTCCTGTTTCAAATTTGTATTCCCAGCATTTCCTGGAGCACTCCCCATTTGGTAGCCTGAGGGCACCTCCTAGCCCCAGTCAGCTTTGGAAGCGTGGTGGCTTCTTCCTTCCCTTCCCTTCCCTTCCCTACCTGGCACACTCGCTTCTCCGCACTGCGGTCTCGCCAAGCACAGTCACTGTTGGTACCACACTGGTACTTGCTTTACATGCTGTCATTTACCAAAGTTGGCCCCTCTCTCTTGGGTAAGTGTAACTTGTGCAGAACTCGAACACCAACAGCAACTGCCTCTTTGTTCTTCCCTCTCCTGGGAGACGTTAGGTTGTTTGGTTCCTTTTGCTTATGCTTCTTTAGACCCCTGCTCGGCATGTTGAGAGGGCACTCGAAGGTCGCGGAGGAGTGCTGTACGCCCAAAGCTGTTGAAACCTGAATAGCTAAACTGTGTAGCTAATGGGTTTTTTCTCCCACAGGTGATGGTTAGCTTTTGTTTTCCTCTGCTAAGGATGTACATATGGTAGGATTTCAGTGATTACCTTTTGAATTTGATGTGCCCTCCAGCCCTAAAACCATGACATCCTTTGTGTGGTCCGAAAGCAGTCTCCAGTGACCATTGGCAAAGTGTCAAGGCACTAACTAAGATCTGGCTTATATTTCAAATTCTCCTTTATTTTCCAGAGTAAGTCCCTGCCCTCCTTTTGTTATTAAGTCTCGTTCTGTCTTTGAATCTAGGTTGCTGAGTTTAATACACACCCACTCTCCCACAAACACTTACATTGACTCCATCTATATTTAGAATGTATTGTAGATTGTAAGAATGTAATATATGTATTTATAAACATGCCAACTGTGAATAAAATTTGCATTTTAGTGGCTTCATCTTTTTTCCTACTCTGAACGCCTCCCTCCTTTCACTGTCAGAACGTTTACCCTAAAAGAGACTGGCAGCAATATGGAAACTCGTCCTTTGATGAAATGGTGAATTAAGGCTCTTGGCACAACCCAGTTACAAAGTTTTACATTGTGCGATGTTGGCGGGAGAAAATATAACATCAACAACATGTTATGAAGTATATTTGCACCAAGTCACCCTTCCAAGATTTGAAACTATTTGCAAATAAATCCACATGCATATTTCTAGTCTGAAAGGCTGATATGTGAGTTTCTGATTTTGGTGTGTGGTTGGAAAGATCCACATTTGTATCAGTGCCCCTCTGCAGACAATTCTAAAAGAGTAAGTTGGTGTAAATAGGGCTAAGGCAAACGTGCCTTCGGAGATCAGTACTTGTGCATGTGTTGGATACCTAGGACTTGTGAGTTTAACTCCACAGAACCCAAGATTAAAAAAAAAAGTCTTGCTTTCTTTCAGTACATCTCATCAGAGCCTGGATTACTTGGCTGCTGCTCAGGGAGGGGGTCACTGGAGATGTTTCAGACCCTGCAAACAAAGAAATACCTTGAGGTTTTTTAAGTGCTCAACCCATACTCGTCAGATGTTCAGTAGACACTCCCACCCTTCGGAGCAGTGTCCTAGGTACTGGAGACCAGGGTAAAACAAGTTAACTCCCAACTGGTCATTGAGAATGATTTTCTCTACTACAGGACCACATTACTGTAATTAGTATCACTCCTGGAAAGCCTCGAGCAGACAGAGGTGTCACACCTGCAAATTACCAGAAAATCCCTGGGGTTGAGCTATCTCCCCTGGAGTTGCTTGCTGCAGAACAGACCGTTGACAGCCTCTAATTATCAAGGGCTTGGGTCCAGGTTTCCTGGCTGCAGGGAGGGGGTGTTTGGTTTGTGCTGCTGTGGGGCAAGCAGGCTGCAGTCAGCTCTCTGGGAATGACACTGCCTGTCAATCCGTATAGCAGGGGGATGAGGAGCAGCCCATTGGTATCAGCCTGGTTCAAATGTAGTCACATATAGAGTGAGTTACTCTTCCACTGCATGCAGAGTAGAAAGCATTCATGTGGCCAATGCCTTGAACCAGTTACTGTCAAAATGAAATCCTTGTTCTGTGGAACAGAAATGACACTCAAGAGACAAGGATATGTGTCCAGGCTGGACATCTGGCTTTTGTAACACCAAACAGGGCTTCTTTTTATGATCAATGGAGTTTATCAGTAGGGATTTATTTACATAGGCTACATCAGTGCTGAAAACACTTAAAAATCCCCTGCCCATCATCTCTGTGAGTATTACCACAAAGGCAGGGCTAGGATAGACTTGCACAATCCATTTTTATCTCTGTAGCATCTAATGCTGCGCAGAACAGACCTGATAAAGGAGACAGTGTGCCTGATGCATCTCTGGTAGCCTTGTGGTGTTGCTAGCATGGGGGCCAGGGGTTGCTGTTAATTCCTTGTAGTCAAGGCTGATGTGACGCTAATACTATCTTTGTTCACAAGACCTAACATACAGTCCTGCCTCCAATACTTGAACCGTTTGGGTGCTTTGGAAAACACCAGTGCATCACGTCCACAGGGACTTTCCCTTAGTGATGTGGAGGTAAGTGGCCAAATCTCAGCTAGCGGTTTGTGCAAGGCAGGTGCGTGCGTGTGTGCAAGGTTGCCTTGCAAGAGCCTCACACCACAGCCAATCTTTCTCCTTTGGAAAGAGCAGGTACAAGCCACTGCCAGGAGCAGGATGTCAGACTTGCCGTACCAATGAGCCACTGCAGTGAGTCCAGATTCCTGTGATAGCTGCCTCTGGGGATCATGGAAAACTGACAGCAAGTTCATCTGGTAGCATAAACCACAGAAACGTTCTCCTAGGAAAAAACAGCCGTCAGCTACAATGGTAAGAATACTGACATTCAGATTTATGCCTTTTTGCTTGCTCAGAGATCCCTGCTGTCTCTAACAGCTGTAGCTTGCTATTATCCATAGGGCAATACTATAAATAACACCTAGTATTTAGAGCGCTCTTTGTCCATAGATCTCAAAGTGCTCTGAGCAAGGTGGATTCCTTATTGACGTGGAGAAGACCAAGGTTAAGTGATTTGCCCCAGGTAGCGTCGGAAATATGTGGCGGAAGCAGGCAGAGACCCCACCTGCCGCGCTGCCTATCACAGTCACTTGGCAGGAGCGTGGGCTCTGCTCGGGGAGACGCCAGGGTGGGCTGTGGTGGTCCGTATGCAGGCACCAGCGTGTCTGTTCATCTGCTGAGGGCAGAGTCGGTCATTAACTTCCTGTGGACGTTTTTGTATGTACCTGTATATCTGTGTGTGTGTGTATCCACTTTTCTCATACACTGTGAATTTGAATGCTGAAAATGTGTTTTCATGCTCAGTGAAATTTTCTTTAGGGAAGAGAAAACCAAAACCAACCATCTTCCCTCCATATCTTTCTCGTTCTGCACACAGCACTTTATACAACAGGTCTCCAGTCCAGTTGGAATTTCCGTGTGCTTTTGCCCTAAAACTTAGGGTTAATCCTGCTGGCCAAGGGTCACCACTAAGAACCCAGGTGAGGTGCTCAGCCCTTCAACAGCACTGGCCCAGCCTTTTAGGTGAGCGCCCCTGTGCTATGGAGTTGCTCCAGGGGAAAGCTCCTATTTCAGGGAGTCAGATGAGGATCCCTCCTTGGCGAATGATGAGGGCTAAGTTTTGGTCCCTGTCATAAAAGCAGTGATGGTGTTTGAATGCTGCACACACGTAGCATTTTACAACTGCGACTCCAACTGGCAATCTCCTGAGCTGATAAAGAGCCCAGCTGGTCGCAAGCAGTGTCTTTTGTGAGTGCTATTAATGACTTACTTTTTTTTTTTTTTTTTTTGCAGTTGCCTCCTTATTTTCATGCTCGAGTCTCTTGTTTATATGACTAGCTTGACTGATAGACTGATATGGGCATTTTTAACAAAGGGAAATGTGTCTGATGCTGTTTGGTTGGGGTTTTTTTATAGACTCTATGCATTAATACAATGAAGAGTAGAAATTTGATTGTCCTGTAATTCAGGTAAGCTGTTTCTTTTTTGTCTTCCCTCATTCTGCATCCTTCAGCTTCCCTTTCAGCAGTCTTAAATATATACCGGTTTAGACTAAGCTGCATTAATACAGCAGTGAACTCGGAGGTCTGAGAGGTGCAGCTAAATAATTGACTTGGGAACAAGAGGTCTGTGGAGGTAAGTGACTTGAGAGACCAGAAGAGGTATTAAATCAAGGTGCAGCCTGCACTAAGTAGCTCTAGAAACTACTTTCACACCTCATTTCCATAATGAATGAGATGTAAATGAAATGAGCACACTAGAGACACTTTAATTCGGCTCTGTATATGTTCAGCTTCTCCAGGACTGCCTGCACTCACTCCCTTGTGGTCTGTGGGGCTGCTTCTTTGCGCAAGAGCCTTAGCAAGAGCTAAAGGACTTGTGTACTACAACTCACCAGTCTGTCACAAGTGTCACCAGCAGACAGTGCCAGTTGGACTCACTTGTGTATTGATCAAGCAAAGTTTAATAAGCATCACTGAGGAATTAGCTCAGGCAAGTGGGTATCATCTCAAAATATTGTGCTTGGAAAATGCCTCGAGCATTTTCAAAAACTGTCAGAGACGAATATATTTAGTCCTTGAAAACCCAGGAACTCTGTCACGTATTTCTGTATGTTTATTGTTATAGCACCATATTTCTGCCCATGCACAGCTGTAGAGCACTGCAACAACACAGGTAGGGATTCATCTTACAGCCTATAATACAACTTCTGTCGTAGAAAATCAGTTAGGTATGACACCTGGTCCCTGCTGTCAGGCACACACAAGATCACGTATCTGTTTGAAGCCCAAAGCCTGGTGCCCTGTAGGAGAATCAGGTGCCACCAGCAGACTTCGCTGCTGTGCCTGCCCCCAGCAGCAGCTGCATCCCGCTGGCAGGGAGGAGCGAGCACTAAAACGAGCCCAGATATCGTTGCAAAGGGCTGAGGAGATGGGCTGTGTGTTCTGCTTCTAGTTCATTTCTCACTATTTGAAAACTTGCTGGAGGGAGTGCTTATGCACTTAACGCTACGCATATGCCTAAGCACCTTGCTGAATGGGTGTTCATCAACCTCAGGCATAAATAATGCCTCTTTCCTATTTGGCAAGTATTATTGCACTATTTGGCTTCTTGATGAAAGCTTTAATGGATGAAGTTCAAAAGTGGCAGCAATAAGGGTCCGTACAGAACAGAGCGCCTTGCGCCTCGTGCACACGATCGGGAGCGTTAGCAGGGCCAAGATTACATGAGCCAAACAAATATGCCTGAAACTTGTTCATTTGCTACCTTTTTAATGATTTGATATGAACTCTGTCAACAAATCCTTCATTAGGCAGGCTTTCTGCTTAGGCCTCTGTGAGGAACAGCAAATTAAGCAGCCCATGTATGTAATATTAATGGTTGGAGAAGCAACACTGCTACTCTGTTTGTGTGTGCTGCCAATGCTCATTAAGAAACTCCTGTCAGAGTTTAAAGATGGCTGGTGGATTACATACGACAAGCTCCGGCATCTGTCTTCTTAACACGGTCCGGGGAGCCTGGAGGGACACGCTCCGGCGCTGAACCACATTTGTTTGCACCAGCCACTGTTTACGCATTTCCTCCTCGTCTCAGTGGCTACCGATGAAGCCTCATGTTGCATTTTCTCCTTCTGCAAACACAGCTACTTCTCTAAGTCTGATTGATTTTGGACCTGCACACTGGCAGTGGTTGGATATTAGCTATTTGGTACCTGAGCTTCTGTGGCACCTGACAGAGCTCAGACCAGTAATACCAGCATCAGAAAGCTGCGGCTTTGAAGTGTAACAGGGATTTCGTTTCTTCATGTTCAGACCTTTGTTCCTATTAATTAAATTAGAGCTTCCTACAGTCAGTTAAAATATTAATGACCTAAAAACTAATCAAAAGAGCTTCATTGCTCATGCCGGATAATAGGAGACTGCAAAGACGACTAAGAGCCCCATTATCAACAATTTACTGTGCTCAGGAAGCGTAGACTTACTGAGAAAGGGACGGAGGAATCGGCGCAGCAGTAAAGAGCCTGTACTCCTCATCAGCACTGGTTAGGTTAACACGCATGTAGGATGCGTCGAGCCACCTTCAACAGAAGCGTGGGGCCAGCAGGAGGTACAGATTGTCCCTGCGGCTTGTCCCCCATCCGTGGGACCAAACACCTTCGTGCTTGCCTGGTTACACAGAGGCGAGTGCTGGGAGCTGCGCAGAATAACCTCATCCTTGGTGAGCCAAACTGCGAAGCGCCCCTGAGCAGACCAGCCCGTCTGCCGCTCTTGCGATGCACCCTGAGACCCTCACGCAGAATTGGCAGGTATCATCACCTCCTCTGCCTGTACAGGGATTCAGGGCAGCCCTGGCTTTTACTTATTTCCCTGGGTGCTAATAGCGAAGTGTGGACATAACAGCTTGTGCTGGGCTAGACCCCCGGAGGTTCAGTTCCTCTCCTAGCGCTGATAATCCGTGGGCCTCTGCTTCCACCAGTGCACTTTTTTGATGGTTTATTTAGACTGAAGCCTGCAGGGCCGTGCCTTGCTGGCCTGCGCAGTGGGACCCGGGCTCTGGAGCACGACGGTCCTGCTGGGACCCGCGGTCCTGGGAAGTGTCTGAGCACATGGTTTGTAGTGAAATGCCTCTCCTCACCTCTGCTCTCGTAGCCCCGGTCCCCTTCGACTGCAGTAGGGTTAACCTGGACTGTTACTAGAGGGAGCACAAGAGCCAAAGCCTGACTGATTTCTTTGACTTCAAAAGAAAACATCAAGTGTTTGCTGAAGGTCAAAATTACAATGTTTCCCCAAAATAAGCTGACCTCATTTCTCAGTAGCAGCTGGGGAGGGACTCAGCCAGACTGCATCCTTGGGCCGCTTGCGCTGTGCAAGGGACCAGCAGGAAAGGGAAAATGATGCTCCCGCCACTGCACTGCCGTCTCCTGCCTGCCTGTTTCCCCAGCAAATCCTTCATCCAACCGACTGCAGACACCCATTTTCTGTTCTTTTGTCATCAAGCCAAAAACCCAAATCACTGTGCTCCTTTCTGCCATTAATAACCTTTTACAGCTCTCTGTTGTCATTCATCCCTCTCAGGCCTAATCAATAGCTTTGCTCTTAGTGTTTGGCATTCCCTCCTGTTCTGCCAGCCTGGATGCCAAGGTCAAATCAGCCCCTTCGGCATTTCTACCTTAAATAAATAGCATCAGGCTGCCATGACTTAACTCAGAATATTTGGCACTATTGAAAGATCCTGAACATTGATCAGATTTAACTCTGTACCTTGCTCTCTGTGCATGCAGACTTGACTATAGCTTTAAAACATCATTCAATAATATATCTTTTGCAAGACCAATTCATACAGCTGAAGAGGCAAGTTGTTTTTGTTTTGGGTTTGTTTTTTGTTTTGCAGGCTGTGATTGCAAGCTCAGAAAGATTTTTTTCATAATACCACATAGCCCACACACAATCCTGCCAGCCTCTGAAGAGCAATACTATTTTAATCAGCTCTTCTAATTGTTTTRTCCCCTGGTCTAGTGCAGAGTTGGTGGCCCAGGCCTCTGGAGCACCAGTAATGAAGGGTTGCAGTTGAAGAGGATGCTCMTCAGAAGGCCTAACCCAGATTTAATGACTTGCAGGATGCTGGGGGTGATTGCTGCAGAGCAGCCGTGGAGGAGGCAGGACAGCCAGACCAGCTGAGCACAGTTACTCAAATCAGAGGTTAAACGAGGGGGAATCCCAAGGTTCATGGAGCAAGACTGAGCTGGGCCAGAGCACAGCAGGATTTGCTGGCAGTTAAGCTGTGCCTCCTGCTTCCTTGCTCCTAGAAAGCCAACRTCACACTCGCCTCCTCTGAGTCCCAGCCTGGCACATCATGAGCCTGGCTCAGCTCCTTGCCCCTGCCACAGCTTTGCCTGCAGCACTGGCCTGGCCTCTGCTTGGGGGCAGGTGTGGAGGTGCTGTAGGAGAAGGAGAAAAAAAAATGCAGCCGAGAGGGGGAGAAAGCAGCAAGAAGGGACTGAGGTAAGCTGGGACAAGGAGGGGTTTGCAGCCTGCCCGCCCTGACTTGTTGCAAAGGGCAGCAGTAATAACCGCTGTCACTCCTGGGCCGGGGCCGGGCTGCGTGAGCTCCTGTGCTGGTAACGTGGCCTTGCCAGGCTGACGTCCCGCGGGGAGCCTGCCCTGCCTCTGAAAYGGGCTCCGGCCGTGCTGAGGCGTGCAGCAAGCCCGTTTCCCTGCCGCGGCCCGGGAAGGGCCCGTGCTGCTGGTCACCAGCCTCCGGCTGGGCTGGGCCGCATGGTGGCGGGTTGAGACGTGGGGCTCGCGGCACAGGCTCGTGCCAGCAGAGCAAAGGTCTTTGGTGCAAAGTTGCACCAGTCATGAGCTCCCGGTCTGCTACCAGAGAGGGCTGGTGCGTGGGCATGTTTAATGCTGTTGCAAAGCACAAATCTCTGAGGGGAAAACCCCACTCATTAGTGTTATCTGCTGCCTTGGCTTTGGGTGGAAGCAAAGGATGGGGGATTACAGTTTTGTGTTATAACACAGCAAGAAGCCTTAAACAAGGCATATTCCTATATTTCTCTGTGCATGCATATACAGATACACGTATACTTCATGTATATGTAAAGGCTGGCCTCGTTTCTAGCTTCCATTCATTTGCTTATTACAACTTCCCCATCCCCACTCTAATATTTTCACTTACCGTACTCTGAAGAGCTAGAAATAGCTTGTCAGATTGAGACAGCTCTTGAGAAGTTTAATTTTCGTAATGCTTGTTGGAAATCCCCTTTCTGAAGCCGCAGGAATATTAAGGCTCTTAGCATGAGCCGTGCAGGGAGGGAATCGGCAAGCGAAGCTGTCAGGGCCGTGCAGTTGGGCTGGGAGCCGCGGATGGGCGGCAGGGACGGGGCGCGGGGTCCTGTCTCCCGAGGCGGCAGGGCGGCCAGGCAGCGTGCCGCCGCGGGGTGAGACCAGCTGCTTGTTTGCTCTCTGCCAAGCCTACAAGTAACGTAGGTAGTTGGACAAAACGAGAGCTGAGGCACATGGAGCGTTTACAAGCGAAGGTAACAGCTGCAATAGGTTTTGCTGTCGATTCCCCACCTGGGTTTCTCATGTCGCTGCTCCTGTAGCTGTGGCCGGCTGTCGCAGCCGGCAGGAACCTCCGAGCCTGAGTTTGCAGCAGCTCGGAGGGAACAGCAGCGCCATTGGCCTCCGTGGAAGGACTCTGCTCCGCTGCTCCCTGCGCGCCTGTGCTGACATGGGAACGGCTGGGAAGGCTGCTGGTGCCGGGGCTGTAGGTGCCAGCAGCAAACTGTGCAGGGAGAGGGCTTCAAGGAGGCTGAAGCAAACCGCTATTGCCATCGCTGTGCATTACTCGAATGTGCAATGTTGTTATCAGAATGGTAGTACTAGTGTGAAGGGTCCTTCTTAAAGAAAAAACGGGTAAATAAACCCTGAAAATGCCAGCTTCCATTAGAAGACTTATTTAAAAAAAAAAAAAATTGCCAAAAGGTCGTAGAATAGAAGTAATGTCCCCTAGCTATTGCTAAAGATAGGACAGCACAATAAGCTCATCCAGATGGAGTTAGTTGAAAAATAGGTAACCCATGAATGTCTGAATCGCTTTRCTTGGTTCTGTGTCCGAATAAAGGTCCGTATCTGCCAACATCGGGTCCATGCCTGCCCGCACCGGGGGGGATCAGTCCCCCTGCACCATCAGCAGGGACAGGGACGAGGAGCCGCGCTCGGGAGCGGGGCCCAGCCAGATCCTGCCTCTGTGCCAGGCTCGCGGGCGCCACCGGCTGCAGCTGCAAGTCCTGGCAGACGCGCGACCCCACCGCCTCGAGCTCGCGGCGCGTCGGGGCTGGAGGCACGGCCGAAGGCACGGCCGGTTGTAGCTGTCACCGGAGCTGGGCCCGGACCAGACTGCAGATTGAGCTTTGCAGTGGCAGGCCCAAGCGTTCTGGCTTGAGGCCGTTTCTCTTGCCTCCTATTGCATATATTTTTAATGAAAGGCAGATAATTTGTGAGTGGAAGTGCCAAACAAATGTCTTTCCCGTAGTGGGAGGCCGGCAGCTCGGCAGCTCTGCTCGCCGACAGCTGTCAACAAGCCATTGAAAACGCACAGCGGGCTCGCGCGAGGGTTCAGAGATGCCGGCGAGCAATGAGCCCGTTTCCCTCACATTAAGCAGGAGCAAAATAGTTAAGTGAGATCAGAAGGGCTGATAACTCTCCTCCTCCTCCTCCTTTACCACCTGCTATTTTCTTCCTGAGTTTCTGGACTCAAAGAATTACTGAAATTAAATATAGCAATTCAGACTGCCCATTGTTCCCTGCTCCGTAATGTGCCGGAGTGGCACCTTTGTATTCATCCGTCCATCTCCAGCTCCTCAAATGAGCTGCTCGCACAATAGTTCTTGTTGTAGAAGGGACCTGGAATGAGCTCTTGCATTATTCACTTCATTTATTTTGATACAATATTTGGAGCCACTTCATTAAATTCTCTTACAATGTCCTGTCACTTTTTTTTACTTTCATCTCCTTGCCAATGCCTGGCTCATACAGATAATATAACAACAACAATATAGGGGCAGGGGGGAAGGGGAACAGGCTTGTTTTCTGCAAAAGGGGGATTGCTATGAATTGTTCAACTTGATTTATTGATCCCAGGAATTTTCCCCCTCTAAGAGAGTGCAACTAGTTTGAAACACCTCATCTGCAGGTGGCAGATACAGGCAGTAAATACGTGGGACAATTAAGTCTTGAACAGAGGAAGAAATGTACAGCTTTACATACAGCATGTAGCTATGCAGAAGAAGACAGGCTATATAAACCCCTATTTACTAGCATTGAGAAAAGAACTACAGTCTCTCTCTCACCTTTCAGTATTTTCATAGATGAAACAGATTAGTCTCATGAAATTTTTTTTTTTCTTTTCTTTTTAATGTTCCAAGCACTTGTGATCTGAGGAGAGGCTAATGTAACACAGTCTCTTTCATTTACTCAAGTCCTGCTGTTTTCCGGCATCACCGAATTTGTCAGAGCTCCCAGAGATGACAAGGTGCTTCCGCCCCAGGTGCGGCTTGCAAATCACTCGAGCGGGAAGGGGTAGACTTTGGCTCAGCAGTTTAAACTCTCCAGTGAGCAGGATGGACATTGAAGAAATGAGGTTTTGTAAATGGAGATCAGAAAACGAACCCTTTCTTCCCTGATTCTCTCTTTCCAGCATTTCAGTCCTACCTGCTCACCATAACGTTGCATGCCATGTTTAAGATGCTAACATGTAAGAGCTCCCCTGCACGGAGCGGGCAGCTAAGCCAAAATTTTTAGGGCTCAGAAGCGTTCAGTCCCCATGAGTGGACTGAGCAGTGGGGAGAAGCTCCCACGAAGCACAGCAGTGCTGCGAAGAAGCCCGTCCTGCCGCTCGAACTGTGCCACAGAGGATGTTTTCTGGCAATTTAACATTAGAAACGTCAGAACGTTCTGACTCTGAGGACACTCACAGCTGATGGAGTGTGTGTCATGCGTTCAGTAATTTCAGTCGAGGCTTCTGTGGGTGGTTGTCTGAATTAAAAAAAAATATTTACTGCATCCATGGGGCTGATGGTGTGACCTGAGAATTGTCTTGGCCAGGACACTCAGGAGTGAGCTGTCCCTCCAAATTAGGCTCTGGCTCTGCAAACACATATGCTTCTCATTTTTAGTGTGGCATTAAGTCTATTGTAGCTAGTCCACTGTTTATATAACATATGTAACCATATTCTAGGTTTCATCTATTTGTCCTTAGATTTTTCTTTGCTGTTCATCATCCAAAGCCAAAATACCTGAGCCAAGGTATGTGCTCACTTGGCCTGGAATGGAAAATAAATAATAATTTGGATTTAACTGTAATTCTCAATTAATAAGAAATGACTAGTTAAGATTTTAATGCTGGAGAATATGCTTTCTCAGAATAGTGGAATTTCTGTTCCTGAAACGAAAGAGCTTCAGCTGAGAAGTCCACAGGTCAGACAGCTAATTCCTTTAGCAATTAAGCCAGGAGATTTCAAGCAGGAGGCCTGGTCTCCAGCTGGGCAGGTGAGGAAACCATGGCCCAAACTAGAGGGAACTGTGTCATGCAATGTACCTATGAACCCTTGGAACAACTACTGTAAATGTGAGAAGGAAAGAACTAATTGTGGGGATGGGAGAGGTAAAGCCTTGATTATTTATTATTATTTATGATACTGGTTCTGTCACTTTATTACATGCGTTTTTGGCACTGCAGGAAAGCTTTTCACCACCGTGACATCCAGAGAGCTGGAGGGTGCGCGCTCTCCTCCCGGCTTTTTCATGCGGGCTTTCTGCAGCAGCATAAATTTCCTTCTGTGACAGATGAGYGAGCTGCTGAGCCAAAGGCAGCCAAAACTCTTTTTCATCCTAATTGCTCTGCGGACTGTTCCTCCTTCAAAAAGTGCCTTTGCTGAAATATTGCAGTGACCATAAATTTTATATGTATTGAGAGAGTAGCATGATTATTTGGCTGTTTAGGCGATATTTGCCCCTAAGTGCAGAGCACAGTTGATATCGGAGCCAGGTGTGTTGATTCATTGATTGCATTTAGGCAAGAGGACAGATCAACTTTTTGGAAACGCGTTATTAGCAGCAACTTCCTTTTAAAGGTATACAGTTAATTACTTGGGTTGGGGGTGGTGCCAGGCTTTTATAGCTAGCAAGAAAGGTTTGGGGCTTGCCCTCTTTCTAGACTCCCTCTGGAAGTCGCGCCTGGCTCGATGACACTGGGGTGTTTCAGTGGCCGCTGGCAGCTCCAGCTGAGGACAGCCCAGAAAATGAGAAGAGACGGGGACTTTGGAAACCTGGGCCTTCTGCTGCCGCCAGGGGAAGTTGGGCATGGTGTTTCTGCGCTGGTTTTGTCCTACCCTTGACTTGTCTGTCTGAACCGTTGGCCAGGCAGGAGCGGTCAGATCCTGGGCTGGAGAGCACGTGTAAGCATGGGGCCCGTCGCCTTTGGACCTCTAGGCTGGTGTGTGCTGGAAAGAGATATGAAACCATCTTGGGGTTTCTCTTCCATTTTTTGGAGACCACTGTTTCATTTCATTTCTCTTAATTGAGATGTTTCAGTGTCTCTTGTGGTGTATTTGGAGGAATCGGACGTGCTCACGGCCCCCTTCACATGCGGTGCCAAGACGGCGCGAGGCAGTTGTGATTTCCACCTGTTTTATGTTTCTTTCTTTAACCATGATCTGCTCCTATCAGATGGGAGTTTTTGAGCTGCATGAAACTTGGCAAACTGTGAGAGGTGGGCTGGCGCAGGTGTCATCAGAGCAATGCGAATCAGGGGAAGTTTCAGCTCAAAGTCTTGATTTGCCTTGGGATTTTTTTTTCTTATGAAAATGAGTATTCAATCTAAAACAAAATGCTTCGCTTGGAAGTGTTTTATGAGAGTTTTTTCCCTAAAAGTTTGAATTTTTTTTTTGCCTTTTGAGATCCTTAATTAGGTACAGCTGGACTCAAAAGGCTTTATCTACAACTGTTCAAATCAAAATTTCTAGTGAAAATATTAAAGGTGGCTGGTTAAAACTATTATTTTTATGCTCTTTTTGTAAGTGAATTAATCATCCATATGTTTATTTACTCAGTTTAAATTACCAAAGAGAAACTAGGAAATAACTAATTTTGAAATTTGTTTGTATCCCCAGCCTCAAAAAACATCCCTATTTCCAGTGGGCAATTTGTTATGCTAATGGCTTGATGTTTAAATATTTGGTGTGGAAGAGAAAAAAGAACATGTTATTGGTTGCGGCATAAAGCAATTTTTAAGTCATTCATAATCTTTACATAGAAGTCAGACGTCTTTCTAGAAAGCAGAGGTTCTTGGGACAGAAGTTCCTCTCCTGATTTATCACTCTCAGAAACACCGTTTCCCATCAAAGTCACATCAGAGTAGTGTTCCACAGAGGTTTTTCCTATGGTGACAATTATTCTAATTTTAGTCTGGTGACAGACTAATTATTCTATAATTTAAGTGTTACAGTATTATTTGAGTGGGTTTTTCAGTCTGGTGAGCTGTATCGTGGCTGGCATGGTTCCTATAAGCTGCCTCGTGCCACAAAGAAGCCACGTGCTTGTATTTATACATCCGTTTCCAGCAAGACCCGCAGAGTTGCACCTGGGTGCATCACAGAGGGAAAACAGTAGTTTTGTGGGAGATCCCCTGTAATTGTGGGCTATTCCCTGCGCCCGACAGCGCTCGCCACCGCGGTCGACACTGCCCCTGCGAGAGGAGGTCCCTGCACGGGCAGTGCCTGCTCGGGGGACAGCGGGGAATTCCCAGGGAYGAGCCGCTTTCCCGAAAACCTGCCAGTGCTTTGCGTGGGCTCCGCGGCCCCTGCCGAGGAAGCGCAGCTGCAAACGCGGCTCTCATCCCGGAGAGGGCCCACGATGGCGCTGATATCTGTGCCCACTGCGGCAGAGAGAGGAAAGTGGGGCTGGTCTTTCTCAAGGACAGGCTGGGAGGGACGGGAACACAAGTGTGGGGCAGGCGTCCAGGACGGTTGCGAGGTGTGGGACAACGTGGGCACGACCCACACGCTGCCTCCGCCAGGGCCGGTCSTCCCTGGGAAGCTACAAGAGCAGGCTGGCTACCGGTCAGGGAAAAGTGGCTGTGCAGCATCTTCTAGGACAGCTGGCAATGGGGGTTTATGCTATTTATTCTTTTAATTACAAATATCTGTTTCAGTTGCAAGGCATTTTAATTGGGGGAATATTCTCATTCACTTCTCTGTAWAGTGCAGCAGCTCCATCCAGTCTTTTGTTCAGCAAATGCTATTTCATAAATGTCTTTTTTTATGACTACCAAGGCAGCTGCTGTCTTAGTCCTCTTCTACCTCCTGAAGACATAGCTGCGTCTCGGTAGTAGCAGATTCTGTGCTGATGTTGATGATTACAATTTGGGGGATTTGGGGGAATACTTTTATTACTGTGTCCTTTTGATAAGCTTGGTTTTACTGCAGTTTGCATTAAAGAGTTCAGGCTATTAGATCGCTGTGGCCAGGGCTTAGCTTTCCAAAGGCGGCAGCATGGTGGTGGCACCTGGCACAGAGGGGCAGGCTTTGTGTTCTTCTAGAAAAGCAGTCAAAGATCTAGTTCTCCTCTCGGTTTCAGAGCTGCAACTTTGAGGTTACTGGACACACACCAGTGAACTGAAGAGGGAACTTGGTCCCAAGCAGCTGCCTGAAAATTGGAGCTGGTGAGCACACAGAGTTATGAGCTGGCTAATGTCCAAACCCACTGCCTTCGAAGCTCAAATCTGCAGCCCAGGACCCAGAGGCACTGGTGTTTGGTCATTGGCTTTGAACAGCTGCGTAAAACAGTCTCCTCAACGGACCAATCTAGTTTCCACAGTTGTCTTGAACTTCTGGCCCCCAAACATGTATTGGACGGCAAACAGACTTAGAAGTGAAACGCTTTCAGAAGCATAGGACCTTATCTTACGCTACTCTGGAGCCCATTCACGCCAGCAATTACCTCTGACTCATGCTGGTCAAGGAATTGGAGAGAATTCAGAGGGGAATGATTAAAAGGTTAGAAAACATCTCTTACAGAGAGATTCAAAGAGTGCAATCCACTTAGAGTATCAAAGGGAAGCTTTATGTGGTGGTTTGATCGTGACCCTTAAGTACCTGCATGGTGAACAAAACTTTGAACAGCCTCTAATCTATAAGCAAAGATTTAACTACCAGGACTTGGAAGCCATAGCTATACAAATTCAGACCAGAAATAAGTTTCTTACAGAGACAGAACACATTTCCAAGGACAGGTTTTTCTTGAAGCAATGTTCTGGTTCAGTTGCAGCTACTGGGCCTGAAGCAGGAGGTCAGAAGATCACACTGCAGGAGGTTGAATTAGATGACCATGGTGCTTACCTATAGCCTCAAAAAAATAATCTGGTCATCTCTGGATAAAGTTTGCTTTAAAAAACAGGCAAACAGCCATGTTTTTAGCTCCTATGCAGCTCCAATTTCTTTGAATAGAAACTACATTATATCACAGGGACTCTAAGGACTAGTCTTAATCTGATGTAAGTGCATGGACTGCAGTAATTTCTCGTTTCACTGAGGTTAAGTCAGAATATGTTTCAAACTGTATATTGCTGATCTCCCATGAAAAGGCCTGACACAAACTTCACTGAAGTATGATTCCCATAGACTTCAGGGAGAGCTACATCTTTCAAAACAAAATTTAATTTTAGTTACATCAGAGCAAATCTGAATGGTGTTACCTGTAGGGTTCTTGCTGGTTTTCAGCATTGTCCTATCTGAGCAACTCAGATTGTTGGATTACTTTTGCCCGATGGTATTCCCATGAAATAGTGGCAGTCATCTCCTGTGTGAGCTTGGGCAAAGCAGTGGGTCTATGCTACAGTTGCGAATTGAACTCGGCTCTTACAAATACTAGTCCAGTGTCTTAAATATGGACTCATGCTCCTTCTCAATGGCATTTTTTTGTGGTATACCACAGCAGTCTGGTCATGGTTATTCTTATTTAGCACTGTATTTTCTTGTTAAAGAGCTTGTCTTTCTGAATATTTCATTGCCCTCTATTTTGCTGGAGGATTCAGCTTGGAGAGGGGGTGATTAAAAACTCAGACTGCCATCCTCTGCTTTTAATCTGAGCCGAGCAGTGGGGATGAAATTAAATGTTTTGAATAATTCTGTATGTTTTCTCACTGGAATACCGAGCCACAGTCTTAACCTTCGCAGCAGTTGTTGGGGGTTACGGCTGAGTTATTTGATTAAAATATTATTTTTACCAGCTACTTGAAAGTACTGCAGCAATCTGATTTATTTTCATTGTTAGTGCTTGTTTGTTTAGGCTTTCAGATGAAATGAACTTACCATTCATTTAGCACGAATGCCAGGAAAACTATTGTATTCAAAAATAATGGGAGCATAATACGCAGTGGAACATGGGTATTTTGCTCATGCAGTTGCATGTGTACACAATGGAAACGGCTTGGAGGCTTAGGCGGTTAATCGGCTTTCTCTGTGAACGGACACTTGCAGCTTTGACATCGGCCCACAGTCCTCTCGCCTTGCTGATGGGCAGTGTCATCCGAGGCCAGAAACTGAGCCTCTCGCTCTGGGGGTTACAGGCTAAGTGGTGTCACAGATAAATGAAAGTACACTTGTCAAAATAACTCTTTTCTGCAAAGTCTGGATTTCTCTGAATTTTCTGTTGTCCTGAAAAACACTTGGAAACTAAAGAGATGGAACATATCTTAAAAATAAACCCATAAAATCCGTAGTTTTTAAAGCAGTAGTTCATGTTGAGTGTCCAGTTTATGACACAGGCCTGATCAGAGGTACTGAGCAGCCAAAAGTCTGTAATAAGATCTGTGGGAGATGAGTGCTTAATACCCTGGAAATCAGACCCTTGGACTTTGGAGCGAAGGCACGCTCAAGAGCCGCCTGTGGCTGCTTGGTGTCTTCTGGTCCCCAAGTCTGTCAGCAAAGCATGAGCCCATAACTGCCTTCCAAGCTGGAAGATCTCTCTGCAAGGCTTATCCTCTTTAATAATGAGTTGATTTTTTTTTTTTTAATTGCTTAAGGAAGATAGTGGCAGTTGACTTATGTTGTTGAATATCTGTATATACACAGGTGAAGGTAAAATTTTCAGTCACACGCAAAATCTAACATTATTGAATTTTAACACTACCCTAACAAAACCTGTTTTTTTTGTTGTTGTTGTTTTTGTTTTTATGGTTAAAAATAAAGCCTCACTTCCATCAGACAACAAGGCATTGAGATTATAACCCTTGAATGTATTGCTGGGAAAACTGGCAATAAACAAAGAAAAAAAATCACGAATCACCAACATATCCTCATTATTGCATTAACATTAAGGGACATGTCTCTTTTCATCCCTTCAAAAGGGTGAAGCACCAAGGTTTTATTTTAAATAAGTTTAACTTGCTCAGTCCTAATGACATAACGTTAAAGGCTAGAGGCATAATATGACTTATTTTCTCTTATTTTCTAAAGCAGAGATGCTACACAAGTCTCACCTGTTAATGCAGACAAATTCCCAAGTCTTTCCCTGAAAACTGTGTGCAGCAACTTGGTTTTAATATCTCCCCAACACCCATTAGGGTGTACCTGATTTTCATGTTCTGGGCAGACATCTACTTCAGCTGTAAACCCTTCTGACATTTCTGACTGAGATAATCATAGTGCTCTGGGGGACTTTTGGCCCTGCCAAAAATAGATGGGAACAGGGAGACATGCATTTACAGGCAAAACTAAGAAGATACTTGGAACAGCATCATATTATGTGGCAGCTTTTGAACGAGCATCAAGAAGTGCCTGCTTCATCTCTAGGCCTTCATTCTTTTTTTTTTTTCCCATGATTAGATTTCTGTCTTCTCTGAAGTCTTCCCATATCAAGATGTGTTAATGGAAGTCCATGCACGCACATGTTGTTTGTTCATGTGACAACTGTAGTGGACCAGGAATTCATTCTGCATCAGGTGATCCAGTGTGACACCTTAGGAAGGTCCCAATAAACATGTGCTGAGTTTTATACACCAATTGCACTGTGCAAATCTAAGGATGGATATGTTTCTATGGTATCTGAGATCAAGCARCTATGTTATCTTTGCTTAAAACAGAAACTTTACCATGATTCAGGAAACAAGTTTGTGGTTTTTTTCTTCAATTAAATGCATGTTACCTATTGTTAACTTTTATAAGCTAAAGAGATTAAATTTCTTCCGCTAATGTTATTGCAAAAATGATGCATTTATCTAGGGCTTTTTAATGTATTTATATAAAGGAAAAAAGAGCAGCAATAAAACAAAATACTGTTGAGGAAAAAATGCAAATTGGACTGTGGCTAAGGCCTGGGGGACACTTGTAC
The DNA here is from genome assembly GCF_003343035.1 of Apteryx rowi. Taxonomy (NCBI): domain Eukaryota; kingdom Metazoa; phylum Chordata; class Aves; order Apterygiformes; family Apterygidae; genus Apteryx; species Apteryx rowi. The sequence continues at coordinate 3,311,051 of NW_020447752.1, read as the reverse complement.
TGTCTGGGCCCTCTGGCTACATTCACTAATACCTTGGTGCATGGCATTGCCTGCTTTTTCTTTTAGATTTGCCATCCAAATGGCTGCTCCCATGTATTACACAGCTGTCCAGTCTCTATCAAGAGAAGCTTGGAGCCATTTGCAGCCACTTTTAAATAGTACTTTGTCATCTGATCAACACTGAGCCTTCATTTAATTAGTGTTCCTAGTGTCACCTGTAGGTAGTAGTCAAAAAAGTAAATCACAGCAACCTTCTGAAATGTAACACTTCACTGCTGTTGTGATGGTATGCTCATCATGAGAAACTTGCACACACCAAACATGCAGGATATTGCTTTTGCCCGTACCACTCTCAGGGGCTTAGAGAGCTTTCTCACCTCCTTGGTATTTGTTTCTTGTGGCTGCAGGGGTTAGTCTAAAAAGATTCTGGCCTCCAGTCCCCATCACCTTGTCAGAAAGTAGGGACCTGAATTTGGATGGAATTTATCCTATCGAGATGCAGATATAGGAAAGTTTCTCTCTCTCCTTCTAATGGCAAGAAATAGATACCTCCCATGGGTGAATCAGCTGTGTTGAGGGACTGTCCTTTTGATAAGGCCTAGAGGTCTCCACTGGCCACAAAGGAAATCTGAACAAATGGGTTTCCACGTTTATGAGATACTCTCAGGTAGGTGAGCTAAATCTTGACAACCTTAGAGTGGTTTAGAGAAAATCAGCTCCTGACTATTTTCATGCAGAAATCCCCCCACTGGCAATTCATTTCTCTTCCATGGGTCCAGGATTGCTTCCACTTACTTACATCTTTACAAGCAGAATAACCATCTGCTGAGCTGCTGTGCACATTCATCACCAATGGCATTTGGGATCTAATAGTAGCCATGCTTGCTAGACTGGGTCAAGCATGTCACCCACTTGCATCCTCTGCCTCAGAAGTTCATATTCGGGAATTTGCTTTCTCCTGGGACATTTCAGTGTTGCATGAAAACTTTGTATTTTTCCTTGTGTTGCCCATCCGCTCTGCAGAGGCGAGCTGAACCTCAGCACCTCTCAGTTGCATGGCTTTTAATGTACTCTTCTTGCTGGGTCAATTAACTGCCTGGGGCTGGGATTGGAGAAGTTTAAACATAAGGCACAGGAGCTACCTATAAGAAATAACAGCTGCTGCTCAGGGGCTACAGACGTGAGGAACAATTTTTTCTCTTTGAAAAAGGAGTTCAACTTTACAGGTGTTAGCAGCATGAAGCCGGAGAGTAGTGATGGTACAGAGTGGTTCTCTTAGACAGATCCTTCCGTTTAAAACCTGATGAAGTGAGGGTCTTGCAGTGCAAACAGGTGTATGACAAAGCTTTATTTCAAAGGGATGAAAGCAGTCGGTCTCAGCAGGCTCAGTCCGGTCCTTACGAACAGGCATTTGCATTCAGCCCCCATAATCACAGCACAGTAGTTAGCTTGGCTGCAGTGTGATCCCAATTCAGGACCAGAGGATTTATTCTAGTTGAGTGAATCACTTGCTGCATTAAATGTTGCCTTCCACTCAATAGTTCAGATCCACAGACTGCTATGTTGACTGTTGATGTGACAGGTAGAATGATGTTGCGCTGCACTGGCAAAACTCGAGTGCTGTAACAGCATTATCAGGCTGGAGCTCAGAAGAGTTCTTGCAGTGACCTGTGGCGGCATGTGCAGACATCGGTCATCAGGAGATGCTAGCATCCCAGAACAAAGCGTCTAAAAGGCACCATTCTTTTTTAAGTCCTTACCTGCTATTTGGTTGGCAGTCTCACCAGCCAGAGACAGGAACTATAGTTCTAAGAATTGCTGGGTTTCCTTATCCTCAAAACAAATGCAAATTACTTGAAAGACATTAGTAATAATCCCCAAAGCTTCGCTCTTAGGGAGCGAAAAGGGTTGAGGATAGATCTTTTATATCTGTTTTGGCTGACTTTCCCATTTTATGTGTGTGCTTTCTCTATGGCTGTGGGCATGCCTGCAGCTCACAGTTCTCAGCAGTGTGGACTGGCCCATGCTCTGGGCTACTGCTGCAAAGTGCTTCCTATATCTGAGCTCAGTTAAGTGATGCTCTCCTGCTGTAGAGCTGCCCGTTGGCAAAATCTGAGCTTGGCAAGAAGTAAGATAAAAGGGAAGAAGTCATTTCGGTATGAAACAATGTTACCTTAACGGCGATGGCTGCGAGACTTCCCCCAGTGCAAGCTTAAGCACATCCTGATGCTTCATTCAAACAAATGACTTGTAGGGACACACATTTTAAAAGTGGAGGGGATAGAAAAATGATCTCATTAAGTTGCAGAAAAGTAACTAAAAAGGATGGAAGATGCAGTAAGTAAATAGATGCATAATACTCTAGGGACACCTTGGAGCATTTCCCAGGGCTACAACAATAAGAGATGTAATCAGTATGAAACAGTAAATACAAATAACAAGATGAGCTGCAGGCTTTGTGACAGACTTTAAACCTGTTCAGAACAGAATCATTACTAGGGTCATACTGAGGTCAAAAGAGAGTGAAATGGTATTAAAAGATGATGAATATTCAGAACATGTACTACTAATATCCACCTACTTCAAAAAACTGTTATTAAATTTCCMCATTGCCTCTTACTTTAGCTGTGCTTTCATATAGAAAAGAATGCAACTGTTTGGCCTGATTTGCAGTGTGGTTCTTAACCATCTATATTGTCACTAGTACTTGGCCAAGACAAACTTGTTTCAACCCACATTACAAAGTGTGAGCCAGCCTTTAATGCCTTTATTCACGTCAGCACCTCATAATCCAAGTCATGGATGGTGTCTGAGGAGCAAGGGGTAACACCACGATGGTATCACAGTTTAACTCTCTGAACACAGCAGTAGACTCCTAAATAGGGACTGAAGTGCTAACATTTTGTACCAATATTTGAGAATATTACTACTTCATTAGCACGCATTACCTTTGCTTCCTTACCTTGCTCTTCAAATCGCTGCTGTCATTGCTGGATTATAACAGGTACATAAATAGCAGTTGCAAAGCCAAGAGTTACTGCCAGTAGTATTTATTATTTSTACTGTGGCAATGTCTACAGGACTTGGTCTTCAACCAGAACGCCATTGTACTAAAAGCTATACAAATAGCCACGCATCCTCTTCAGTTCTCAGCAGTACTGGGCATTAAGGCTAATGGGTAACCAGTACCCYGGGAAAGCAAGACAATTATTTAGGCGACTCAGGTGTGCACTGCAGCGGATGGTGCAAGGTGTGAATAGCTGTACAGAYTAGGTGAGAATTTTTTTTTTAACGTGATTCCAGATCACATCTAATTTGAACATATTTTTAGAAGAAAAACAATAGCTAGGAAAGAAGCTAGCAGGCTGTAACGGATGGCAAAGGCCATGCTCCAAGCATATAAGCTTTTGATATATTACTCAAGTTAAATTAAAGATTCTGTAACTCATTTCACTTCATTAAAGCTACTAAAATAACAGTGTAACTTTTCAACAGTGGGGATTAATTTTTGAAGCAGTACAGGGGCATTTAGTTTCAATGCCTGATGTAATTTGATTGAATCAGACAAATGAAATAAGTGACCTCTATCTAGCAAGGTTATAGTTATAGCTGGACTTATGTCTAAGAAGATTTGGGCTGAAGTACACAAGAATGGAAATTGCAATGTAAGAGGCATACTGAAATATCATAAAAGAGGTGATACAACTTGCTTCTGCAGTAGTAGCAAGGGGTAAAGGGTGCTGTCAGGATGTTTTTTAATCCTGTTTTAGGTCAGGTGGTCACAACTGATTTTTTTTTTTAGTAGCCAGATGTTCTGTTCTTATTAAAATGCATTGCTTAATTTTAAACAAATGTTTTAAATTAGCTTAATGGTAATGCTCTAGGGGAAATGAATTTCTAGAATCATTCTGCAGGCACTGGACAAAACAAATACTGCCCTACATTTTTAGAAATGACTAGAGATTTCAAGTCCCTCAATATTTAATATCTAAAATTAGATGTCACAGGAATGACATCTAGTGTATGGAGTATTCACTTGATGAGAATATGGTTCATTTAAAGAGGATTAAATTGGACATAAAAATTATCCACCCCTTTAGAAAATTTAGATCATTTAAAAAAACAAGATTGGAAAACCTGTTTTTAATCATACAGTTTGCTTTTATATTGGTGACCATAATCTTTTCTTTTTATAGTTGCTCCTTAGTATAAAATTTTAAATACAATTAAGAGTTCAGAGGATCAAGACTTTCCTTTGGGGCATGTCATCAAATTGCACGTACCTGTGACAGCTAGGAATACTGGGAGGTGTACAAGGGTATACCAAGCAATTGCAAATCAGGCTGTAGAAGCCTGTTCTTATATAGGGTTCAAGTTTCAAATATTAAAGCAACTGGACTTGGACCAACCAGACAGAGGAGGAAGTGAAATAAATTCTGGAGTGATGAAACTACTCCAGACAACTTAATGGAGGGAAGGGGAGGAAAAAAAAAAAAAAAAAAAAAAGCTCAGATCCCACTGAGCCATTAAATGATTGATTTCCACATGGAAGCACCCATCTCTTCTGACAAGCCTTTGATAAAACTGTTTCTTAAACTGTTTCTTTATTTTTCATGTGGAACTCTTCTTGACCAAAAGATTAAAAAGACTGGGGTGGAGGAGAAGGGACAGAACAGTTTGAGCCCAACAGACACAGGTGAATATTTTGCAGAAGAAGACTGAAGTACTTGTGCATTCATTTACCATAAAGGTACTGTTTGCAGATATTCAAGGTTGTTTAATATTCATGCTAAGTTGATGGTAAAATTGTATTTGCAGAAAAAGCAGGAATACTTTTAAATCTTCTGATATAGAATGTAACATTTTCTTTTGATGGTTGTCTTTAAGACATGGTATGTCAACTAGGTTAATAACAAAACATCAAAACTAATTCCCTTGAGATCACCAAGTAACTACCTTTTGTTAATTTGGTAGCTTTGAGCCTTCTATCAGGACTTTAAACCACAATGGTCAATATCAGATTGAAAGTGGCATCCTAAAGGCTCTGAATTAATTCATTGACTCATCCCAGCGACCAAAAAAAACCCCTCAAAAGATCATAACTGAATATGTAGGAGTCCTGCGAACTCCTGGCATCCCTGACAACACTCAGCAGCACTGTTAACTTTTGCCATCTGCAAAAGCTGAATTTAAAATGTTAACTCTCTAAATACCATATCATTTTAATTATTATTTGGAGATAAGTTTCCTCAGATATATACTTTTTCTAAAATACTTAAAGAATGTGCTAATATCCTTACAGCCATATTAATATTCTGGTTTCCTGGGAGAGCGGCTTTTTTTTTTTTTATTTCAGACATGACATCTAAAATCCAAAATGTTTCTCAAAATGGGCTGTAATGAGTCTGAAGAGGAAGGGCTGACTTTTGTTTTCTTTAAATCTTTACAGATACCTAACCAAATCCTTTCCCTGGACTAGATTATTCCCCTTAAGACAAACTGTATAGGTCACCTTGAAGGCTATAGATATTGGTGAATTGAGATAGTTCAGATCAGTACAATCTGGTTTCCAAAGGCCAGCTTTCTGAGCCAACTGTTGAGTGACAGTATTGGCAAAGGATTAGAGTCTGACAAATTTTTTATTTGCTCTAGGAAGAAAGAAAGAAAGAGCCCCTTGCTTCCTATAGAGACGCTTTGTGATGGAGCCGGACTAGTTGCCTGTTAATGCTCTTCCTACCGGGGCCGAAGCAGAGGGAGCAGAGCCCAGCCGTTGGCTCCACTTGCTGGGCAGAATAGCAGAGCCAACGCAGCACAGCTGGGAGGTGGCAAATCTTTGCTGGTTTAAGTCTAGAACCACTTTTTCCTCAGAACAGACAAATACAGGAAGGCTTGACTCGGAATCACAGCGTTCTTAAACCATACACCAGTTAAGGCTATAATGGGAATGCAGAAACTAGCTCTAAAAACTGGAATAGGTACGCTTTAAATGAAATCCTAATTCAGGAAGCTCTCATTCTACAAACCACAGGCTCTAGCTGAGTTTTGCCACACACTACCAAATTGTCTCTACTTCTGAAGTAATTGTGCCAATAAAGGAACCAGTATAGTAGTATCCATTGTACAGGTCCATTGCTTTTACTCAGTTCCTGTGGATTCAATGGCAGAATTAACTGCAAAACAAAATGCATGTAATTGGATTAATTAACAGTACATTTTAAGGTCCTGAAATACAGAATTAGCCACAGGGGTAAATGCACAATGCAGATTTTCCTGAGAACAGAAAAAGTGCTATTTTTGGAGCTGTATTCATATTCCAGTGAGGTGTGCCTTGCTTGAAAAGCTGCTAGGCTAAGAAACGGGGCTTCGAAGGGAGAAGCTAAATACTATAATTAGGGCTGCAGGACAACAAAAGGATTACTCTTAAATATAAAATCATGAAAGATATGAAAGATAATTATACCTAAAATTGCCTGTACAGGATCTAATATTTTCTTTACAAGGACATACAAGACTCACTGAATATTTATGGACCTTGAACATAAGACTGGATGAAATTTAAAACATAAATTCAATTGCAATTTATTGTGCTCAAATTCCCTAGCAGTTGTTGCCCCAACCTTTTAACCTTAATAGACAGGCTTCATGTTGCAGAACACAAGCACATGTGATAAATGATATCAAAGCTGAATGCCCTTGATTGATGAACACTGCCTCATTTGATAACTGTAAAACAGTCCTCAGGGCTCACTACATTTTTTTTTTTTTAATGCATATATTGCAGAAGAGTTGTTTGTGCTTCTGATATGGTTATCACATGCAAATAAGCATGCTGTTTCCTAGATGCAGATTTCATATTTATAGATTAAATACAGCCTGAAAAATCATATGTTAATTACATTCTGAGGGCGTAAGAGAATTTCTCACTTGCACATACTTTGTTTTGCTGGAAATAGTGCAAATTCAGATTCGTTATGTTTAGTTGCTTGAAGCTTAGTAATAAACGTATCACATTTTAGAAAAGCTTTCTAATCACTACCATTTCTAATCATTTGCCATTATCTCAGTGCTTAGAAGTATAGCTGACCTCTATCCTACATTATGTGTTTGCTTATTTGTTTTTAATCAACCTGTACTTCTCAGAAGACAACAGATACCAGAGGAAGGCAATCCCTAGGGCTTCCCCCCGCACAAAGCGGAACAAGCAGCTCATCACAGGCATGCTGGCAGAGGAGATCTGAGTAGAAGTTTTGAAAGGAGCAGGACTCCCCACAGTAGGCTACATAACTATAAATAGTCTTGTTTTTATTGCCTATAATGGTTCCATACCACATAAAGCATGCTGAAAAATCAATATTGTAGGAGTTCCTCATTTAATATGTAGTTGCTATGGAAAAAAGCAAAGACCGTGATTCCATAAGTGGCCTCACTGGTCACTGGTTAGTGAAAGAAATACTGATCCTCAAGAGAACAGTAGAGAATACCCAACAGGCTGAGATTCAATTGCAGGTTTATAAACTATTCAGTGGTAGTCTGGTGGCCCTTAAAATCAGAACTAATGCAGATTTACTTACATCCCAGAATGCTGAAGGCCACTCCAGAAATACTTAGGTGAACACACTGAGAAAGGAGTGTAACAATTCTCAGATTTAAAATCAGGCCAGTTTTGCCCTTGGGGATTGATTCAAAAACATCTCATGTTATTGCAGGAAATGCTGAGCAGAAACACATTGCAATAAAAGTGGGAAAAGTTTTAGAGAAGTAAATATGAGACATTCAAATTCTTTTTTTGTTTACTGTCCCACCTGTTGCAGTTGCAAAGCATCAAAAATAAAGTGGAAAGTTTAAAACATATAGTGAACTTCATTACTACCACAAAAACAAAAACGAAAAAACCCCCAGCGCTTGACACAAGTCATTCAAATCAATAGAAAACTTCCCGGTGGTTCTCATAGGGGCTGGATCAAGTCTATACAAAACAAAACATTTTTCCAATAACAAGTAGTTAAAATATGACACTCATTTCTATAAGTAGCAGTCCTTTGATATGTAATTATAGATTCAAAGATATGTCTATAACAACTAGGCTGTCAGGAATGACTCTTAGTTAGGACTTTAAGCTCAGATAAGCCTCCATTTAAAATAAGTTTCTACATTATATGACAATAAATCCTGAGATCCACAGATGAGAAAGAACAGTACCAAGTACATAGCAAATGGAAAATACTTTTTCTTTCTTCCCTCCTTTTTTACAGCTGTCAAATCTTTTTGTAAATAGGTAAAGTGCTAAGCTACCAAAGACACTGGTAAACTAAGAGGTAGTTTACTTAAATATCTCCATCTGCAAGGAGATATTTGCTGCAGAGGGCAGTACTGTGCAGTTCTGGAATCTGAAGCTAAGTACAGCTGTAGAGTGCTCTGCCAGCCTTCCTCAGCTACTCTCAGGATCCAAGAGAAAATGCATACATGGCATTGTTTGGAAATATGAGATTATTTGAAAAAAATTCAAGTACCTACAGGGAGGTAAAAACATGCCCTATTCACTTCAGTTTCCTCAGGCATCAATACTTTGGTTGCTTTTTGGTCCCCAGATTATCATGTCCTCAATATGTAAACATGTTAATCTTATTCTTAAAAAAGCTTTCACCTTGATAATTTTATACTCTGTAGATATAACAAACTTTGACTTTATGAATGTATGGGGTTTGCTTTGCAACATTATATGTGCATCACATGCAAAACTGAATAGGTTTGGATTGGTAAATTGGAGAAAAAACAGCTACTTCACTGCAGACTTCTTAGGATGCAGCATGATCACATTTGAGATTAGATCTATTTGGTTGAGTGCTCACCTGCACAAAAAATTGTCCCCTTTTTGTGGCCTTACAACAACAGAAGTTTTGTGACTGCTGAGAAGACACATTTCTCCCTTGTGATCTTACAGAATTATACTGGTCTGCAATGAATTGGTACACTAGAGACAGTATGCTGACTTAGATGAATTAGATAGTTTGATGCAGTGGGCAACTCTTGTGATGTTGGTATGTTTGAATAGAATAATGTGTGCCTAACTATCTCTTCTAAAAAGAAACAAACAGAAGCCTAAATCTAATTACATTTCTGTTGTTAAAGTACTTGATACAGACTGCTGGGTAGCAGCTGTAGTCTTGCAATTCACTGGAGTCTTAGGACAAGATTCTGATAGGTTTTTCTTTCACATTCCCATGAATGATGTTTCTTCACATAGTCCTTAGCCTTTCTTACAATTTCTCTTTTCATAATGGGGTCATTCATCAAACTCTTGGACAGCACAACAAACTCCTGGAAAAAAAAAAAAAAAAGAAAATAATAAATTAAAAGTTCCTTGAAGTTCTAATGATACTGACATAGCTTGGTGACAGTAAAGCACTTCAACTGTGAGCCAATACATAATATGATGCTCATTCGTTCACGAAGTTCAAAGTCATTCTTCAAGGTCAAGTACCTTAGTTTGTTTATAAACAACAATCAATAAATAATTATTTTATATCTTTTATACAGCCTGCCAACTAAGAGATTTAAAATCGAAGCCAAATCCCGAGAGTATTAAGACAACTACACGCAGCAAATTTAATGGACACAAAAACTGTTTGCCTACTAGAATGTTAGAAAACCACTGGTTATAAATTAAATAATTCCCCTGGTCTCCTTCATGGAGGACAGATGGCATCAGATTGATCTAAGCTCAGCTAAGCTCATTGCTACTGAAACATCTTTAGTTAATTCTATAGTAAGACTAAAAAACCTCACTACACAAAGATAGTTATAGTATAAAGTTAGGAGCAGGCATGCAGCAACAAGCTCTTCTGGAGTTGTTGATGCTGGGCAGTTACAGATACAGCAGTGTTACCTCAACAAGCTCTGCAAAAAAAAACAAATATGAAATTCCTTTAACTTTATTGGGCAAACTGTTACACCTGAAAGACTACAACTATTCCTTTGCTTGTTCCTCTGCCACTCCAATTTAGTTTTAGGGAAGTGAAGTAAGTTGTGAACATCAAACATGTGAAAGGAGATTTGATTTCTGAACAGCTGGTCTAATTTTCTATCAAAAGATAATGTCCAGTACTTCATCTTGATTACAAATGTGCTCAAATCTTTGCAAAATATTGTCTTGGTTCAGCTCAGAAGAGCAGACAGCTATTGGATCAATGAAAAATTAAGATAAGACATTATTACACAATGGGTAGTGAAGTCAGTGACAGATTTTTAAGGCACACATAAGGACATGGGAGACATAAAGAATGGCCAAAGGAGATAGATATATTATTTACATAAACCGTCAGCTATGAGAGGAAGTATCACAAATAAGACTAGAGTTATATTAACACTAGGTTAACTAACAAACTATACTTGAAAACCCAAGTACAAATTGTATATAAAGAGATACAAAGATATAAAATCTTTGCTTACCACAGGATCAATGCTGAAGTTGTAACGCAAGTGATGTCTATGCATAATACATAACTATAGGGTGACCCCTGGGAAACACCGATATGTGAAAGCACATTGAACATGTTATAATCACTGCCTTGACTCCTACTGACAAGACAAATATTGTAAATATATGCATCAGTGCCAAGAAATTTAAGTAGTCAAAGATGCACACATCAGTTCTGTTAGCAAGGCTTGTAACTAAGTTACATAATCAGTTCTGTGTAGAAAATAGAGTAAGATGATTTTCATACATGCATATTAACAAAATCTTATATTTTTTTACATGAAATCAGTACTGCATTGTATTCTGCGCAAAGATGCCTTTCAACTTGTATGGTTTATGGGTGCAAAAAATGATACTCCTTGCCCAGTGATCCGAGCATAGGTTTCACCCCAAACACATTTTTTCCTATGCCTGTTCAAAAAAAACCTTTGATGCACTGCAGAACTTTGGCCAAGCTTCAGGCTCCATCTACTCCATTCCCAACTATTTCTTCTTTTCTCATGCTGGCTCTCTCCATGCTGCACTGGAAGAGTAGCCTCTGGACTAGTCATAAGGGCCWTGTGCTTCATATCCAGCCTGCTTTCCATCCACAACTACCTTGCAGACAACCATTTAGGTATGTGCTAATTTGATTAGTGTTATACTGGTAAACAGTTAGATACTTAGGATCCCTGCGGTCTGAAGAGGGTATTTTCTGCCTGTGCTTGTAAGACTCTCCCTACGGAAGATAGGTGAGTCTGGTCTAGAGGGTATCCTAAGGCTGCCTGTATCAGACAGTGCAGATACAGCCAATGACTCCAACCTTAGAGATATATGTTCTTTTCCTTCCTCCTTATCTGCCAAGAATACAGAACAGGGGAGGTGGGAAAGTCTTACGTGACTTATGCTGGCTTCAACCAATTGCCTGTATAATCATAGTAATAAATACTGTTCACACTGAACTACATTCCAACTTTAATTTTATGCTCCTGTGGAGGATTTTATTTAAAATAATGTTTTAAAATAATTTATGTAAATTACCTCAAGCAGCAATGTAACATTTCTTGACAGGTAGTCCTATTAGCATTCTTTTAAAATGTGGATATAGAGGACAAAAACTTGGAAACATGTAAATGATAGAAGCAATGAGATACTTGTGCACAGTTACAATACTTAATGCTGGGGATAATTTCAGGATAATGCCAACCTGAGTCCAGAGCAGAAAAACTGAGTAACTGCAGGAGGGAGAAATAACAAATGGAAAAATACCAGGGAGTGGGATTGCAAATAAGGGTTTCTCAGCRTTATCCCTACCTCTTCTACTAATCAAATGTGACCACCTACAAGTCACTTACAATCTGACTGGAAGCCAATGGAGAGATTCACTATGACTTAACTGGGTTTTGCCTCGTACCCTTGGAGCTTCTGGCTGAGCTTTTCTTCAGTTTTGTACGCTCAGTTTTTTTAGAGAGCAGTAACCTCATTCGCAGGTGTCTTTCTTAACCCCAACTGACTTGAATTTCAGTTGTAGTTTTGTGGTAAATCTGAAGCATGGGCTTCCACTTGCAGAATACAGCCACTGAGAACTCAATGCTATTTCTGAAAATCTAGGATTTAATTTCTCTTTACTGAAAACCTATGAGATACAAATTACTTACTGTGGGCTAACCTGTCTCTGCATCAGCTGCTAGGCTTTAAGTATTTCTGCAAGTTATCTTACACTCTCAGATTTTGCTGCAAATGTGAAGTAAGCTTTACTTCTGATGAAAGAGGGGCAAAATTCATAAATTACTTTTTAACTATCAAACATAAGAGTATGCACCTCAACAGCAACAGCAAAGGAGGTGATATGCATGATAACTTACTACTTGGGGGAAAGAAAAACATGTTTCTATTAAGTCCTTTGTTCACTTACAGAAATGGGTACAATAATTATATGTCACGGAAAAAAAAAAAAACAACACAGTGTAAAAGTTGAAGCCTCAATAGTTGGCCACAGCCCAGAATAAAGAGGGGAAAATATCATGTTGTTTACATCCAGATGTAGTATTACATGTGCCCTTTTTTTGTGGGCAGTACATCACTTCAGACGCAGGCATTCTTTAATGGCAAGATCCATAATATATTTTTCCCCTGGTAAATTGGCCAGTCATCTTTAAAGAAAATATTGGCTTCTGTATATAGCACCTCAAAGAAATTTTGCATAATATTTTGTAGAGAACCAGAAATACAGGCATCTGGAAGATAAAGCTAAAAAATGAGTGAACTGAGTAAACAGAATGAATAGTCCTTCAATTACAAGGAGAACTACAAAAGTGCCACAGCTCACATGATGAAAATAAGATGCATGGTTAATATATTATTTATATAATGAAAGTAAGTAAGTCTGCTATTAAACCGTTTCATATCAGCTTCAGCAGATAAAAGAACATGATTCTTAAACAGCAGAGAATCAGCCCAGGGAAGGCAAATTCTAGCTGTACAGTCAGAATAGTGACATACCTACCTAGTGGCAGGCAAAACTCAGATTGCAGGCACATCTGTGTACTTCACAGGGCAATGGGCCAGTATTTCTAAGAGAGTATAAAYAGCGATTGCTGGCACTGCCAAAAATAAATCACAAATCAGTCTATTCATTACCAAAGTTCACAAGGCTAAAACCTTAGGATAAATTCTGCCTCGAAGTCCTGGTCTCCTACAGCAGGAATGGTATTGATGCATGTTTGGCAGAGCACAGTGATGTGCCTTCAGTGTATTGCTGCCTGTAGCCAGCTGAGCTGGTTCAGCAAATTAGTTGTGTTTCCCTGCCTCCACTTCAAAAGTTATTTCTGCTAACAGTAGTCTTTCCTGCTCTCACTTAGACAGTTGTTTGTGCTTGGAGCCTCTCTTAAGGGCTCTTATTTACCTCCTCTCCCTCCTTCTGTGAGCTTTTACAGATGCTGTCCATATAATTTTGAACCTTAAGAAGTTGAATAACTCTGTGTCTTCCCTTTTAACATGCTTTTGGCATTATATATGGCCCAAAAGCAGGTGGCTATTCTTATCTCTTACTTACCACTTTTTCTTTCATGTCCCATTAACTCAGTGTCACTTTTAACATAAACTTGTAAGGTCAAGTAATGGCAGGATTAAACCATGACTTAAAAGTAAGGTGCACAGGTGATGTAGTATCAAGGACAAAATCTTTCATAGTTTCCACTTTTACATTAACTGCTGTTTCCACCTGGRTATTTTTTTCAATGATTGGCAAGGTTTTCGCTATTTCCAGTCACGAAGCCTGACAATATCTGCAAATGGTTAATGATGAGTATAATTACGCACAAAATTTGCTACTTCTCTAAGCCATGAAAGCTCACTTCATTTCCTTTGTAGCAAAAAAAAAAAAAAAAAAGAGGAAAACCAATAGTGATCATAATTAAAAATGATTCTTGTTCTATAATAGTCAATTTATATCCTTCTAATTTAGCTTTCAAAAGGTAAGATAGTCCACATACCAGATACAATGCCTCCTATTTAAACTTACTGTATTGTAAAGTTTTCCCTCCCCAAATGAGCAACAACTTGAAAATAAGCAATGTTTTCTACACTTGAACTAAGATATAGCCCATACCATCACAACCAGGTAGGATCCACTGAACTTAAGCAATGACAGATTCCTTTGACATTTTCTTAAAAATCTTCAGCAACACAGATTTTTTCAAGATAGAGATGGACTTCCCCAAGCATCTGACTACTACACTAACTTATCCATACCATTAAAAGAAATTTCCCCTAATGTGTAACATTACAATTTAATCACACTGTTATGAACTGCCTTCATTCATATCACCTAATCATGTATATTCTCCTGAACTGTTGGATTTTTCTTTGTTTGTTTTCTGGACTGTGGTCTGTTTTAGCTTTGGGCTAATACAGAAGCATGGATTTTGTGTGCTGAGGAGAATTTAACCTTGTCCTTGAAAGTCTGCAGTGTATCCTTTCAGATCTAACCCAAGGACTAAAGGACAAGGTTGTATGACGAAGTAGACATGGAAACCTCTTTAGAGGCTCTGGGTGGGATGGAATAAACACTCAGATTGCAGAGAATGGTGGATAGAGATAAAGATGCTGGCAGGATAAAACACTCTAGAAATAATTAGAATTTCACGAAGCTGAGATTTAAGCAGCTTTCTGAGAAGAGGAAACTTTTTTTTGAAGAACCTGTGCAGTCTAACAAAGGGAGAATGATGACTTCTGCTGTTCCAGAGCCAGCCAGCATGCAGTGAGCTGCAGGAAAAGGGAAGGCAGGGAAGTTTAACCCCTTGAAAATTGCTACACAGGGGAAGAGGAGAGGAGATACGGATCTCAGAATAGGGAAAAGGGTGAGCAAATAGGACAGTCTTCTTCCTTGTCCCTTGTTCCTTCTTCATTGTCCCTTTCTTCTTGAGGATGAACAAAGGTACTGAAGAAAGGCTTACTCTGAAAGGAATTTCTGATGAAAGAATAAGGGTTTTTTTAAGTGTATATATGAGAGTAACTATAATTACAAGAAAGTATAAGGGAAACACCTTTGCTCAAAAACAAACAAACAAAGCAAGCAAGCCTAAAGGGTTTCCAAGCACTTCAGTAAACAGAGGTAGATTAAAAATGAAAGTTTGCTGTGGCAGAAAAATACTTTTATTGAGGAATTAAGAATCAAATCGAGATGCAATTACGTGACTAGACATCAGCTAGTTCATGGAATAAGGAACAAAATTATTTGGAACAATGTTTAATGCAAAACCAGCAGGAAGACGATTGAGATTCACATTTAACCTCTGATAGAAATAAACTTTCTTGGTTGATAAAATCTGGACAATTCAAGTAGCTTACTTAAGATAGTGAATAATGTCTYCTGCTTTCTGAATGATCTGAACTGTAATCAGACAGAAGTGAAACAGCATGTAAATCTTAGATTAATTTAAAATGATATTTCTAAACAGTTTGTTTTGACAGAACTAATTTAAGAACAAACTAACCTGTCGTAATTGAGGTTACAGCAGAAAATATTTTACCAGATATTTAAATGACAAAGTAATCAAAATAACAGAAAAAGAGAAAACTTCTTACAAGGACATATGTTTTCCCATCCCTATTGACAGACTGAATATTCTAAGACAGTATCCAAAGTGCTAAGGGCAGACTGCTCCTTCTTCCAACAATAAAAATATTAGAAATAGCTTGAAATTGGAAGTGTTCTAACTTAATCTCATTTCTTTGATCTAATATAACTCTCAATCTTTGATACACTATATAGAGTGGTTTGAAAAACTGTATTTGATATGTTTTTGGGAGATAAGGAACAACAGTAAGTGATTACTTTATCTTTAAGACCATGAGTGAAAATGATTGACATTCTGTCCATTTGGTGTTTTTTTCACTGCAAGAAGAAAGTTGTTTTTCAGCAACTCTGCAGTGGGATTAGAATATTATCCTGCAAATAAATCTTGTCCTGACCCATCTGCAAACTTTGATAGTGTCTACATTATTTGACACCAATAAAGCTATAAAACAGCTATTATTAAATGAGATACAATTGTTGTTGTACAGAGAAGGGAGGGGTATTACTTTACTTTCTGAGATAGTGTAACTGCACAAATATTAGTGATCCCAGTACAAATATCACCTAGCAGTAGGATAGACAATATGGTAGTGCAAGGTACCACCTTCACTTAAAAGATACTCTGTGAACTACTGGGATAGAATAACAGCAAAAAAGGGGGTCAACAAGCAGCAGGAGAATGAGGTTTTCTGATCTTTGACACAGCATGTTGCAGGGAAGGATGCTCAAACAGAAGGGGCTATTTAAACTAAGATTATAGCATTCTAGACGTATTTACAGTCTGCAACTGCAGTTCTGGTATAAAAGAAAGCCCTTAGGAGTGTACAGACCCACTGAAGACAGTGGGACTTACTTCAGTGCTTAAAACTGCACTTTTCTCCAATGGAGGAAATCTATGGGATATTTTTAATTGATCTTGAATTCCAAGAAACACTTGGAATGTAGGATGCTTTGAGATCACAGGAGAGGTTTCTTATAAGGATGTATGCTGAAGCTAATTGGGCCTGGTATAAATTATGTTTTTGAATTCCAAGACAAATGTAACTGGCAAGTTGAGGAAAACACCAGTATGTTACAGACTTAATGTCAGAAGAGCCAGTATGCTTGTTCAGGATGAGATACTACATGCATATAGCCTTCAAATTTTGAAGGAGCATATGCAAGTCAAAGGGTTCTTTGCAGAGAACATATGTACAAATAACTTTACTAACAGTTTTACGTCTCAGCCTGCACTAGCCAGAAAGTAGTCCCCCCTGTTCCAAGAGGTATGGTAAGAAGAGGGAATACTTCCCCAGCAAAATAAATTCCAGAGGTTAATAAAGAAATCTGGTTGTAGAAACCATTGGAAACATTGAATACTCCAGAAGAAGTCATGAGTTGCAAGAATTTTTTCTTTAAAAAACAAAAAAACTAACAGAATTCACCTTCCTGAAACAATACTTAATAGCATGCATTAATCACACACACTCCACAAAGCAGATAAATGATACATTTTTCTACTTTGCAAAATAATCAAATAGACTATTCTAGTTTTATTTAATCTTGAATTGGATAAAAAAAAACACTAATGACTTAGCTGAAAATATTGGTTATCTAGTAAATTCTGGTTTATGTAATAATAAACAGGCTGATGTTCAATCCTTTCTTCCCTAATTACTATACTGGCCACATTAGTTAATCAGTTATAGTCTCATATTGTAAAAGAAATGCAATTCATGCAGAATAGGTTCATGACAAATTTGAAAACTATATATGAGATTTCCATATATGATGGTATATATATGATCACAGCAGGAAATAATGATTTAGGTGGGTATACTAAATCAATAATGAAATATGCTGACATACCAAACAAATCGAAAATACAATACAACCTCTCTTAGGTTATGCTTGCGATGAAGACAACCGCATACTGTTATTGATATGTGTTGATCCAATTCTGCTCCCTGGGACTTTAGTATAGAGTCCCGTCAAACAAATATCGGATATGTTTGTCTCCTCATACAAAACATCACCTTAGCCTTTCTTCCACCAGAAGTCCAAAGCATTAGTGCATCCATAATGAACGAGCCTTCCCTCTTCATTGTTAAAATTAGTGAACACATAAAAGCCTATATAATTTAACAGAATGTTAAATTATGTCTTTACACAAGGAAAAAAGAAGGAAGGAGAAGAAACTCTTTATAAGACATTCTTGAAAGGGGGCTCTGAAAACTAGCCTTCATAGCCTTCTTTCTCTAGTATTTTACTAATACGGCAAAGTAAGAAAAAAGAAGTGAATTAAAACCAAAAGGACTCTGTGTCTGAAAGGCATCTTTCTC
The DNA here is from genome assembly GCF_003343035.1 of Apteryx rowi. NCBI lineage: Eukaryota > Metazoa > Chordata > Aves > Apterygiformes > Apterygidae > Apteryx > Apteryx rowi. Next base: position 3,293,194 of record NW_020447752.1, on the reverse strand, counting down.
ATCATGTACAACTACATAACAGCAAAGCCACAATGGAGGAAAATATATTCAAATGAAAATCTCTATAATTTAAATGTGGAGTGCTCTCACTCTCCCCACTCTTACTTATCTGCACAGAAACTCCATTTTAAAACTTTGCTTGGTTCTAGGCATTAATTATTTTCTGACCTAGCAATATCTTTGACCTAATAATGCTTTATATTAACACTCAGTTCTAGAAATTATAGATAATATATTATCTAAAACTTCAGGCTTATAGTTCTTCGGTTAGCTACTGCTTGTATAATATGAGTTTGCATTTCAGTTAACGCTTGAAGGGAAATAGGACATATGCATACCATCTATTCTAAAGGTTGCTCACGGACCCTTCACAATCAAAGTGCAACAGTTGAGAGGATGTGAACTGAGCTCGGTGGGGTGGCAGGTGCTACAGTGGTATAGGCTAGACAAACATTCAGCAAGGCTGACACCTAGCAAAAGTTTAGTGAACTGCAAAGTGAACATGAGACAACAGCAGAGCTTCAAGAAAGGCAGATGTGGGGATTTAGAAGAATCTGAGAAAAACTGCTGAGAGTATAAGCAAAGTATCCAGACGGATGCAAGCATGTAATGGAAAATGAACCTAATATTTGGAAAGGAACCGAAGCTTGTCTAAGGATTTGTTGTTTTGTTACCTGGGGATCCGAAAATAGCAGTCCTGTATCCTTATGTTTTATTATTGCTGCATTCCCAGGAATGTTTCTTGCCAGCACTGGAATGTCTAAATCCATTGCCTAGAGGAATGCGAAGAAAGGAAACAACGCAGTTCATTAGGATTTTGAGACATACATAACTGATGAGAAGTTTAAAATAAAAAGCAGACACAAAGAATCCAACTTCTTTCCCACCACTTCCCCCGACAACCTAAAAATATCAAGTCTAATGTGATCTCCCATATGGAACTTCACTGAAATGATTTCCTTATATTTTTGTCAGTCTTGTTACTTTGAAAATAGTATCAGAAGCAATCAATCCAGAAAGTCCAATGGCTGAGTCATCCTTTCTTTGTGCAGAGTTTGGTGCCCATTGGAAGTTCCTGACATATTTTAAGGGGTTAAAATTAAGGTTCAGATCAAAGGTTGTCCCTGTAACTCCCACCATTACCTTGTACAGATGGGAAGATTAGTTAATAGCATAAAAGGCCAACTCTTCCCTACACAAGTTACCTGTTATTTTGCTCTATTAAAACACATTTCTCACCAATTTTCTACAACCTGTGCAAAACTGGAGAGATGTGTGCAACACCAACCACAGACAAAGATAACAGTGGAAATTTCTTGGCTCCTGCTCCTCAACTCTGATTTTTATTGGCCTTTCTCAAACAGGACTCTGGAAGGAGTTCTTCTGATGACATCTGTTACCATAGCCTGTCTTAGACTTCGAGCATTTGGGAATGCAGGGAAGTATGTGGTAACATATAGCTTCTGACTGTATACCAAGGAGGGGAAAGAGGGGGGTTACGCTTTCAGAACACATGATGATTTCAGAACACATTACCTACAAAGCTGTTGGTATGGGACTCCTCAGAGAGCAAGGAATACATCTGAAGAACTGGAATTTGATTCCATACAAACTATGGGCTGGTTCAGATAAATAAATAAATAAACAAATGTGTGTATATATGTATGTATGTATATATATGTGTGTGTGTGTGTGTGTGTGTGTGTCTGTGTCTGTGTGTCTGTGTGTGTGTGTCTGTGTGTCTGTGTATATACGCATGTATACACATACACTTGTATATGTATGATGTGCGCGCGCGCGCGCGCACACACACACACATATTTACACACATACATATATATGTGTGTGTGCATGGATATACATCCATCCATCCATCTATATATGTTTAAAAGAGGAAAGGAGGTGTGGGGGTCTCAAGATGGTAGCAGGGCAGGCTGCCTGCAGAATCAGGAGCAGCCGTGCACCACAGCATCCATTCACAGCCAGGACACCATCTCCAAGACACCTAAGGCCTGGCAACTTTTAAAAAATACAGCGCAGCTTTTGAAGTAACTAGTGGGCAAACGCTGGCCACTCAATCCTATTACTCATATGTATCCTGATCTGAAATTTTAATTTCTCTTGCTGAATTTGGAAGTCTTGAGATGCACYGACTCTGAACCCCCCCCACAAAAAAAAAAATCCCCATATTATACAATTATCATAGTGTCAAACAACAGAAAGAACTTCACTCCCCCAAATCTTCAATCAGTTTCTTACCGATTCCCTGACACTTCAAAGAGAACGCATTTTTAATTACTGTCATTACACTCCCAGATAGGAAGCAATTTTCCATCAGTTTATGTAGCAAAACCCCAAAACTCTAGGGAGAAAACCAAGAGTAACACTTCACTTGCTTTTTTAAAATTCAGACAAAACTGGAGACAAAAATACCCTGGCCTATAATGTACAAAACCAATTATGTTTTGCACAGCGAAGGAATGCTGTGACTTAGCAATATGTGCTAATAGGTTAAAATATACAAGAGAAACACTGTTTATACAACTACTGCAGATAAATTTACTCTAGACACATAACTCCTATAGTCCTTCTGGCACAAACATCTGCTTTGCAGCAGTTAGCACTAAAAATAATAATAATCCTTAATGATATAACCTGTTCTACACTTCACAGCAGAAACTACAGGGTCAGCTGGAGGTAATTCAGACAAATAGATTAATGAAGTGAGCTCAAACCAGAGTAAATAAATTGGCAAAATAAAAACTACAGACTAGATTTCTGAATTTATCCACGTGTCTAAAATTGCAGAGATACAGCTTTTTCACTAAACGTCATTTTGGTGAGGAAAATACAGCTTTTGGTCATCCACAAATGATTTATTCATTTGCTTTGAATTTACTGTTAAACAAAAGAAAGAAAAAAAAAAAAACCCTCAAATCTGCTTTCCAAAGGTAGATTTACAAAAAAAATGCGATGACAATATCTACTCACCAGCCCAGCAAAGCTCCCAGCACTCACCCAGCAAACGTGAGATACCAGCTCCCCACTACACCTGCTGGGATTTGAATCTGCAGGTTGAGGAAGTTGCTTTTGGCTCTAATTATCCAACTCTAGACCTAACACGGAGTTACCACAGAAGCATCAACACCTTAAAGGAGAGAGCGCATTTCTGATTCACCTCTCTTTTGAGCCCTTCCTATTGACAGGCTTAAATGCCCTTGTGCTTAGTGTGCTGGCTGCTCTCGATCTCACTGGAACACGTCCAATGATCAGGGAATGAAAACATTTCACTTGAACTTCTGAACTGAAAACCAAGAGCTTGATAGTGGCGGAGAAGTGTGTCAGCATTCAGTGTCACCTGCCTACGGCCTCACCTTCTTGTATTTCATATTTGCAGGTCCTTTAAAAAAACCCAAACCATAGAAGTATTTCAGATCTGGCTACTTTCCAAACAACAAGTGATTGTCCATTCAAAAGAAAGTGCACCATTAAAAATAAAAAAGAAAGAAGGAAAGAACAAAACTCACAAAACACAGCACAAGGTTTGACCCCAGGCTTGGCCGTCTGAACTGCCCACGCTGGACACGATAGCTATCCACGAGAGAGAGGGGAGTTTGGATGCCGGCACAGCGGTGGCAGTGAAGGCTGCCATTTGGCTGTGCACGAACAGCGATAGTCAAATGTGTGTGTGATTGCCGTAAAGCAGTTGTGCGTCAGACTGTACCTAATGGTGTGTTAGATTGTACCTTATATGCTGGCACAGTATTGCTGTACTGCAGCAAAGACTGGATTGGAGCACATTTTTTTTCTTTTTCCTTTTTTTTTTTTTTTTGTCATAAGATGTGTTCATTCACTTCTGCTTCTGAATGCTACACAGTTGACGTCTCATTAAAGTTGGCCACTAAATTTATATTTCATTTTCCATAATTTCTGAACTTGCAAGAGAAAGACATTTGTTCTGTTTCATGGCGTTGGAGGGCAATAACTGCTACATCAAAAAACTTTTAAGGTCCCAAAACACATAGGTACCAATGAATTATAGCCACTGAAAGACACAACAGATGGCCAAATACATAAGATGAGGGGCTGGCTTTATACCAGCTAGCCTTAAACAAATGGATTGTGCTGTAAATAATTACTGCATGAAGTGGCTTAGAATTTAATTTAGATACTTAGTCTATTTTTAAGCAGTAAAATGAATCTTTCGCATTGTTGAAAATATGTATAATTTATTGACCTAGGTTCCACAAATAATAGGGTAAAAAAAAATCACATTTTATTCAGTTAGCCATCTGTTTTGCTACATTATCGTGACTGCAAATGTGTTTTAAAGCTATATCAGAAGGGTGCATGCTGTAAATTTTAGCTTTGGAAGTATGTTGTGCAGTAAGCATTTCTAACTAGCAGTGTGGGGCTTATAGAGTAAATACAGTTTTTGTTTACTATTATGTCTTTTAGATTGTCCCTCATTTTCTTCCTCCTATCTTATTTGCATCTTTTTTTGGCCTCTCTTCAGCTTTACTCCTCGATTACACCTCTTCATTTTTATTTTTATAGGTTTCTCTGGCTTCTATTCTAAACTCTAAGGCCTGTACTTCACATGCTGTCTAAGACTGGATTTTGTACTACAGCAGAATAGAGACTGGCCATCTTCCTTTTCTATGATGATCTTTTTTTTCTTTTTTTTTTTTAAATCGGCTTTTATTTTGTGAACGTATAACAATCTAATGCCCTTTATAATAGCTGGAATATTCTTTACAGCAGAGAAAACACTCTGATGGAATGGTGCTAAGGTCAAAACCTTTTGCTATCTAACTATACGGAAAATGTACAAAATTTTCTAGTAATAGGGCCTGTTTCACCATCACCTGCCCAGCAACATGCAGCACTCCTGAGCATTCTGAGGTTATGAGATGTATTTTAAATGCTTGCTATAGTGCTCGTTTTTTTCTTCTTTAAATTGCAGACAGAAAATAGATCAGTTACAGCAAAGATCTCTGAGATATCAGTACTAGACGACAAAATAATTAGCTATGATTTCTGGTTGTTTCAAACCTTAAGGCAGGTTTGAAATAGATATGATTTTATGTTTATCTCATATTTATCTCATACTAAAAGCAAGCTATGTATGTGCTCAGCGTTTATAGATTCATGACCTTGTTAAATTTTGAACTTCCAAGACGATGAGAGTTACATTTTCAAATTCAAGCAAGATGTTATATTCCAGACCAAAAGATTTTTACACATAGTTTTCTGCCTTGTTAATTTAACAGATGGCCCTTCCTACCGTTGGCCTCCAGTAGGGACTTGACTTAATTAGACTGACACTTCCCCTGAGAGATAGATTTTTACAGTAAGATATTTTATAAGCTTGTCATCAAATCCCACCATACAACTGTCTAGTAGATAGTCATACAATACCAAAATCCTTGTAGGTTTAGAAGCATTCAAATGGGTCGGAGTAACTAACAGGGCAAGCTTCAGGTAGTTTCTCAATAGATAGCTAACAACCCAGTTCTGCTTGTAGAGTTAACAGGAGCAGCTCCGAAATTCTAATCATCTAACCCGAGCTTCCTCCTAATTCTACAGGGTTTAACCAACAGATAATGGTCCAGCAGACACCCATACATTCTCTACTGTAATATTTGAGCAGCTCAGAATCAACAATAGATTTTATTCTTACATCTGCCATGTGAAAAATGATCCATATTTTGCAGGTGGAAAACAGTGGACATCATAGGATTGATCAACTAATCTGTCCAAGATGGCACATGAAAATCCTGACCGAACTGGGAACTGAACTGTTGTCTCACTACATCTGCGCTGTGTCTATCAGACCTTCCTTCCTATAATGCAAGACTGCAGCGTGCACCCACCTGTAATTGGTAACTCATTTGCTTGTAACAGATATGCACCTGAAGTAGCATGCTCAGGCTTCTGAAAGCATGCCAGCTCTCTTTATCACTGTTACAGGACTTCCATGATAAACTTGAAGCCATGAGTTATCATTTCAGAGATTAGACTGTCCTTCCTCCACTATTCAACTAGGCTAATACAGGACCAAGGCTGGGGAAAAGAAATGGGTTATGCCTATGGGTATAGATTTATTTTTCTTCCTGTGAAGAGAATCTTCCTGAAGGAGATCATAATTTCCAAACAAGAATATGTAGCCTTTTTTATAGCTCTCTATAATAATTCTTACATAATTATATATAGAGATAGGTACAGCAACATAAAACTTACCATAAAAGGTGAGCAGCCACCAGCACCTACCATCTCACTCACCGATAGCCCCATAGTTCTGAACTGAATGTGGGACTGTTTGAGAGCAAAACTCTTACGATGCTGAGTGCACCTGCACATGAACTCTATCATTAATGGAGCAGTTTAAGAGGCAGCACCGTAGCAGAGCTAGCAGAAAAGTCTTTGAGAAAATACAGTAAGTGTCTCAACTAGCTGCTTACATCCTGGTGTACCAGTATAAAATGAAATGGGTTGTGGTAAACTGTGAGTTGTGACAGCTCRAAAGCTCGCACTTTTCTCATCTGCTGACTTAAACCATGCCAAACACACTTGCACTTCTACTGTAGAAACTTTGTCTCTGAATTGACTTCTGTTTGGGGTTTTTCCTTCTGTTTGGGCTTTTTTCTTCCTCTTTAACTCCCTAGAACTCACAGGAGGTTCATCAGATTGATTTTTGGTCAACTGTTGTTATGTGAGTAGTCCTGAAGAAAAGGTCTCCTGACAAAGGAGGTGACAGGTACTTAACATTTACTCCTCTCAGTTACTGACTTAGTGGCTGTGTACTGTGTTGGCAYGCTCCATTTCATCTCAACAACTACTGAACATTAAAAATTTGTCTAGCCTGCCACATGGATAACTTTGGAAATGTCACAATCTGTCATAATTGTTGTTTCTATACTATTGTTGCTGGGAAACAGCATCTGCATCCACCTCTGAACAACTAGCATTTCAGAAAGGAAACGCACGTTTGCCATCTCAGCATCACCTAATTTTCAGAATTCTTATGCTGCTCACTTAGTGAGCTTTCTTATGAAGAACTTAGTATGGCTGAAAAGCATGCTGGAAATGCAACATGTGATTACTCATTAGAAACAGCATGGGAGATTCATTATTAATACAAATCATGTAACAGTTTCTGTGATCATCAATGATAAACCAACATTCAGCAGCCACTAAAAAAAAACCAGAATAGTAGAAGGTCCCTGCCCAAAGAACTTCCACTTTAAGTACATTTATGTCTTTCCTAGAGAACATTTGATACTAAGCAGGGCCCTGCTTTGACAGGTATGAAATAAACCTGTCTATTAATTTTCAGTATTAAACTATTATTATTAAACTATTAATTTACGGTACCAATGGCAAAAAAATTAACTAAGCATGTCATTCAATCATTAATCATTTCAGAATTAAATAACCAAACACAGCTTTTAGATTGCTTTGTGAAAGGATGTAAAAATAAATGGAAGTCTAGTCTAGCAACATTACAAGGAAGTAGACATTGAATCAAGAATAGTAGCAGTCCCAATAAATCAGAATAATTCTCATATCTCAGGTCTGTAATGTTAATTTAACAGGATTGAAAAAAATTACATTGTGTCCTTTAAAAATAAATAACTAGACAAACCATAAAAAACTGTCAGTTTAAGGGGGGAAAAAAACTTAATTACTGACACTTGCAAAAAGAAATAGTTTAGTTTAGTCTTCACCAGCTTTAAAATGGGGACATAAAACGTTGACATGTGTTTCCACAGATAAAAGGCTATTTCAGATTCATTGTAACCTCACTGAACACCCTCACTGCAAAGATGCAATTACCTCCAGAATTGCAGCAGACATTCCCTCTGAAATGGAGCTGTTCACCACAGCAAAGCACCTTTTCATAGCAGCATGAAGATCATCTTGTGACATCTCCTGTAACAAATGTACTCCAGGTGCCCTAGAAATAAGGCACGCACAATTAGGACACTTGCTAGTATAAGCTCTAAGAATTTTACTCCCTAAAACTTAGGGCAATGATGGAAAATGGCCAGAATGGTTCAGACAGAGGCGCCTGCCTCTCCATGAGGTCACTAAGCCAGGTGTGAGCACAAGTGCATCTGACCCTGAACCAGCTACCTGTCAACTAGACCTGGCTAAATGTTGCTCTTTTGACTCTACAGTATGTAACACCCAGCTTCTGTAGACATAAATAACTATATCAACTGCAGTATCAAAGCATGATTACAGGAGACATTTTCCATTAATAACCTGAAAGGAACCAACAAAAATATTCTCTCTCTGAAAATGGAATTGCAAAACGCATACTTTATGCAGATTTTTAACTCTGAGGCATATAACCAATATTAACAATCAGAGAAGGTTGTTCTGCTCTAGCCAGGCAACTCTATTTACTTCAGAAAAAAAAAACAAAAATAAAACCTCTCTTCTCTGAAATTTATACCTTTCAATTAGGAAGTGCATAAACTAGAAACAGAAAAAAAGCTACTCAGGGTTATCTTGTCCCCCTACTCGCTCACCCACCAACAGCATGCAAAATCTTGCAGAAGTCAAAGTAAAAGAAAGAATGAAAAGGCCCAAAAGAATAATAAGTGTAAATCATACCTAAATCAAAATCGAAACCTAAATGTGATTGAACACAAAACATGAAGAGATCTACTGGTTATCCTAAAATTTAAAATGTATACACTATCTGGTCTGAGAACATTATGTGCCAAATTATCAGAACACATTCATTTTAGTCATACAGAGAGTAGTGCATCTATGTCTATTGTATATACAAATGAGTGTTTATGCACATGGTCTAAAAAGCCAGCCAGCCAGCCAGCCAGCAGCTTTAATTTGAAGCAGATAAAAGGCATAAAATTAGCTTCTTACCTTTTAACCTTTTCTTTGACTTCACTTGTAAAAAGTGGATCAACCTAGAAAGAAATATATACATAGGTATATGGCACTACGTTAGCACTACAGCATACATTTGAAATACCCAGAAGAGAAAAACAAATGCACATCAGTTTTAGCGCATTTTTGCTAAATTTTAAATGCATGAGTAAGCTGAGCTTTAAAATCATACCAGAGACAGGTAATTCGGTAGAGTAACTTTTGATTCTTGGGATGGGTGCTCTTGTGAGTGATTGACACTTAGAACAGACGTCTTGCTAGGGATGTTGGTGCTCAGGACAGTGCATGTGAATTGACTGCTCCACTCGTAAAGCTTTACATGGCTACTCTTAATTCAGGGTAGCTTTGGGATACCCTCAAAAGGGAGGTTTCATTTCTTGTCCTCTGACACCCCTCTGGCTGCAGGTTCTAATAGCTATAGATCTACTTAAAATGAATGAAGGATTGGTTTCCGATTGCTCTGCTAATGCTATCATGATTCAAATGACTGATTTGACAACTTACTGTCTAAGTGAGGAACAATGCACTGATGTGCCAAGTAATTGTCCCTTTATGTATGGGGTAACCAGTGTGAGGAAGAAAAGGGACTTTTCAGGCTTTAGTTAACACAGGAAACAACCTGCATGTAAACTGAGACAGTCAAAGAGATTTTATGAACATTATGCAATTTGCTTGAAAATTAATAAACACAAACTTATACAAAATAAGCTAGAATTATTAAAAATTGTTTAAGACGGGCAATTAACTCCAGCAAGTTTATTTACAAAGCTTAACTACGTCTGTTATTCTCATTTAACATGTTTAAAAGAAATAAACAGAATTTGGAAATCCTTAACTAGACATGAAGAACAGCACTGGACTTGTTTTTATTAAGGCAGACTGAATATATTAGCTTAATTTATGACAGGCTGCATAGCACACAGCAATTGAAAGCACTGGGGACAGCATGGCTTATTTTTTTAATGCATGCTAATGTGTTATTTCTTTGTTACAAATTACAAGACAGAAACAGTAACAGAACAATTTAGAAAACTTCTGGAAAAAAGTCAGAAGTGATTTTATAGCTATGATTGTGTACTTTGAACAAAAGAATAATTATGTCATGAAACCTGGGGCTTCATAAATCAAAAGATTCATGCAACTCACTCTTGCACTCTGGAATGAATTCCTATTGCATATAAAAAACAAAAGGCTCACATAACTGCTTTAGAAAGTATTTTCAGTAACAGTGTGGGAGAAAACAGGTGCCCTTTCCTGAAGTAATACCTAATCCCGGCAACAGAGTATGATAGCGACCTGTACTCTAACCAATATGCCAATTCACAGGTTCCTTAGATATTTTATATTGAACTTCATGATTGCTATTTCTATATAAACACATTTTCAGCTTTCTCCCCAAAGTACTATTTTAATGTCAAGTTCCTCTCAGGAGGAACTATACTGTGTTTCCATTGAAATCAATGGAGTACATGCAAGTGATTTAATGAGCCGTGAGATATGGGCTTTTGCTCTTCTACCTTTAGAAGGATGAAAAAAAGAAGTATGGCCTGTGACTCATAAAATTTGTAAGATATTAATTTCTATCCTATCTATTCATGTGGAAGCCAAGAAATTGCCATCTGACAACAGTCCTTTAAGCTGTATTCTTCTGTTGGTAGATATTCCAAGAAGCCTGGCCTGAATATGAAAATTCAGTTAAAATATTACTTTCAGGATGGGTGTAGCAATACTTGGAAAAGCAACAGTGATCCCTGAGAGCTACATTTAGGAACTTGAGGGGGCACAGTTATCTAACCACAGTCTCATTATAACAGAAAATTAGATACAATATAAGCTGTTCAGTAAGTTGGAAATGCACTTCAAAGATGTGAATGCTTCCTAAGCCAACTGACTATGGCAGGATGCCTGGGAACTTAGCACATTCTCAGAAAAAACTATGGAAAAGACAGGCTTATTTCAACCCAAAGTATCTCAATGGTCCAGTTCCTTCTACAGATAGAGGGGTATTTCCTGCCATATTTTAGTTTGTTATCTATCAATGTACCAGGCAAATACGCTCATAAGTTACCTATCATTTTTTGTTAAACAATCCGCTGTGCACAGTTCTTTAACACAGCGAAAGCCTTTAGAGAGCTACATATTTCATCAGAGGAAGGCAGCTTGCACGGTATGAACAGTTTCTAGCAGAACAGATGAGATGACACATGGACAATGCAGTGGGTACATAGCAAGAAACCACACCTAACAGGACCAGGGATCCTATTAAGGAAGTTCTACTCTCCTGACAGGCAAAGAAACATCTGGGACACGTTTGACACTGCAAAAAGTCACGGATCAAATGTTGTCCAAAGATGAAGGTTCTTGTTAAGCACAGGACCTACAGTGATCAAAATCTAGGGGACCTTCTATAAACACACTACGCTAAATTGCTGTGAACTCAAACTGAAGAAATGGTGCAGAAACATCTTCATTATGATGTCGGGACTACTGTGGCTTTGTGGTTTATTAAGCTTTGCAGAAAAAAAAACCAGATCTTAGTACATTTAAAGTTCTGTCAGAAGACTGCCCTGAGTAATACAGAGTCAAAAGCTATTTCTGCAAACATATTTAATACGGATAGGGCATTTGCTCGGTATCTGCGGTTTGCAAGGTTTTGACAGTATCGCTGGGAAAGGAACCGGCTTTATTCACAGCAGCAGGTGACCCCACATTACAATTTTTATCTGTTCAATTGTTGAGCAGGCTCAGCAAGAATGAGCATCCCCAGAAAAACACAACTGCTGTCTGCAGCAGAACGCAATCTGCCTGCGGCAAATGCACCAGAAGTTTAGGAACCTGACTAACATATTGAATTCAGGCATTCTACACYGGCTTTTCCATACTTCAGAAAATGTAACGTCTTCTGACCTAACCTGCAGCACTACTACTTCAATGTGGGACAACTAACAACTTGCCAAAAATATAATTTTCAATCATCTGCTGAAATAATTTGGCAAATTGGACCTAAATTAGCAAAACTTTAAATCTGAAACAAACATTGGCAACCCATTTTTAAAATATTGAAACAGTGAATTTCAATATTTCTAACAAAATTTCAGTTGAAGAAAGGTTTTCTTGAAAACCAAGGAAACAAAGGGTTAGAAGACTTGTCAGCATAACAGTGGAAGTAGTTCTTTTTCCTTTCAAAAACATCTCAGTGAGTAGGACACTTATTTAGAATGTAGCTGGCAGAATTTCATATTCCTCTTCAGGCTTAAGGAATTTTAAATTTTATCATTGTCTCCTATCTGACTTTCCTAATCATTGTGCTGTGGGATATTCTGGAGCAGAATACAGACTGCTTAAATATGTGAACAAAGCAATAGTGAAGAAAATGAATTTTCTAAGGAATAAGAGATTATGCTCTGAATTAGGCATAAAATGGATTTGAATCCAGCCTTTTACAACCTGACTGATGATCCTGCATTCTGCTTTCCTGAGTAAAAGAAAAGTGACACTGTGAGCAATGCTATTGTCCTAACTCTTTGTTTTTTTGGCTTTTATTACATATGACCAAAAGTTAACCATTCTATTATGCACCAAATGAAACATCCTTCTTGACAGGAAACAATTTTTTGGGTGAAAAAGACAGGTGATATTTATTTTTTAATTTCAGATTGATCTAGACCAAATCCTTTTGAATTTTAATTTTCTTTGTCCATACATTTTCAAAAACACATGATTTACTTACATTATCAAGGATTTCCATATTTCTAATAAGGAGGTACTAGATTCTCTCTAAGCAAATATTAATTATCTATACATCCTGATCACTTGCATGCCCAACATCTTATCAGAATTCTAAAATCTGTAAATAGAACCTAATAAATAGATTTAACCTTTATATATATATATAAATGCACATGTGTGTGCACACACGTGTGTGTCTAAATTCATACATATGTAGATATAGAACTATTGCTATCCACGTTCACCAGCAGAAAGATGTACATCACTGTATTTGATAATGCTCCCAAAGATACCACAACAAATCAGTGACAGCCAGAAACAGAACTCATGCCTCAACAGTTCTAGAGAAAGGAAGAAATCACTACCTTAGATCTACATTTTTATGAATAACTAAGTTTAAATTGTAGATATTTTATGAAATTGTAAGTTCAGACATTTATGCAAAATTTATTTGTTGCATTGACCACTTGTGGAAGTGGGGTTAAGGGTCTATTATTTGCCAGGTGAGTTGCAGGATGTTTCTACATACAAAGGATGAACCAAAACCCCCAAGTTTATAAACACTGTCAAGGCAGTTAAGGGAAAGCGACTGGGATAGAGCCCAAGTTACTGAAATGCTGTCATGATGGACAGTGAGGAATTACTTAGCACAGCAGAAGATTGTGGGGTGTATGCCAGAGAAATGGTGAAATTAAGAAAAACAAATAAAGGTTGTATATAGAAGCAACTTTCCAATACTGAAGGAAGTTTGCACATGGAATATTTTTCCAGAAAGTGGTGAGAGTGACATTAGTTGTTTCATTTTAAAATTCACCCAGAAAACATACAGTAGGTAGCAGTCATATATTATAAGGAGATGGGCTACATGACCTGATAGGTCCTTCCATCTCTGGAGGCAGATATTCAACTAAAACTGTATCAACAGGCATGGAAAGAAGTTGGACAGCTGAAAAATAGCTGTCAATGAAAAACAGTATCATTATAAACACAGCAATATTCTGTACTGTCTACAAGAATGGTTAAGAATTACACAGAGCATACAAAGCGGGCTTCAAGCGGTTACCCAACAGCTGAACACAAGTTCTGTGGTCTTAACTTTTAAAAGGTTTTATAAGCTTCTATTCTTGGAACGTAGACTTGCTGAAAATTAGCTATTATTTCAAATTGCTTCATTATTTAAAACAGAAATAGAAGGAAAATTGGAGGAGGACATAAATGCCRGAAGTGCTACATTATACAGGACCTAATCCTGAGACAAGTGTGCCTAGCAAATGCAAGAARAGGCCAATAATCTAATATGAGCAAAGCAGAAAACAGCATGTGGGCTTTATTCTTTTTATTCTTAATATTATTCTTAATTAATATTATTCTTAATGTATTCTTTTTTTAATATTCATAATAAATATGACTTGCTTCACAGGTAGTGCCACTGATTCTCTTAGGATTGTGTGGTTTGAGAATTAATGTGAGTAAGAAAAGCAGAGCTAAACACCAGTAGAGCTAAACACATGGAATGCACCTGAGATTTATTTTAGCACACAAAATAATTCTCTGATTGGCCCTCCTTTAACAATAATTTAATACTATGAGAGGAATACGTTTTTAAATGTTTGAAGGAGGTTCAGTCCTTGATTCCTTCTATGCACTGCCATAGGGTTATTTCTGGTAACTTACTGTAATGACAGCTCATGAAAAATTAAAACAAATATGAAAGAGAACCAAAATGTCTAAAATCCACACTGGAGGCAGCAAGTGCATCTCTTGATTCTAAAGCACAACTTCAATATACCTGCTCTAGATTTACCTTCCACACCAGTTCACTTTCAAATCATTTTGTGTATTAGCGTGGAAAAAATGCGGATAAAAATAGAAATGTAAAAATGGCTTTTAAAAAATAAAAATAAAAAATAAAAAAGCCCCTCTCTCCAGAGCTGTGGGAAGCTGCATAAATGAACCTCATTCTGCACAGAATTGGGAGAAGCACTTAGATGGCTCAGAGACTTATTTCCCCTCTCACTCATCCCAATTTTCAGTGCATTCACCACCATTGAGGATCCGGCCCACAGCAAATACTGTGCTGGCAAATACTTAGGTAGGGTATTGGTTAGAGTTAGATGTGGGGATTATTCTTCTTCATCTCATAGTTCTGAAAATAATAATYAATTTGGTAGTTTGTACTTTTTTAGCACTATACTTAACAAAAGTCATAAAAACATCATTTACATGTACATGGAAGATTTCTATTTAAAGGCCTCAATTTCTGCAGGTGAAATCAGATCTCAGAGTGGTAATAACCGGAAACTGGTGGTGCATGCTCAAATGGGTTTTAAAAGACCACATGAAAAGAAATCTGTCATGTGCAGAGGGCTAGCAGAGGATTTCTGCAACACATTTAACACCTTTTAAGCATTTAAGGCAGACTTGGACTTAGCTAAAGAGGTCCATGCTTCCTTTTTCAGAGATGTTCAGTCTGGCCACTTGCTAAAAAGTCATGATACTTGATTTAAAAATCATTTGGAGGCAGAGGGGGGAAGAGGGCAATTGTTTTTCTTGTCTATCTTCATGGTTTTTGAACATTTAAGCCCACATTTTCACATCTTTCTCTGCAACTAGGAGAATAAGGTAATTTCATGATAATGACTGTGATAGTTGTGATTTTAAACTCTTTCAGGAGCCAGGACTTTACGATAAGCAAAACATATTGCTGCAAAACTCATGATAAAATTTTGAGATGGCAATCCAACCATGCATTTTGCCCAACGAGAGTTAGCAACTAAAAAAGAGCAGGCATTTTACAGATTGACTTGCTTGTGAAAAATAGAATTAGAAGTTATAACTTTCAAATGTAGATGTCAAACAGGGTCCTTATAATCCATGGAAAAAAAATGAAAACAGAACATTAATATTAGCCAGCACTTGTACTAAAATATGCATAATTCATTTCCAATAAATGATGTCAGCTTAATCTGAGGTTTGGACATATAAGAATAACTCCGGTTTTTGATTTTTTAACTTTTGTTCAACCCCACCTCCTCTCTCAGACATCTGTAACCCAAGTTTTAGTGCAGACTCCAAATACGAAACAGACTTCACCCATTTTATTTGTCAGCTCGAGTTCTGTCCTTGCTGACTGGTGTCAGACAGAAACCTAACATCATTTTGCACCTGCTGACAACTGTTAATTATGTACAAATTCAGACCGCCAGAAATGGCATCAAAATCTAAATGGAATGGAACAAAGACACATACCTTCACATGAACAAAAGATGTGAGAATGGGAATAATGAGCATGTGATATCACTTCCACAGTATTAAAAAATTCTCATTAACAATACTTGCTAAAAATATTTTTAGATGGTAACTGTTGCCTTTCAAAATATTTGATAGGCTTGCTTATAAATTACTTATATTGAAATAGGCATTTCTGGTATTAAGTTTGCAAGAGATCGCATTTTTACTGCTTTCTGATTTTCTAACAAACTTCATACTATCCAACAGGTACAAAGAATCTGACTTAAAAACCCAAATATTTTGACACTTTTTATCTTCAAAAGCTGGTTCTGTAGTCAAATGTAACACTAAATGTTTTGCTCTAAGAGACCATAATCAATGAATAGCATTACCAAGTGATACACATGAACTAGACACAAAATTAAGTACTCCAAATGTGTCTAGCCCAAGCCTTTGGAACAAGAAAATTCACTATCTGTAGAACAAATCTTCAGTTGCTGTAAACTCCACTGAGGTACTCCACTGATGACAGTTTGCATTAAAAAAAAAAAAAACTTAAGCGAATAGAGTTGGGCTACCTCAGTGCCTATGCTCTTAGAAACCCCTCTTAGCTGCTTTCCCTTTTAGCACACGAATTATGCTAAGTGAATATTCTTTGTAATGAGAGAGTCAAATTCATATGCAGTGCAAGATAGAAATAAGGGTTGGAGTCTGAAGCCTACACAGTCCATATACTGGAGAMACGGGACCAGAAATGTAAGCTCTGCAAGGTACGAAAAATGCTGACTGCGGCCCCTCAGCTAATAGCAGAACCCTGAATTTTGGAGAACACAACACCAGTGTCTGTTCCCCTTCCACAACATAGGCTGCTGTTGAAAGCAGCCTTTTAAACTATTAGGTTTGTACCTTGTTATCTTTATAAAAGTTAGAAGTCCTCTGACTCAGGTTCCATTTGGAAAGAATTATGGAAGTATCTCATATGTGAGTAAATGGAAATATTTAGTAATAAACAAACTAATAAATTAATAATTACAATAACAACTTACTGCAGGTCCAATTATGCCCAGATGGATGCTGGGTTCCTTTCTGTGCCAGTCTAAAACAGAACAGGAGAATATTTTTTTTTACTAATCACAAATAGTCATTTTAAATACTAATATTTAAAAAGCACACAGAATAGTCTTCTTCCTCTGAAATCAATGTAAATAGCTGCATGAATAAAGCAGGTAGCATTAGGCAAATATTGTAATATCACTTAAAGGACTGAATACTCAGAATTAAATGATTAGCATATCTGAAAGTTAGTCTTTAGCATTTCTGCCTCATGCAGTCTCTTATGATTCAAGGGTTATTTAACTAAGCTCAGATATTAATTTTCAATCATCTCAAGAGAACAAGACTTTATAGAATACAGTGACTCTGGCCACTAAGCCAAAATGATTTGGATTTTCCCTCCTGTGTGAAGGAACGTGTGGAAACAACTGCAACCATTACATTTAATACTTACGTTATCATGTAAGCAAGAGAAATCTGCCATTCCTCAAATATCAGAATAGATCCCTAGCACAAGATCAGTTACTTGCTTTTAATAAACTGCATGTATTATTAACCATTAGAAGGTGGCGAAGSTGTACATAAAAAAATAAATGGAATAGTTGAAGCTAAATTTCCAGCTTGGAACATCTGAACCTTTTACAGCCACAAGTTCAAAACTTGGCAAAACAGTCACCCACGTGACTATGAGAAAAACTCAGCCTAGCTTACAGTACTGAGCCATAAGGATGGGTGGTTAAGACTTGCTTGTAACTTTAATGGTATACCTTAGCACACATGCAAATGAGTGCACCTGCCACAGGGCAGTAAGATTAAAATCTTATTTAAAGTAGGTGAGCTCTTCTTTTGTCTTCCATTAATATTGTATGCAGCAGCAAAATAGTTTTGTCAACAAGTAAAAGCATCGAATATTGCTTTGATTTTAATGCTCTGTTATTCCCAGGAGGCAGGAAAAGACACAGTACAGAAATAATGTGTGGAACAGATCAATAGTTACATGAGCATTTCCTTTTTAAAATATAAATATGATATGAAGTTTTTTGCAATGAATAAAACAGCTTATACCAAACTTACAAACAGTAAAAGAAATGCATCTGAATGAAATGCATCCAGGGACAACATAAGGATATTCAAAGAGCAGGCACCTACCAGAAAATACATCTACTAAATAGAGAGGGTCTTTGATTCTTCGAAGTCCACATATCAGAAGAAAAATGTGTAAATTGTCCACATCTGTAGGAATGTCTGAAACAAAGTATTGTAAAAATCTGAATGCAGATAGCAAAGTTAARCATCTTCAAAGTAATTATTTCATGCATGAGCACATACAACAGGACTTAATAACAGCAGTAATAGGGTGGATTCTGAAAAATTCTCAGTGTTGTTCCTTTGGTTTCAGTGGGAAACAATTTCAGTAGTCAGTTAAATTTGGAAATTAGATTCCATAAATTTCCACCAAATTCTGGGGGATTATTCCAGAAAGCTCAAAGTCCCTGATCCTTATTAAAGYGTATCTGGCAGACCCTGGTAGCCCTGCGCAGTTGCAAGGAAACTAACTTCAGCACTGCTCTTATTAGCAAAACCAGAAAAAAAAGCCAGTGCAGGCATAGAAGCAGATGCAAGGTCTGATAAATTTGTGATTTGAATCAAAACTCATTCTAATTAAAAAAAGAAAAATCCAGTAGCAAAACTCACAGCTTCTCAGTAGCTCTACTTACAATAGTAAGTACAATCCATTTTCAAAGCACTTTCCCTGCATTAGGGGTCAGATCCAAAGCACAATAGGAATCATTACACCTCTTTGAAATATTAGTCTATTTTTACAGATGGAATGAATATGGACAGAGATTGAAGCCCTGTACTTAGAGTGAATCTGTACCAGAAGTGGGATTAATATTGAGGCTTTCTTGCTCTCACACCAATCCTCAAATCAATTCAATAGAGAACTTAATCATACATACCATTTTACAGGACACAGGAGTTTATTTTCAGAAGCAGAGAATGTGCAGGCTTTGGGAAAAAGAAGTTGGGAGCCAGTGTTCTTGGACACCAGAACCCAGCTTTGGCTGCCTGGACAACTATACAAATCAGTGCATTTCTCAATTTTCTACTCTTAATAAGAATAAATATGCATCTGCATAACAACTCTACACCTGTTTCAAGAATATTGTGAGGCTCAGTTAATCACTGTCTGTAGAGATAAGAGCTCTTGATCTGAAACACATTTTGTTGTAAAAGATCGGGTCAATGTTCAACGGCAGTGCCAGCACTGCTACAGAATAGCTAACCAGAAGTTAAATTACTGCAAAACATTTATTTTAATTCTATGAAGAAGAAATAAAAATATAAAATAATTTGGAAAAAATCTCAACATGCTTTTTTTTAATATTCAAAATATCTCTTAAATAAATTAGCAAATACAGAAAAAAAATACATTAAAAAGTTCATTTTGTAGGCTATATTAAACAAAGAAGAAAAGACTATCTATCTGATGCATGATATTGCAGTTGCCATTRGCTCTATGACAGCACAATTAATTCAGAACATAATTCTGGAGAAGGGTCACTATGTGATGAACTTTGGTAAAGTGTGTTCATGATAAAATAATACACAAATTGCTGAATGAGCATATAGAACGCCACCATAATTTAATAAACACAAGGAGTTGAAATTTTCATGTTTGATTTACTGCACAAATCAGTTTGCTATCCTTCACTTCGCTTGTTTATTGAGCTCATGGCAAGGATAGATGACATATATCATCCAACACTAGGCAATTCAACAAGGCCTGTCAAACCGTTCCTCTTCAGCAGCAGGCTGACTGTGGGACATTAATGCGTGGTTCCCGCACTGGGARGATGCTGCACAGCTGCCAGGAGGGTGATGCTGGTGCAGGAGCTGTTGCATGATCAGAATTTCTATCTATCTCTGGGATTTAAGATTAATAAAGGAAGGATAACTGCGGTGGCACCGTCACCACCTTCTGAGAACAACTGAGCTGCCTCACATAGCATCACTGAGTTGATGCAATTTATAATTAAGATCACACAAACTGACTACCAATTTACTTTACTTCGCCATGTTGTATACAGCAGTGCTAACTTAACCGAAGGGTCTATTCCAGGCCCTGGAAGAAATAGGCCAGGAATACCCTTATACCCCTCCTCATGTCAAGGAACTAGATTAACATGCGCTCTGTATCAAAACTCTATTGCAGGGGGAGGGGGAAATCAGAAGCATGGTGATTTACAACATTCAAGTGCTATTGCTTTTAAAATTAAAAGCCAGTTCAGGGACTTTTAAATATTCCCTGTCACAGAGTTCATTATTGAGTCAGTTTGATTTAATTTAAATAGCTTGAAATGTCAAGAGTAGCTGCAGCAGACAAGGTAAGTAATATGCTACTGTTTATTGGACCAAGAAATAATTTGTAATCTATAATACACAAACATTTGGATTGAAAAAGCCCTCTCTTCTGCTGCAATGGCCCATTAATACTGTTTTTATGCAGTGCAGCAGTGATTCCAATTCATGACCTAAACTCACACAAAACAAACTACTAGAAAGTGTCATCAGAAGTCAGATTGCATTTTTAACTATCCATAACTCACTTTAATTTATGAACTCCCACCTACTGATGTTCAATTCTGCTATTTTGGAACTAACAATGTTAGTGCTGAAACTGCAGCCAGACAGTASTGAGTAACCAGATTTCACTGTTCTCACCTGGAGACTATAGAATTATAATGCCCTTGATGCAACCCTAAACAACATCAACTGTGTTTGAAATAACTGCTTCTTTTTATCTCTTAACATCTTTTTGTTTACATTTTATTGCTTTCAGTCTTTTCATTTTAGTAGATATGGAGTTTAAAGTACTTTGACAATGAAAATCCCTAACAGACCGGCTCTAGTCCGGAATGCCACTCTGCTACCTGTAGAAAAAAACGTAACCCAAAAGAGAAACTGGAAACAGGCCCTACAGACAGTAGTTTTACTTTGTAGTTTGGATTTTTTTTCATTCAATTCCTGTGGCATTTAAAGGTACCCTTTCAAAGAATCTCATGAAAAACAGTCTAATTATTTCACTAGTGAGATTAGCTAAAACAATTAACATTTATTTATGRAAAGAGCCCACCGATTTGATATTTATTTTTTTGAAAAGATATTCCCAAGCCTCAACTTTCACTGGCAGATTATCCCCTTCGTGCAACTTTACAAAACCCCACCGGTCTATTATGAAATTTTTTGCACTTTTCTCTGAACACCTGATATTAGGCACACTGGACTGTGCCATATGGCATTTCTAAAACTTGTCAGAGAAGGGCTATTCAAGGAAGGATTTACCCTGCCTCTGCCATTCAATTTAGTGAGGYGAGAAACAGTTGTAGTTTTATTTTATTGTATGTTTTAAATCTTAGTCATCACCTAATTCATTTTTACAGCCAGACTTTCCCCAACCCAATCCACTTAGAAACATATAAAGACATTCCTGGGAAGACTGTTACCAGAGCATCACCGCCGCTGTCTGCTGCTGGGAATACATTCACTCTGTGCCTGCTTAAGATCAGACTGAAGCAGCACTTCAGTGTGTCTCGTTAGCTTTCTGTCCACACACTGAAAATGGTTAATTTACACATCAAGACAATGCTTCCATCAGCTTTTTCCCCACCTGTTGCTTTCTCAAACCTGCTACAATCCCTGCTGTGAGGAAAAAAAAAAACAACCTCTAGCCATTTGTACAAGAAAGCAATCATTTTAGTATGCTTTGTCCTCACAAGAACACTAATAAGGGGAACACATTAACAGAATAACTGCAGCAGTGGCCYTTCACAAGCTACAGCCCTATCAGCTGTGTGAAAACTGATACTTGAAAGAAGACATCTTTTCTTTTTTCCCTGAGCTTAAACAAGACTTTTGCTATCTGAATTTTTTGCCATAGCTCTKCCTTTCCCAGAAAGTCTACTTAATCTATAGTAAGATTTTACTGCCAAGTGTGTTTCAGTTCTGAGATAGAAATACATAAATATGGCACAATCAGCTGATTTGCACTTTTGATACATTCAGTGTGCCACTATCTTGTTCAAATGTCACGCAAACCCCCAGGCAACAGAAAACACTTGTGTCTACTTTTCCCTGTTTTTGTTAGTGTTACAAAGCAAAGATTTGAAACAGCATCGTGTGTTTGATTAGCTTCTGGCTTATGCATCTTACACTYGCTTTGCAAGGAAAACAGAAAATGGAAAGATTTGTACATAATCATGGACAATTATAAAAAGATTGCATGGTACGAGTTGTCCGGTCATCCTTCAGAACTGCTACACACTAAATGTARGTCTTGCCGCTCCAAACAACACCTCTGTCACTGTCAAAAATAATTGTTTAGTGTCAGTAAAAGTCACTCCTTTAAACGTGCCTTGTCAGTACTAGTCTATGGCCCAGTTTGATTTGTTATTTTGGCCTTATCTGTAAAAAACAGCTGTGCATTAGGCATGGCCAGTCTTGAGCCTGCTTAGCAGGACACCTGTTTAGCAAGATGTGAGAGGTCAAAACAACAAGAGTGATTGATAGGATTATGGAAACTCATTCCTCTCATCAGCATGCCAGTATGCTGTCCTGATATGCCACACAGGACCACAGGGATGGTGACAAATGAACTGCAGGTGAGCTGAAATGAGTCAGAGCCMGTGGCAGATCAAGACTGACATGGGACCCCCGCAGGCAGGCAGAACTCCTTTTTCAGGCTAGAGCAGAAGTGGTATTATGCTGCTCCAAACTGAAACACAGCAATACAGCATAGGCTAACGTAGAGTGGAACTGCATGGTAGAAAGGGGACCAAACTACTGTGCTAGCGTATTTGTTGACAGCATTGGAACCTGGCACAAAGTGTATTGTCTAATAGATGAAATGCGATTAATAGTCAGGACTCGTGTTCTTCTGCTGGCTGTGATTTTGAGTCATAGTGTGGCCTGGAGAAAGTTTCTCAGTAAATCTAGACTTACCTATCTGAACTTACCCATTCATCTGCAAGCAGAAATAATAATTGCTTGATATAAAGCAATGGCCCTGGGTTTAACTTTTGGTAAACTATTTTGTGGTCTTCAGTTGAAAGACAGAACAAGAGAATGGAGTATTCTAGGAGCAGGGAAAAACATTTTGGTAATGCAACACTTTCATGCTGAAGCATGCAAACAAGCAGTAAGATTTCATTGGCTCCTAGTTTAATCCTTATCCAAACTTGTACAATTGTGTTTGTAACATCAAGTCTTTTTAGAGCAAAATAACAATCTTCTCTAGAAATACCGTGCTTATTAAAAAAAAAAAAAGGTAAAGGAGCTTGCCTTAGATACACTATGATAGTTTACACATGGGCCTTTTAAAATATCTTAGATGTCAAAATAGCATAACATGGAAAACAAACAGATAACATGGAAACTAGAATTTTTTCTGAAGCATCAGTAAACACAGTTTTTATCAGAAAGGCAAGAATAAGTAAAAATATCATCCAAACAGATTTTGAAAGAGCAGATTCATTTAACTCCATCCCTCTAGCTACAATCAGGAAAAAAGCTTAGTAATTGTGGATGTACAGTTAAAAAAAAGTTTACTGCAAATCTTTAATCTTACTGAAAAGCTGCAGGCCTCTAAGTGAATGAGTAATAGCAAGCATTAGTTTGCTGAGAGGTAAAGTAGCAGTTTGAGTATCTTATGTGACCTATTTTCTCACCACTTGTTCAAATAGAGAAAATAAAAATATTTTTCTTATTTAAACTCTTTGCTGTGCTTTTATAGGATGTTTTCAAAATCTCTATGGAGGGGAAAAAACAAAAAAAGCAAACAACGGTATTTTTATTCAAAGTTATTATTTTGGACCTGACTCTGCAACCCCACAAAACAAAACTTCTTAAAACATGTTCATTCATTTATAGCTTAAAATCCAATTTGTGCTAGGGGTTAAATATGTTTATCCAGTATATCAATATTGTACTTGTAGGTTATAATGTAGGATGCAAAGATTTCCCAGTAACATAAAAAAACACTGCCTACCGTCAAAACAGTTCTTATCAATAATAGGTCCAAGATAATAAAAGWTTTTAGGATTAATTTTCCAACCCCTGACTTCAAGTTCACAGCTGTGTTCTAAGGACCTTTAGAGGACAATACCAAGTCCACATGCACTTACCCATCCAAATCCTCTTCTGTTCAGAAACAAAGTCTAAGCTCTGGCGAGATAGTGAGGGTGAATTACCTTTCTCATTTTCCCTTCTATTTACTTTGAACCACAGTAGGTCTTTTATTCCTCTTGAAAATTGTTCATTTATCTGTCTCCAACACATCTGAAAGTATTAACTGATCTCCTAGAAGAAGAAATCTACAGGTCTCTTGTTGAGATTTCAGCCTCTAGGCTGGTTATTTTATTTTCTTGAGTTTGAATCATGGATAAATTTGTCCAACTCTGGCAAATATTTTTGATACTCAAAGTCTTTTAATTCTTCCTTATTCTTTATATTCATCTCTTTGTTCACACAGTGGAAATATCACACATTAACTCTTTTAGTCTCTTGGCACCAAGAGTCTGATTTCTGTTTAAGATGTTTAAACATTAACTCTACGTCTCTTTTTCAAGTCAACTGTTCAAAACAGGTTGCTCAGACAAGCCAAGTTTTCCACCGTTTGATATGCAGTGTCCAGCTTCAACATTCTGTCTTACTTTATACTGATTCTGAAATTTCTGTAATTGAAGTCACTGATGACACAGAACGTAGCCAATTATTAGTCAAATTAGGTCTCATTTCAGCAACATAATTAACAGATCTTAAGCATGTTCTTATGTGTTTTATGAAGTTGAGCTTTTATTCTATGAAGCAATCTGTTTCTCAGAAATTAAGGGGAAGTGGCGGAAATCCCTATATCCAAAGTGTTCAGACATATGTGAACAGCATACCGAATATTTGCTGGAGTTTGCCGACATGTTTGTGAAGACAACAAAAGTTGAAAGAACCTGGTGACTTCCAGGGGCAGGTCACTAATCCAGAAAAATTAGACTGTAAGATTCTCCAGCATTCCTTTTTTTGCTGTATCTCACTATTTCTAGCAGACCAGATAATAAAAGAAAGTCTGTGCTTTCAGATCTGCTGGGGAACACAGTTTACTGCTACTGTCATATCATTATTTCTATAGTCAGCTGTATATCTGCATGAACTTTTATTACTTAATTTTTCTTATGAATATCCTTTTTTCCTGAACAGCTGTAGGAAAATATAATGCCTCTGTAAAATCCTGTCTGTGCCACAACAGGTCATGTAAACTTTTCAAGCTCTGAAATTAGCCTTGCTATGAAGAAGAAAATATCTGAGAGTAGAAAAATCAAACACCAAAAGCATATCCCACATTTTATTTGATAGTACAGTAAGCATCTTATCCTATGATTCCATGTCACCTTCCAGGAAATCAGTTTTTAGTCTTGTCTGTCAGGTAGATGAGCTTTCTCAGTTCATTAGCATAGACTATTAGTTATCCACCCCTTCTAATCACACGATGTCTAAGTGTTTATTAGGGTTTACATCTTACGCGCTTCAGTCACATTCCACTGAAATCAAAAGAAAGCTTTCATCAAGGTATGAGGACATCAAGCCCATCTCTGTGTTCTTACATAGTTATATTCCATCCTTGAGCTAAGTTGTTAGAGAAGGTCAGTCTCAGTTTTCGCATTTACTTAGACTGTCTTGTCATTTTATGTCACTCAATTTTCTACAAAAGCCTGAACTTTCATTGTCTCTCTGAAGTCCACAGACAGGCATCTTAAATTGCTAACAAAACTGATTATGCTGTAAATAGGTTTCTACATGACAAAGTCAGAGAAGACTATTTTGATCAGCTGGTCTGGCCTCCAGACTGATAGGCTGCAGTACTTTCCTAAATAGTCTGAGTTACTAAACAAACCGAAAAAGTTGTCTTGTTGAAGTCTCTGCTGAAATTTGGGCTTGGTTCAGCTTTTTGGTTTGGCTACTGTTGTTTATAGTCTCTCTCTTATAAGACAAACACTGTGAAGCTGACTACAACTACAATGCAAATTAACTTTAAAAGCTCTCTTTTTTGTAGATTTAGTCAATAAATGTTTTAACAGCCAGCCACTGAAAACACTGAAGCTAGGAGCTAAGAACAGTAACTCTAAACAAACATCACCACTGCAACTCTTAAGTCAGCTGCTGAGTCTATGAAGAATATACTAATTCCATGATTTCTGTGCTGAGATTGTATTGCACCCATAATGACGACAATAAAAACCTTTTCACAGCACTGCTTCAGTTTGTATTAGGCAATTACCATATATATTAGCCACCCAAACTATCAAATGAAATCTAAAAAAGACTGAGTTTCCTTAACTTTTATTTTAGTACCATTCACATTTGGGGGCTGGGAAGGGGGGAAGGGTGTCTGAGCGTCTGACAGTAAAACATATTTGCCACATTCTGCCACTCTCACTTAACACTGAATCTAACATTAAATTCTTTCTGAGGCCATTCTACGGATTTACAGAGACTATTCATGTAGTGGTGTGATATTTAACATGAGTCAAATGTTAAGGCTTTTCTACGACTGAGAAATTCTATACAAAGAATATTCATATGAAGTCTATTCTATAAAAGAATCTTGAAATTTTCTGAAGGGCCTATTTCATTTTAAAGAATAACTCGACAATGTATGGCCTGATTATCAAGGATGCTTATCACTGGCAGCTCAAATGCACTGCAATTTGCACTGTAGGTTATATGCTGTTTCTTTACAGCCAGTCCTGGAAATCCTGAATTTGACAAGTCCAAGGACACTGCTAAAGATACAGGCAAGAGTTACCTGGAGAAATATTTCCCACAAAAATCATTAATTGCCTTTAGATATGGAACAGAAATTCATGACAGAAGTTTAAAAAGAAAAAGAAAAGATAAATGTCATGAGGTGAACCACACTGGACAGCTTTATCTGCATAAAAGCTAAGGATCTTTTTAAGCGTACTTCATTTTGTAAGCATACACTATCCAAATGGTATTCTTCTATGGAAAACTGTCTTCAATTTTTAATAGTTTTCTACTGATTGTTCCAAGTTTAATAGAATTTTAAACATTCTAAGCACTTTGAAACTGCAAATCCCAGGAAAAGCAATTCAATGGAAACTTCTAATTAGTCTGTGGTAAGCAAAAGGTAGAGCCAAAAACCTGCCTCCATATGCAATATTAAGAGAAGTGGTAATTGTAGCCTGCCACCAGAGAGGGAAATAGAGGCAAGACTGATAAGATAAATGAGATGAAACAGTCATAAAACCCAGTACTGAATAATTTGATGCCAGTTTTCAAGTTATTATTTAACAGACACAGATGTTGGAGTCATATTGCAGTTTGCTTTTCATGTGCATTTTAAATTATTTTGCACTTCTGCATTAGTACACATTAGGTAAAAAACTGTCTCTAATATACCAGATGAAATGCACTTTAGGGGGAGCTTCCCTCTCCTCAATCTGTTGACTGTTCGTTTAATCATAAAATGGTTGGACATGAGATTCAATCAACACCAGGGCTATGCTAGCAAGTGACAAATCATTTCACTTCAGAAAATTATTAATCTTAGTGGCACTGTGCTTGTGTGCCATGATTTACTGAGAATGAAATAACCTCACAATGCTCAATTTAAAATTAGACACTGGTTTTGAATAATGGCACACATTTACTGATGTGATAAAGCAATTGAATAGTGTGGGTTCATTTGTAACAGAGGAAACAGCTGTACTATCAGAGATCAGACCAATGAATATAATATTGAAATAATTTTTTCCCACAGTAAAATGTCTACAAATTCTTCTTGTGGGGCAAGGTGGCCATAGCAATTAAGTTATTGCCAAGATCAGGTGACTTTAAATTAGTCCACCTGCCTTAAATGCCATTACATTGGTGAAACAGAGAAAGACATTAGATCAAGACCAAATAGTAAAACATCAATACATATTTCCCTTCTTCACCTCATGTGCTCTTTTGCAAAAGACATACGCAGTTTCTATCACACAGCTGTAAAGAACAGCATGGTCAGGTATTGGTGCTTTGGTCTAACTTACCTTCTAGGGGATATTGAACCATATATCATGACCATTTTATCTTTTCATGCAATTCACACAGCGCAGTACACAGCTGCAATTCATACTGCAGACACCTGCAATCTGGAAGCCGCATGGGTAGTTTACTAAATAACATTTCAGAGCAGAATTCTGAGTAGCGCTTGATATCCTACCTGAATCTAATGAGTTTTATATTTTTCATATCATTAAGCCATTTTATTATACAACTAGTTAATCCTCATATTCTAAAATTGTTTCCAGAATGACATCTATTAAGCATTAATACAGTGAATATAGCAAAAAAGTGAGTTTTACCTGCATTTTGTAGAAATCTATACCAGTCAAAAGTTTCACTGGGTGTAGTCTTAATTCCTGTGTTCAAAAAATAAAAAAATACATGTTTTACTGGTCACTGGATGGCTGAGCTACGATTCTTGAAGTATTGTCCTGAGAAAACAATGTTTCTGTCAAGCACACTGAATTCCAGATATAGCTGTTCCCATATCAAGCTTCCCAGCCAAGTTGCCTGGACACCATTTCCACAGTATTCAGGTTGAAGAAGAACTTCTTCATGTAGTGAACACAATCATGTACTGTATAAATTTCTTCAGTAACCCAGGGAATTATGCTYATTTACACCATGCTGAATTTGGCCTCTTAAAAATCTATATATGAGATAATATTATGTGAGGGAGCTTATTATTCCAAAACAGAAACAGGTACAGAATTTGGTTTATTCCAATTATTCCAACAGATACTATTAAACAGATATGGTTTATTCCAGTTATTCCAAACAGACACAGCTCAGCTCAGCCCCAAATCCTTACTACAGGCATACCTCGTTTTATTGCGCTTTGCTTTGTTGCGCTTCGCAGATACTGTGTTTTTCACAAATTGAAGGTTTGTGGCAACCCTGTGTCGAGCAAGTCTAATCGGTGCCATTTTTCCAACAGCATGTGCTCACTTCGTGTCTCTGTGTCACCTTTTGTACATTGTTTTTTTAGACACAATGCTATTGCACACTTAATAGACTACAGTATAGTGTAAACATAACTTTTATATGCACTGGGAAACCAAAAAATTCGCGTAACTCACTTTATTGCAATATTTGCTGTATTGCAGTGGTCTGGGACTGAACCCACAATATCTTTGAGGTATGCCTGTATATGGCAAAACAAGTAAAATAAATTTATATAAAAAGTAAATATTAGTTTAAACTGAGTGTTAATTTAATTTACTTGTTTTGCCTTATGCTAAGAATTATTTTAGTAGTTAAATGATTAATTTAACTATTCATTTAACGTCCTAGTAAACTACAACCCCACAAAGGGCTTAAATATGGGTTAAATACTTCTCATAAGGAGTATTTCCAAAATAACCCCTTTGAAACTAATCTTATTTTCTTTGAAAGGTAAAGTGAAATATCTAATATACAATGAGTTTAGCAATCTCTAGACAGTTAATTTAGGTATATAAAACTGGGACAAGAAGCTGAAGCAGTCACATTTAAAATGCTGAGTTGCACATTCCCTGAACTACTCACTTAAGTAATATACTTCAGATTAGATACTTGTTTGATGTCATTTTTCTGGGAACTCAACTCTGAGCACATAAAGGAATTTGGCGCTACAGCAAACAATCATTCAACACCTTGTGTGAAATCATATTGAGCATCTAATCCAAAGCCCATTGACTTCTGTATGCTTTGGAGAAAGCTCGGAGTTACCCTAGTTTTTAGATTCCTACTGTAAGGTACCCGGGGAAAAAATTTTAAAGCACCAAATGATTTGAAAAATGTAGGCTAAACAGATTGAAATAACATTCCAATTAAAGTCAATGGCAAAATGCTCAACAACTTCAGTGGAGCCAGGACTTCAAACTCGATTCCCATTTAAGCAAAATATTTCCTGGGCAAAGAAGACACATATATAAACATACAGGTACTAAATAACAGGATTTAAATCAATTGAATGCCTTAGTCACTCTTTCAAAACTCTCACCTTGAGTTTGGACATATATTTTCTTCCTAGCATCTGGCTTTAAAGAGAAAGAGAAAAAAAGTAACATTCATAGTTCACTGTAAAAAACCTGTTCAGTCTTTAAAAAAAATCTAGTATAGCAAAATGGTCATCAGCATGATTTCCTTTTGGCTATTAAGAACCACAACAGGCCATTAGAAAGGAATGTTTTATTAAGACCAAAAGCCAACAAAGTCAGCAATTTAAACTATATTTACTATGAATATTTACAATATCAATGAATCAATTTTGTAATTAACACAATTACCAGTTTAGTAGAAACATATTTTTTCGTTTATATCCATATCATTTCTCATAATCATTAACATGCTCATCACATGGAAAAAGAAAATATTTCCATAGAAAAAAAGTTTTCCCAATACAGGACAGTCTTAGTTTCCAAAAATACTGGTTCTGACAGAAAAGTTATAATTGGTTTCAAAACCACAGTGTACATTTGTACGTAATAGAATTTTCAGACACATCAGGCATGCAACAAACCCCACTTACCTCTAACCTTTTCAAAGATTGCTGTCAAATGTATGTAGACTTGTCTATGCGGGAAAACTGGTCAGTAGTGGTTATTGCAGAATATTCCCAAATAAAATTGCACAAGAAATTATTCAATTATTTTTAAGTAGCTATAGTAGAAGAGGGAAGTACTACACTTTCAAAGTTACTCCTGAAATGTGCTACTATGCTGGTTATTTAATTTATGTGATTAAATAAGCAAGTTCTTATTTCAATAACTTTCTATAATCCCAACYGTGGAATAATATGTGTTTTTCTACAAAAACATAGAAATATCCTTGATATCTTTCTGCATTTGCCAAAAAAACCCCAACAACAACAAAACCTCCAAACCTTGTAAACAAGCAGAGTCTCTCTGAGTTCAAAATATTTATGTGAAGCTCTGTGTTCAGACARTTCCTAGGTGTTTTAAAAGCACTGTCTGCAATGTCTGTAAAGGAGGAAGCTCAGGCATTACTCAACTGGTATATAGTCTCCAACAGTTTTGCTCAATATAACCTTGAGTGTTTCAGTTTGCAATTACATTCTTTCAACCAGTCCTACTAGCTCTATTGCTTAACACAGCTTCACGGCATCCAGAAAGGAWCAGCATTCTTTACAGCATCAGTCTTTGCTATCTCGGGGGTAAATCCTGCCTCCTCGCCAGTGGCAATTTCATTATGCAGAGAGGCACGGTCCCTTCTCAGGCTGCAACTCTGTACGTCACCGGCCTTTGGGCTGCCACGGCTTTCTCTAAAGTGCAGATGGAAAAAGGACTGCTATGCTGCCCACCCAACCATCCCACTTTGAACGTGGGATACACCGCTGGCACACAGATGACGCACTGATGAACTCTCCAAGATAAATATTGTCACGCAGATATGCCTCTTAATGTGGAGAGTTGTTGGAACAGCATAGCCAGAGTTAAACAAGGCAGAACATCTCGTATAGCAGCGGATCGTGTCAAGCTGCACTTTAGTCTTCCCTTCTCCTCTCTCCTCTGCACCCTCTGCACCTTCGCAGCAGGCTGCAGTTTGTGTAATCACAGTTGCAGGCTAACGACTTCAAGGCAGGAAGAAAGCTTGTACTGTGAGAAGAAAGATTTAATGCAGACACAAACTGTTGAAGCAACTAATTCCTGAACCAGTCAGCTCAGGGAATAAGAAGCCAAGGAAGTTTTTTTGTTTGTTTTTTTTTGCCTGCAAATGCTTTGTTTTTCTACTATCATTTCTGTGTGACCGCCCCTCTAGTTCACTGCTCAGTTATAATATTCTATTTTCATTACTAAAAATAAACTGGAATAAGAAAATGACAGAAAAGAGGTAGAAGGAAGTGAATAGCCATCAACAAGATGCAGTATACAGATGGGAGGGAGGTGGCTTCTGAGAGTCAGAGTGACTGAACCAGCTAATTCACAAAAATCACACGAACAAGCAGCAAATACACACACAAAAAAAAAGAAGGTGGAAAAGAACATACACTGTTTATGCTACAGTGTATGAATAAGTGTATGAATGGGACTACATCTTTCAAAAGCAGTAAGAATTTTTCTATTCAAAGCATTTAAAATAATACCAGAAATGCTTCAATTGCTTAACATTTATTGGTCCTTCTCTTACCTATGAATACATAACATGTTAACTTATATTGGATCTTCCGATCCAAAAAAAGCCTTAAAAATGATGGTGAGAGCATCACAGGTTGGAGGTCAACTGCAGAATTCCGATTTGCAGGATGCCTGAGATGGCTGAAATTTAGAGCTGGGACACAGATGCAACAAAAGAAGCAGTAGAAAAAAAGCAGATGGGGTAGAGGGTAGCTGAAACCAGCCTAGCCTCCACAGCCAACATGCTGCATAATTCTGCTTCAAACTTCAGTGGGGGAAAGTACATACTTAGTTCCCTAACACTACTAAGATTCAAACATAAGTTTAAAGTTAAGCATCTGGTTTAATGCTCTGCCAGACCCTTAATGGCTTTACAGTGAGTAAATATATTCCTGCCAGAGCTCAGATGATCAAGAATAAAAGAGCAGGAATGCTGTGTAACGGGGCATACAGATGTATGGACATTCTATAGATCAATTTTCTGTTATATTCTTTATTTTAAAGGGTAGTGAGGAAAATGGAAAAATGAAACTGAATGCTAATAAAACTGGCCATAGGTAGTTCTTTCYTGTGCACTGGTATTATGCTATTGAAATAAAACACATAAGCACAAGATCTTTACAGTATTTCCAGCCCTCTTGGAATTCCAATTATTACAAATGCCATATGAGGTATTGCATAATTAAAGATAATTTATCCAATGCAATAGAAAAGAATTTGCTGGAAGATACAGCCCTTGAGCTTAGTGCAATTGCTTACATGTTAGTAATTTAAATTCTTAATGGACTATCTAACTAATAAAGCACACATCAGAAGAACAATGCAGTTCATATTAATGTCAGTTAATATGTAAAAAGTGTTAATATTCTGTGAATTATGGTACGGAAAGATGTTGTTCAGTGTTTGAAAGTAAATGTGTGGCCTTTGCTCTCCCACTTGATATGAAAATACAACTGGAAAAAAACAAAACTCAACCACCTGACATTTAAGACACGGGTCAGCAGGTGATTTTTCAGCTTAGGACTTGACAGACTTGCCTTCAATTCCCTAGTCTGCCATGGACTTTCACCAAAACACTGAACGAGTCTCATAGGCCTGGAGTACAAAGGTGTTTAGGTAAAATCGAAGTTAAATACTTAAAAACATTTGAGATGTTAAATTCAAAAGGATTTCAAAGTCCAAGTTTGCTTCTCCTCCATATCCTCTTTTTCTTGTATAAGTTCTACGGCAGAAGCGTTCATGTTTACCTGTCATGAAGTTCATTAGTAATCACTAAAACCAAATAAGATATACTTGCAGTGTAAACACTAGATTCCATGTCTCCTCATGTGTCCTTTTAATGCAAATATATCAAAAATCAATTAATGCTGATAGTATTAGCATAAAATATTAAATTGTTCTGTTGTGTAGACTCCACCTCTAAGTGATTTTTCTTTAGAAAAGGGTGTATTGATGATGCTATTATGATGCAGATTAAAACTGAAGGGATACCAAGCACTTAGTTTCTACTTCTTGTGTTCATTGTTCATCCTCAGCCGACGCTTCACAATGTGAGGTGAGCGGAGCTAACAGCTCGTGGCCRCTGGAAGCAGGTAGTCCTGCCCTGGTCTTTCCATCCTAGTGTGCCACTCCTTACTGCCACTCAAACGCTACTACCGCTCACCCTTCCCTGGACCTGATGCTCATTGCAGTTTGCTGTGAGGCAGTGCAAGTCTTTAGCCAACAAGTTAGCTGGAAAACTAACCTTGCGCACACACAAAAAAACCCAGCCGGGCTAAAAAGCTGGATCAGGAAGCCCTACTGCCTGGTGCGGAGTCTTTCACGGGCTCACCAGTGCYGCCTGACGCTGTCCAAGAGCACGCCTTGCACCCAGATGACTGCCAGCTCTTTATGCCTTCCTGTGCACTAAAGCACCTGTGTAGAAACCAGGWCTGAGCAGTGTCTGCTTTGAGGATTCGTCTCACTTGTATCCATCGGCAGCCTGCCCTCAGTACAGCCACGTACGGGTGGAAATGTTGACCTAGCCTATTTTCAGACAGGAGCTAGCATCAGGGACCACAAATAACTGCACTGAATGTCTGAAGCAGACTCGCAATACAGCAGATACAATGGTACCTACTCAGGAAAGAGGAAGAGAACTTACTCTAAAACAAAGGTCAGGGTTTCTGGGTAAAGAGTGAACGTACAGAAATAAATCAAAAGAAGAGGAGACTTATATTTACTACATACCTCTTCTATTTTTATACATATAACCTCTAGGTATCAGTTACTATACGAGGACTTATTTTCAAAGAACAAAAATTTAAGGTATAACATATTTGAAATTACCTAATTATCTCTTTTTTAGGCTATTTTAAAAATAAAAATAAATAAGCAAAATTATAACATTAACGTTACTCTCATTCTAAAATTTGTATATGYCTCTTCATTTACTCTTTTTTCCTCCTTAAAACTTACATCCCTGATCTTTTGGTCTTATATTTTAAGATCAAAAAAAAAAAAAGAA
This sequence comes from Apteryx rowi, assembly GCF_003343035.1. Classification (NCBI taxonomy): domain Eukaryota; kingdom Metazoa; phylum Chordata; class Aves; order Apterygiformes; family Apterygidae; genus Apteryx; species Apteryx rowi. The sequence goes on along the minus strand of NW_020447752.1, from coordinate 3,258,514 downwards.
AATCAACAATCTCATCAGCACTAGTCAATTTAGTCAAGTAATGGATAAATTATCTGTGTTTTTCTTCTTAGAGGCTTCCTTAGCCTTAGAGTCTCACACTTTAACTGCATACACAGCACACTRTCCAAGCACCTCACAAAGTGCATGAGGCCACTGCACTCATCTTGTATGACACTTAGACATTATTTGAATAGTCTATGAAATGAATTAAACTATCTAGCTGCAGAGAACTGAAACTAGTATTTGCTGAGAGACTAGAAAGGTAACCTTAAGAGCTTGATCCCAAACTCACTGAACTCAAAGGCAAAGCCATCAATTATCTTCAGCAGTGAAAGATTTGGATTTACCACATTTAAGACCCAATCTCCCAGTGAACTTCTGGGCCTTTGTAAAATATAACTGCTATCATGAGCCTATATGAAAACAGATGAGTCATAGACAGGGAGCTTACTACCAATCCAGGATTCATTAAAGTTAATATAAAGTAGATTTCATATATACAGATATGGAGAATTTTGTTAAACTAATAATAAAATAATAATTCTAATAACAGCATGACAACTCAAATATATTTTGACTAATTAATGAGGCTATCAAGAACCTGCACTTGAAGGGTCTTTCACATTGTTTGCTGTAGGTACATACATTTCTCTGCATGTAAACCAAATTCAGTATAAGAAAATGTATTTCATATGGATAATGCATTTACTACTAAAGGATAAAGAATATTCAGTATAACCAGAAAAATGATAGTTAATTGGTATATTCTGCAGATTTTATTTTGCATTATCACTGCCTGTTCTTTGCTGGCTTAATAATTCCCTTCAAATACATTGTCAAATACATTTAACCACTATATTGTTGGATGAAAATAATTTTATTGCCAGGTATATCACTCAACACAGAAAAAGAGAAGCGTGTTTCATTTTGTTTTCAGAAGCACACGAGTTTTTAAAAAGTTATTAAGTGCTATTTTGTGCTATATATACCCCTTGAGGCCTCGAGGTCACCAGAGCTGTATGTTACATATTGCTGGGCTTAGCATAACTTCCATTTCAGCTCTGCAGTTCACCTTAAGGAGTTCATTCTATTTTCAGTGTTGACAAAACAAGTATTTTCAACTTATTCTTTCAAATTCCTTATTGTAAGTAAAGCTGTTTAGTGAAAATTTGGCAACATAAAGAGGTTTATTAAATGATGCGAAAAGAAACAATACATGCATATGGCATCAGGAGAAACTCAATAGTAACAGCAACGATTAGTTTTAAATGCTACAAAGAAGCATTTCCTAAACTACTCTATACTCTTTTCAAATACTAAACAGCTTTTAAATGCCAGATCTATTTGACCTGTCAAAGTACATAAATGTGAAAGGCTTTCTCTGAAGGGAAAAAAAAGAATACAGATTATGAAGATTATTACAATTTTCCAGCATTATTTAGAAAACATTTTAGGAAAATGCCTAGTTGCTAATGCTATAATCATCACCATCRTCACGTAAACATACCCACTCTGCTGCTGCCAGTTCCTTCATTTTCGTCGTGAAAGCCACTGCAAACCTAGTTAAATGGACAAAAAWGGTTGGGATCATCTGCTTAAAGCGATTAAACATAACAACAGAGGAGTACTTCAGAAAAAAATCTTTATAAGAACAAAAAGCGGAGGCTGATAAAAACAATTATAGATGGAAAGAGAGAAAGCAGGCATTCTATTTGTTTTACCAGAAAATATTGGTAAAACAAATGGTATTGCTTCAGGGTGTAACYGGATTCACTACTTAGAATTCTTGTGGAGTTAAGGTGAGGACTTATTACAGTAAAAGAAAACCAAAATAACAGGATATCCCCTGCATATCTAGATTAATTCACCCAGCTCCAGTAGTGAGTCAGTTCTTCCTGTTTCCACATCCTTGCAAGCCAAAATAGCCTTCTTCACAGCCAGAAAGCCTGGCAAGAAGGGAGCTTAGGTCTAGCTAGTTTCATACTATTAGACAACGCCGAGTCCCACTATTTGCAAATCACTGCAACTAAATTTAATGCAAGTGAGCAGATGAATTTTTTTAAACCTTCTGCCCAGTACTCTCTCCTTGTTTCTAAGTTGTCAAAGTTGTTGATGAGAAACAAACAGGTAAGAGACCAAAATGTTCTTCTCCATAGAATATCTTCAAATTAAGAAAAAAAAGAAAAGAAAAAGAAATCAGAACTATGTAAATTTAAAAAGAAGAAAGATAATCCAGTGATTAGGTTGCAACTCTGGAATTTCAGAGACATGAGGCACTCCGCTCTGCAGCTCTGGATATTACTGCCCACAGTGGAAGTGGAATTCACAATGCTGAGTTAAGCACCAGAGAGTCCTTTGCACTAAGTAGCGAGAGCTGGATGCCCAGAAATGAGACTCATCACAGCCACACTGAGCAAAGGAAACCTCACGCTAGCAAACAGTAACACTGATAGACAGGCTGCTGCTAAGGAGAAGGGTATTTTGACCACTCTCTGATTAAGATCTCTTTTTTTGTTATGAGAAGGGAGTTTAAATGACTGAACTGTAGAACAGGCTGAGATATGAACACCAGCTATTTCTCCTGTGTAATCTACAAGAAATGTAACGCCAGAGAAAGATCGGGCAAATGAAGGTGTATCTCAATAGCTTAAGGTTTTGGGTTTTCAACTGGGATGGAGGAGAGSAGAGTTCCAGTCCCATTCCCAAACTTATTCTATTTTTTCCGCATTCTAATGCCTCATCTTGACTTCTACGTACGTGCCTTTGAGAAAAGTATGTAAGACACTACCACTCCTCAGTTACCAAGAGTTATATCAGAGACCATCYAAAAGTAACACTGATACACGCTTCTCATTTTTGGGTGCCTCATTATTGAGAGACTTCAACCACAGAAGTCTGATTTCTAAACATACTAGATAYATCAAACTCCCAGTAAGAATAACATGTTTAACACCCAGAAGTCATATGAGATATTTTTGTGGGGTCAGATTTGATAAAGAATCCCTGTYCAAAAGAGAGTTTAAGAATATATTGAATTTTAATGTAACTTTTAAGTCATGATGAAATATAAACATGTGCTTTGACTATTATTCTGAAATRGAACTTTAGTGTTAAGAGGCACAAATGGGTCCTTTTCTGAAGATGACTAGTCCCATGGAATTTAAATGTTTCAGTGTTACCTTCATATGAGAGACAATGTAGACACATCAGCAAAATGTGCTTGTGCATATATGAGCAAAATTAGGTCAGCAAAATTTTTTAAATCCTTTTTATAAAGATTGAATATAAATCACAGGCTATCACCTACTACATTTGTGATTCCATGTTTCTTTTTCATAGAATTAATGTAAAACTTCTGTCTTAGCCTTTAATGGGGTTCCGATAATGACCCAGGCCTGTTACATCTCAATGGTTAGAGGTGAAACACATTACTGTGCCACAACCAGAACAGCCCTTTCCCCTGGAAATGTTACATTATAATTTGAGGACATGAAGTCACAATCATTCGTTAGAAGTCACATAAATGCTGAATTATAACTCCTACTTTTCTTTGGTAACAAACCTCATTCCCAGGTATTTGTTTTGTAGTATCTGCTACAGTATTACAAGGCATTCCACATATATAACTTGACAGCTTTAAGGTTATTAAAACCTTTGCAAATGCTTGTTTTCTCAAGTTGCATATACTCTCTTTCCAGTTTTTGCAATTATACTTTCAATACATCACATTAACAAGCAGAAAAAAAACTGCTGTTCCTAAGTCTACAAAATACTGTTCAATAGAAAATATACCCAAGAGGAGTACAACTACCATTTAGAAGAATTTGATTAAAAATGAAAYGCTTATTATAAAGCTAGACAGTGTTCGATACTTTGTTTTATGGAATTTGGTGGTACATTGTACTGGACAAATAATCTACAATTCATGGTACTTTCTGCTTAGAACACTGCAATCAATAAAGAAAAAAGAAATCAATGTTTCTTTTAATAACTATGCAATGAATAATACTTGTGATAATACTGCAGAAGGGATCCATTCAGTATAACTTCTAGAAAACTGAATTAGTTTTCCTGTAGCAGAGAAAATATTATGAACTGCATAAAGCGCACAGTAATACATTTTGAAACATCAGAAGAAATCCAAGCTAATAAAATACCTTTCAGGTTCCTAAGTTAATTATCATAAAAAAATCATTGAGTAAAGCATAGGTTTTGTATAAGCYATATTAGCTATACTTGTGAAAGATCCTATATTTTAAACACAGAGCTGGATCAAAATGGACACACTCCAAGAGAAACAAAGAACTCCATTTTTACAAAATTTTATTTTGTCCACTGCTGAACTTTAACGTTCTCATTTTAACTAAAACATTAGATAACTCTCTTCTCTTCCTTCAGAGTTGTCTAAAGAATAACTACGAATTTTTTGATAACAAACACAAATAAATATATAATTTTTTTCTTAAATAGGGCCCTAAGTTGTTTTTCAATGACAAGTCACACATAAGAACATGCCTTAATGATTTTTCAATGAGCATGATTAAACGCAGTCTTCACAGTCTGTTTACCTACCACATTTTATACGGCACTATAGACAGAACAGCATATCTACATCAGTGTTAAGTTAGCTAACAAGAGGTAGCGCATGTAATGATATTAGCAAAGATAAAACCACCAGATATAAGCCTGCTGCAGAYGCTGTATGCATACCCTCATTGCTAACATGAACCAAAATCCATACTGTTATATCTGAACCACTATAGCTATGTGTGTTAGCTAGATTAATCCCTGTGCACCTATCTATGCTATGATCATATCTCTATTCTGCTGTGTAAACCTAAGTTTAATGGCAATTCCTTAGTGACTAACCAAATGGGACTTCATCATGTGCATAAAGGCTATGATGAACAGAGACAGCAGCAGGCTCTGTTCAGCAAGGTATTTAAGCACTGTTAGAGTAAGTATAGAAGCAATAATTCAGTAAGGATTCAGTAAGACTTTCAAGATGCTTAAATTTTATCACATGCATACGTACCTTGTAGACTTAGGGACCCCTTCGCTCATACAGGGCTGACTTCTGCATTGAAGCTTCACAGTACTCAAGTCATCAGAAGCTGAGGGTATACTTCCATGAGACTGAGTGACCTCATACAACATCTTAAAACTACCAGAAAGAAATCCTTGCTGTATCCCTCCATAAGTTTACCTATCACTTACCTTAAAGTGGTAAAAAAACAAGCCAGAAAGAAAAGCAGCCAGTTTTACACCATTTCAGTGAGTTAAACCCACTCATAAAGCAGTTCAATGCTGGCACAAGGAAGGGTGGGTCACACTGCCACAGGCAAGAGAGAGGAGGAGGAGCAGGGGAAAGAAGGAGGCACTAGAGGCGTCCCTGCATCAGTGAGCTATTAGACTGACTGCACGTGAAATGACAACCTTAGCCTATGTCTTGATAAGACTTAAGCTATCAGTTAAATTAATTTTATTCACYGAAGTATTTACAAAATGCTCTAGTTTCCAATGTGAACTTTGGGCTGGGTGGGCTTTTTAGCCCACCAAGGACATGGTCAAACACTGTTGAAGTCAACAGATCTTTGGATCAAGCAAAAGGAAACTTGTTTTCTGGGGGATGCTGAAATAATGAGAAATGCTGCTAAAACCTTCTTCATTTTTAGACATTACTGTGATTTCTGATCAGCTCTTGAGCTATATTTGATAGCTACATTGATGTTGTCACTGGAATTCTCCTGGACTTTAAAACACCAGGAAAATACTCACTACTCAATTCACCTAAAAACTTTGGAGGATGTGCTTAAAGATTTTTTTTTCCAATATCTGCTTTTGTGTTTATGCATCTAGAAAAAGAATCACATAAACAGGAAGAAAGATCAAATTTGAGTCACCTGGTTTTCAATCAAGCACAATGTCAACATGCCAGATGGCCTCTGAAAACAGATTTGATTCCATGACATAACAGTACAAATGCCAGTTATTTTTAATTATCATTTTGGCCAAGTCAAACTGCTGGGCACCTTGGTCTGTAGGTACAGAGAGAACTGAATTTGTAAAATATGCTTGTATTTCCAATACAAAATATTTTACATGTTTGACTATATGTAACATAAAACAGGATTTATTAGTAAACAGTTCTAAAAATATCAACCTGGACCAACATCTAGCATTTCTAACTGCACAATGCCATGCAAAAGGGGTCCAAGCTTGTTTAGGCTAATAATACTACTACAGTAGGATTTAATAAGAAAAATCACATCTCCACCACTATGCTATTTAAAAACCAAATATAAACCATTTGCAGGGCCAGGAAAGTTTTATACAAATGAAAGCTGTGTGGATATTGTTGGAGATTTTCAGATGTGCTTTTCTTTACCTAAATCTCTGCAAATATAATCAGACTAAAATAGCTTTAATAAGAAATTATAACTTGCTCGCATACTACAGTTGTATCCATTACAAACACATTAAATAAATCACAGTCAAGTTGCTATGGTCCACAGTTATCTAAACTATCAAAGGCTGTCTTTTAAAGCCTACGCATAAAGTAGATTATTCTACAGAGCAATATGCTGTCAAGTCACAAGTTAAATATATTCTTGCTATTATTCTTCTCATTCCTTTTACCTACCTTAGAATTTTATACCCTCATCACATGCAGAGTTCTATTATTCGAGGAAACAGTTATGATTCAGTAGACAAAGCACAGAATTAGTTAGCAAGAGCACAAATTTCATTAGCTTTTAATGGGATTTGAGTGTTTTTGAAAATTCAGCCCAAGAGACTAAGCTTCATTGCTACCTCTGCCAACTCTTATACGAACAAATGCTATGAAATTATTGTAACAGAGGAAACATAAAATGAAGAGACTGCATATAGATTATATTTTATGAAGAAACTGCTCTGCTTCCACCATTGAATCATAAAATCATAAAAAGCAGAGCTTGCAGGGATTTCAAGAAGTCTATCCTTTGTCTCTTGGCCTACACGACTCCCAGTGATATCAAGCATTTATGGAACCGATTCTAAAAGGTCTGTCCTTACAAAAATACAATCTTCTGTCATAATCCTTCTACATGTGCTTTTACCTGGCTTCTCCTAGTACTGTTCCCATTACCCGATGTTTCTCTTCACATCTGATGTCTTCATTTATATCTGTCCCACCAAAGATGATTCCAAAAGGAACTCTGCTACCTGCAAAACAATGACTAAGATGAGAAGGGGAACAACATGTCAGGGTAATGACTAGAAGGGGGCATTAAGTATTGATAATACCATGTCGAACAGACACAGAAGTCTTTGAAAATGAAACCTGAATAAACTTGAATTTTTGTGGTTTTGGGATTGGAAAAAAATGCAATAGATACACTTTCATGGCATGTGAGTCTGTTGTCTAGCTAGGAGATTTTCTTTGGCTTTGTCCACACTTAGTGAAAACATAATCAGTTAATTTCTGTACTCGGCAACCCACCAAACAGAATATATATTTTAAATGATATTCACATTGTAACGAGATGCAATATCTCAAAGCGTGGTCGCATGTATCTAGCCTCAGTCACTCATTTACTATCCCTCAAGCATTCTAATACAATGGATTGGGTGACCATCCTGCAAAGTGGGTTAATGAAACGATTTTGTTTTTTTAAAAAATATTGTTGATTTTTGGCAAGGTTCCTCCCCAACTTCTGAAGCCAATTTTACTGCTACAAAAAATGTAGGTGGAGACACAACATCAGAAAATTTCACCAAGAGTAAATACGGTAATATATGTGAACCCACACCAAAACCATTGATTTGCCCTCCTTCATCCCAAAAGAGTGGTCTGCGTTTACAAGTGGTTATTCCAAGACCTTCTTCTGTAATCGCTCTATTTAGGGAAGATTCTTCAGGCTGCCTACAGTGTTCTGGTACAGTAAGAGGAAAGAAAAGTATGTTATCTGTGGGGAACCCTGTGTACAAGATCTTGTCACAACATTCAAGTTTTAAAATATCAACAAAAGTATAGTTACCCTACTGGTATCTGCATAATGGTAAAAGCCTACTGTTGATGCATCAGGATAAATTCATATTTGCAAAAGAGTAAAGCCATCAAAACAGTGTAGTGTAACATCTCTATGCTAACAGCAGTGAGCCTTATGTGGACAAGACCTAGGACTACTGAGATAAAAATACAAAAGCCAAAAGAAGTTTAAGATTCCTTTCTAATAGTATTTGTTTCCTTGGAGCCAAGTTATTTTTAGTAACTGGCAAATTACCAGAAATGTTGCCCCCTTAAACTAATCAAGATAGCAGACAATAATGTTTACTGTTGATTGTTTAGGCACTGAAAACAATTAAGCGGTCAGTTTTACACCTCATTAAGCTAACAAATAACAACTGGATGGTGGCTAATTACTACATATAGAACACGGTTTTAAATTCCAGACTACCAGGATTGCAGTTTTGTAAAAGAAACAGTCTCCAGTAACATAGCCTAAAAAACCCTGTCATCAAGGTGACCAACCTTGTGGATTCTGCAGATTTCTGTTAGCTGTAACAGATGAAGCTACGGTTTCCTGCTGGCTGCCACCATACATTGTGTATCAAGAAAGGCAGAAAATATGATTTGTTTTCTCCCTTTTGCCATCGGTTGGAGGGGGGAGGAGGTAACCAGTTCAGTAGACAACACTGTTCTCTGAGCACTGGACCAACRAGCTGCGCATTACAGGATACCATGTTGATGGAGGCCCTTTCTTTCAAGAGACACATAACTGACCTTGAATGCTTGTGGCTGTTAAAATATTGGTGACAATTTTCATAGCTATCAACAGTGTCTTGCAGAAAAAAAAAACCCCTCTAAATTCAGTGAACTCTCATAATTAAAATTCATGGTTAAAACAAACAAATAAGGTAGCCTGGATAATGCAAATGGGAAACAAAATGTATTGATAAGAATAAAAGATAAAAATATATATTTTGAATTCCATATTTATATTTGAAAATTAAGTGAGCTGTAAGATAAGGATGTATATTTAAATAAAGATCCTATGGTTTTGGATTTTTAGCAGTTTCACATTTTTTAGTATTGCTAGTTTGCTAAATGAAGAAATAAAGAAGAATGAAAGAACTATTTCCATTCTGACTACTTAAGGCTTTCCTTGGCAATTTTAGATGGCTATGATACTCGGTTTGTAAAGAGAACTGCAGTGCACTATCAAGTTACCACAGCACTGATCCTACAAGAGGCTGACTTTCTGTAATACTTGAAGTAATACATGTCTTTCTAATAAATAAAAAAGTAAATTCTGTCATCTATTAGATGTGTTGATTATACATCCTCAATCATGTAAACACAGATTCCAGGGTCAGGCSCAAAAAGTTTACTTAGGGTAGTATGACTGTAATGACTAAATTTCTTCAAAGTATTTCTTAATATTGAGTATGCAAGAAATAAATGTTAAAAGAAACAGAAGTGTCTTTTCAATCACTTTTTCTCTCCAAGAAGTCTGCAATAGCTTTTAGACTTGTCACTAGGATCATTCCAACAATCATATTACTGTCTTGTTTTTTCACAGATTTCCTTTCTATTTTTCTTTTAGTTATCGAAAATGCTCTTAGGAACAGTATGACTGATTTATGACTGATTTATTTAAATTACTAAGATTTTGTAGATCATTCAAGTATCAATGTTTGGAGGTCACTCGTGATTTTGAAAAGCTTATAGCAACAGAGTTCAGAAAACTCTGCAAGTTAAGACCGCAATAAAGTTTTACAGTAAACTTTTGGAAATCCAACCTTATTTTTTGTTCCTTAGCAAATAGGAGATAGTTTTAACACCTTTCATAAACCTCTTCCAAACCAATTCTAGGACTTCTCACAAAAACAAATATCTCAGTATTCCAGCAAGAAAAGTCTTAATACATGTGTTAGCAGAGATCATCTCACAGAATYATGTTTATATTCCAGGATCTCTACAGACACCACCACTCCATTGTAATAAAAGGTACACAAGCATACTAGCAATAATATATCAGGCTTTCTGAAAACCCATTAGCAGAAATTGCTGGGGGACTTCTGAAGTCTGAAAACTAGCACAAGACTACTTATACTGAGATTTGATGGAAGTATTAAATTATGTACCTTGGTCCAAGTGCATAGATTTGGACAAAACAAATGTGATCTCAAAAATGGATACACACTTGCAATTTCAGTGGGTGACAGTGTCTATAATTTTGGAAGCTAGTGCTTCTAGTGTGTCATTAATGGCAGGCTAAAATTTTGTTCTACACGGCCAGTTACAATAGAAAATTTTATTATTTGTCTGATAACAACCTGTCTCCTACAGTTTAGCTGGCACGAATGACAATTCTAAGTTATTCCATGTCCAAAAAAACTGACTGGTCTTTGAACAGAAAAATCAAATTAGCCTCTCTGCTGTCTTCCATTTGACCTCAGCTATTCTTAGCCAAGCAATTGTCCTCTGAAAAAACAGATTTGCTGAAAGTATCTTAATGTTAATATAATGCTCTTATCTTAATGTAGTTAAAGTACTTAATTATGAAATGCATTATGTGCTTTAAAAGTACATGCATTTAGTTCTCTCTTCTCTGGATCAGATCTCTCACAGAGAAAGATCTTCTGTGTTTATTAACATTTGCTGAAGTGGATAAACAGAATAACTAGATTAATGGGTTTATGCATTTATTGCCATTAATAACTGTTTGTATTCACTCTCCTCTCTCTCAGTACCTTTTTAAAGAGGTATTTTTACTGCAAAATTGAAAAAGGATTACCTTGCAGAAGTCTGCCTCCTTTATAAAGATGAATGGCCAGGGCTGCATCAAACTTCTCTGTAGAGATCAGATTTGCTATTTCAGTTGGACTTTCACAGCCAAAAGCATCTTTAAGAATGCAGATGTGACCGGCAGCATGTAGATGATTCCTTCATTACCAGAACAGACAGAACAAAAGAAAAAAAGGTAATATTAATGTTGCAAGCTTTCCAGTATATTAAATAAGCTTAAACAAAATAAGTTTTTCCTTAGTAACTTTTGCTTCTACCTTTATCTTCTTTATGCTTATTTTGCTCAAGATGCTCTAGAGCTATTAAAAGGGGTTTCCTATGAAATATATATATTTTTTCATCTTCAACATTGTGCATGCTGCCAAGCAATATCATCTGCATCCATATTAAGGCCCAAGGATGCAAAGTGCCAACACCACCTTTGGAAATCAGTGGAAGTGAAGTATGATCAGTATCAGGCTTCTATTCAATACACTGAAAAGATTCCTTTTCAAATTGAGTGTGTCAGACCTTGGTATGAGAAACCCTGAGAGCCTTATTCTGGAGAAAGGCTACCAAATGAAGGAAAACACAAATATCTCCAGCTAAATAATGCCATTAAAAATACACAACACAACATGCAAAAAAACTCTGTTTTTTCAGGGGCAAAGAAGCAAATACATAAACAAAATTGGAAAGTTGAAATTGTATTTCCTTTTTGTCTGATTGCAGGCTTTAGTTGATCCATCTGCAAAACAGGCACAACATAACATAAGTATAAGAAAAAATTACACAAAAGAAACTACACAAATACTTCTACTACCTTTTTTTCCTCTTTAATCTCAATTGCTAAGAAAAAATCCCCAACTATTTTAGTGTCAATTTAGCCATTCAACTTTTTATATAGTGGTTCCTCATATTAAAACATTGATTCAAAGACTGCTGAAGTCAAGAGACTGATTGATTACAGTGAGCTTTTCTTTAGGCATTTCAGTGAGCTTTGTTATAGTCATTTCTTTTATACACTAGGCTTGTAATTCCTCCCACTGAAACCAGAATCAGCTATCACTGTTTCCAATGACATCAGCCAAAGAAACACATCGGAGCAAATCCATGCGTTGACAGAAACTAGCATACTGTATCTGCTGACATGTAGATAAAATTGCTTCAAAAGTGTTTGTTTCCAATATCATAAAAAGACAACAAGAATATTTCCTGCTTATTACATATTTTTCCAGTTAATTTATTTCTCATAGCATATTAATTGTGTGGCATTAAAATTCTGCTAACTCAATAGCTTCTTGGATATTGTAGGCTGTTTCCTCTCTTGATCATTTCATATCTTCCCTGAAAATGTAATTTTCTGTCCTGCAGAAGTTAGTCATCACTGCAGAAATTGCTGCTAAAAATGTTGTAAAATGTCTTGAGGCCTTGGAAAGAATGTATTAGCACTATATCACACAGAGCTTCATTTGCACCACATATGGTACTGTATTTCTTCCTTATTCTAAAAAGAAACTCATTTTACTTTTGATTTCACCATTTGAAACAAGACCAGTAAATTATAACAAGTATTAATCAATAATAAAATACAGCCAGATTGTGAGTTCCTTATTTACACCGTTGACAAATTATTTACATCAGTTGTCGCAAGAACTTGTACCAAGTACCTGCTTGCCATTTGTAAGAGGTTCTCAATTTACCTCTAAATAATGATGCTCAAATCCCACAGCTGTGGAAACAAAATCTCTCGGGCAAACATTCGGCATGCTCATGCACGCATTCCGTAAGTTCACAGGTGCTCATTAAATAGTCTAAAAGATTTTTTCCCCCATCAGTATTCCAATTGCCATAAATCAMTATCAGGTAGAAGCAATATGTTTGCATATTACAATTAATTTGCAAATAACTCTCTAAGGGCATCAGAAATCAAGAAACTCAGCTAGGAGTTTTGATCTAAAGCTTTTTTCTATATACTAGAAACGAATATGTTTCCCTGCCTCCACAATTTTCACAGCTCCAAATCTCACAGCCAAAAGATGGCAGTTTCTGCTGTAGATAGAGGGAGATCCCCTCAAGTGTTCCAAGGCTTCGAAATGTTCAGGAGGTTCCCCCAGTGAGGTGAAAACCTTGATTTGTGAATCCTCTCCATTATGTCACGATTTTTTTCTACAAATGACAACTCCGGACTGTGTAAAAAATTTGCAGACAATTTAAGAAGGAAAAATTATCACATTATTTTGAATTCTCAGATGTGAAGAGGTCTTAATCCCACAAACATATCATTGAGTTCAATATGATTACTCACATGCTTCAGATTATGCATATACAGAAATGTACATGTGTAGAACCGGAGTTACTAAGTAATAGCTAAGTACTGAAATTTACAGTGATATTTTTATATTTTCTAATGGCTTTTCATCTTTTTAACTGAAGAAATGCAGAGCAGGTTTCATATTGTTACACACATATGCTCTCATCAAGGAACATGGTAACAGGGTGCTGCAAAACTGTTGCAGGGGATTTTGTTTTGAAGGCTCATCTGTTGATGAAGTCACAGACGTCCCTGAATCAAGCCAAGATATAAGAGATGTATTACCCATATCTTTTCTCCTCCTGGGAATTGTGTAGTCATATGATTTTGCCATTTCATAAACAAATACTTCCCAGATGTAAAATAAAAACAACCATGTCCCTGTTGTCTGTAATTCCGAGACAGCACCAAAAATGCTAAATCTCAAGGCTAACTTTTCTCTGTATCACAGCTTTGTATGTGGTGGGTAAATTTCCAGATAAGTGTCTTAATTATCAGTGTTTATTGCTTGGATCCTGAATTTGCCTTGCTTTGTCATATCTTCCCCTTCTACCAAAAGTCTCACAGAAGCCAATGCCATTACTCATTACTTGGGGAGTATAATATTTCTAAGATGGAGTATATCTGTCAGATTCCAGATTCTGACTGTTTTGCCAGAAAATAATCTAACTGTGGAAAGTCATTCAATAAGTTTAAAAGATCATTTCTCAGACCACATTTTAATAGCTACTGCTCAAAATGTTACATTTATAGCTATCTGAATATTTGATAAAACATTTCCCAACCCCACTGATTTTAGTAGGAAATTTTAGAAGGAAATTAATATCTTGGTTATGTTTTTTACCTTCTTTGGATATCAACAGTCTTATGAAGTGTTTAATATTAGTGGTCTTTTCTGGATCTATACTGTATGCACATGGATATTGCTAAAGGTGTGTAACATAAGGTACAACCCTTTTCTGATCTGTGTCCTCACTTTAATAAAGATATATACAGAAAAACATTTTTCGATAACACAGCTATGAAATACCAGGTGGTGTTTGACAATGTTTCATTTTTTATTTCCTATCATTATTGATCACTGCTTCTCATTTATCCTGGCTAGCAGTTTTCCTTCCTCCAGCCTGAACCCATAGTTCACACATCTCCATATACAGAAACTGTATTTTATGGTTCCAAACACAGCATGGTTGAAGCTAAGATGCAAGTGAGTTAAAACTATTCTCACTTCTAAGATGTATAGTTTGCAAACATGTATTATTTTCCGTGAGGTCTTCCTCTCAAAAACATTTTTGTTCTAATTTTCTGCTGGGTATTTTAATGGAGTTACTTACAGAGAAAGAATGTTTGATAAGTTCCTGGTAGGCAGATCAATAGACAGTTTTTGAATAGCATAAAATAGGCTTCATCTAAAAATATTAATTATCTCTTTCCCCAGGCCATCTGTTCTGTAAAGCAGCTATGCATAAACTATTGTTAAATCTATACAGCACAATCCAAAGCCTATTAAGTTAGCAGAATAACTTCCACTCACTTTTTTGAGACTTAACCACAGCTGAATACTCACAATTCCCAGAAGCTGATGGAATTGCAAGAGTTGAAATCACAGTTTTTGAATGACTTAACTTTGAAGCCCAACTCAATCTTTCCTTCTCATTGCAAATTGCCTTAATTTTTTTATACTTGTTAAAGCAAACTATTTTTCTTTTATTTCTCTTTGCCTCAAACTTCTCCTTTAAAGAACACAATTTGGTTTGGCCTGAAAGAAGTATGGATAAAATCCACTGTAAATAAGAGCAGAAATACAAAAATGTGGGCATGATAGACATTCCTTCTGTCTCTACGTAAGTCAGCAATGGTCCTTTTGGAAGTGGAAAGTAACTCTGCAAACTGTAATTCTGCCTTATAAATAGGGTCTAGGTGTGCAAAACATTTGAAATGCAGGATGCATCAAGTGCAGGTGATGTGAATGACTGAACAGCAGTTCCAAAGGTGGAGGACGAGAGCCTGCCCTTTGCAGCTGTCCTGCTCTAGGAACGGACACATGAACAACAGCAAGAATTTACCAGCACCTGGGCAAACTGAAGTAAGTAGGTAAAAGACCTCTTATTACCTAGCATGAAGAGAAGAGGACCTAGAGAACCTTTTGCTGTGCAAGTACTCTTCTGTGTGATTTTAGTGATGCTAGGTAGGGTAAGACTAAAGAGAAGAAGAGTTAGGGCTCAGAATTACTCCAATAAACGTCTACACTGAAAAATAATTGTAAAAAGGAACGATAAGCTACAATTTACTGAATTTGGGGGTTTAATTCTTTTGCAGTTGATTACCTGGAGATTTACAGAATTGTGATTTAAAACATCCCATTTCAAATAGGAACTGAAACAATCCCTCTCCAAAAGATATTTACATATTCAGAAAATACTCCATCTAAATCTTTCTAACTAACCAAGTAATTCAACATTTCTACTCCTTCTTAATACTAAGTAATAAAGGATGAAGTGTCTGCGTAAGATAGCTTTAGTGATAGTTGTCATTGACTAGCCTTTTAGTCAAGCAGACGGATTTGATTGCTAGCAAATACTCTTTATCCTGATCAGACTTTTTTTTCCCCTCTAAATGAGCTCCTCTGTATTACTACTTTAAATACTATTTATGGTGATAAGACAGCAAGTGCACGTGACATGTTATAAGTTACTGATTCTCAAACACTACTTCTATTAGAATCCTTTATCCACCTTTATTGTCAACATTAATTAAATTGACCTTTCATTCATTCCTTTCTTTCAGTTTGAAGGTTTATGTACTTCAGAAAGTAGCATCTATGTTATTTAAAGTATGCCTGTAGAGCAATAGGATGCTAAAGTATGTTGGTGTACTCTGCACAGGTCACTGCAGATGAGTTCACATAGCTGCAAATGATTGTGTTAACATGGTAATATATTAAACCATCTGTCAAGTGAGCTGTCGTATCCCACCCAGTCTGTGCCCTCTTTCGTGCTAAAACGCATTAGCGCAGGCTGCCGTGCACACGAATCACAACTGGAGCAGGCTAACCACAATTGCTAGAGCCTGACTCAGGTAAAGGTATCTTGCTAAACCACTATGTCTTGATCAGGTATGTTCACATGATCATAATCCACCTCAGTTTAGTTAAAGTCAATTTGAACTACATGTAAAAAAATACATGGACATTTGTTTGACCGGTTTATTCAGGTTTCGCTAAACTTGTGTGAAAGCTATAGATTCAAATGATACAAAGACAGCTTTCCATTAGATTATCTCTGGACTGCTCCACAGTCCGAACTTTTGTCTGACTTTTCTCAAAGTTGAAGTGGAAGATATAATCAAAGTGAATACCTAATTTGCTTAAAAGGTAGAAGAAGTAATCATACAGAGGAAAAAGGAGCATAGATGTCCCCAAGAATAACTAGTTTTGTTTTATCCAGTGACAGCAAAAGATAAAAGATTAAAGGAAATGAATGCCACACAAACCACCACGTTAACTCTGCAATGACACATATAGGTAAGAAGTGTATATTGCAAATGTAAACACATTTGTTTTACCCCAACATTTTACTAATAATTATTCTAATAAAATACAGAAAACTTCAGCTTCCTCTGGTCCTTTGCTTGCATGAGAGAAACAAGAAGATAACAAGTGTGTTCCACCACTATCTTTTATGACAAAGTAGCTCTGCACAAATCTAAGACTGAACATGGTATGACCTGACTAGCATGAAATCTTAAGCAGTGTCAACAGATTATTTCTGTGTTTAACACTGAAGTGTGATAATACCCAGACCAGGGTCAGGGAAAACTTATAACAGCAGAGTGCTAAGATATACGCTAGCAAAAGCGACACTAAAGTATGGATGACTCTTTGACATGTCAGAAGCAACCAAGTCCTTATTTCAGACCTCAAGAGGAGAAAGCCATTGAGAAATTGTTTCACTTTCATGGTCACTTTTTTTTTTTTTTTAAATAAACTTCACGTACACAGCAAAGTCTCCAGAAATACGTTTAGTCATGTCCTCTTTCCACATTTCATAGAAGAAAAAAGTAAATGGTGGCAAGAAGAATAGCGCATATTTACACAGCGCTGCTCATCGAAACAATCTCAAAGCACGGCAGACCCACATCCATAACGCCCACGCGAGCCAGCCGTCACAGCCTCCGCACGGAGGACACCAGCTGCCGGAGCTTTTGCACAACCGCTGCTCCGGGATCGCTGCCGCACAGCCCGGCACCTGGCAGCTCACCGAAGTTCAGCTCCCCAGACTGACTTAGCATCTCATCCGGGGGCATCGCCCAAAGCGGGCAGCCCTCCCCGCGCCGCCGCCGGGCCGGGGAGAGGCAGGCGGCC